>NW_022992177.1:644304-912267 GCF_902827175.1 Gymnodraco acuticeps | reverse complement strand
GAAGAAGAAGAAGAAGAAGAAGAAGAAGAAGAAGAAGAAGAAGAAGAAAGAAGAAGAAGAAGAAGAAGAAATAATTAACGTTTATGGTTAAGTGTGTGTTACAGTAGCACCCCCGAAGAGGCACAAGCTCTTACGTTGATATTGGAGATTTCAATTTGAAAAAAAAATGGGGGAAATAGCGAAATTGAAACCCGAATAGTTCTCCAACGAACGATTATTCGGGTACAGCCCTACTGCTTCCTTAATATCCGCCCTGTAGTTCAACATAAATCCTTTCCTATTATTGCACAGCAGTAACAGGTATATAATTTTCAAAACTCTGTCTTCAGAGCCCACATGGCAGAAACAGGGTTATTTTTTCTTTGATTGCTTTTGTAACAGCATCAGGGTTACTCACGTAGGTGCTAATAAAACAAGCTCCTCAGTGTCGAACAGAGGTGCTGAATTAGTGTTGGGGAAAGGACCTATGAGGATTTGCAGGCAGAAGCGAAATGAAAGGTGTTGGAAGTGAAAAGTCCTCAGAGGTTGGCAGGAAGGAGTAGCACACAATCATAAAACACAGGTTGTAACTCACACAGTTCTCTAGAAAAACATCACACAGTGCATTCAAACTGCAGGTTTATAACAAATTCTACTTGTTCTTCTACCGTGTGATACTGATCTATTTTGAAATCCTGACCTGAAGCAAAAGCACTGAATCTGTAATTTTGTATTCTGATTTAGGCTACTTTCATAAAGTCCTATGTGATATATTGAGGCTGTCAGCATCACATTTCTGATTTATATGAAAGAATTGAGTCTTTGCTCAGAATGAGAACTGATCCATTCGGGCAAACTAACCGATGTTCGTGTAAAATCCAGCAAAAAAAGATGGCAAGTACATACGACTGCTCGGCTTGAAAGACAGTGATCCGAAGCATTAGTGACTTAATGTCTTAAGCATTGTGTTGTTTCTATGTACAACAAATTAAAAGTGACTTTTGGCTGCAGATTATGGCCTCGGAAATGTCTAAGGATGTCCACTTGTAGTCATTCATATAAAGTTTCATTTAAACCTTTATTTTTCAACACAACAGATGGGTCTTGTTGTTTATTAAATATCTCTGTCATTCGAATAACCCAATAAAGGGTATTGGAGCAGATCTGAAATCAGGTCTGTTGTCATGTTGAAGTGGCACTTTTCACCTGCATGCATTTTTATGACATCCACCTTCTAGGGGTTTATAAGGACACCGGACATATAAATGAAATTGGGACATTTGCAGTGGGTGGATTTTACAGATAAAGTGGCAGGCAGGGGCAATCTGTGAAATAGAAATGGGTAGGAGGCTGATAGCCTGCTGTGAGAAGACATGTGTGGGCATATTATGAAGGATAAGACATCCATTTATAAAACTTTTTATATATACTCGTATGGAGTGTGGTCAATTTCATTATCTGTCCTGCATGGATGCCCTCAGAATGAGACACTCCTGCTGTAGAAGAGAGGCAGGATAGATTACCTGTTTTGGTTGTGCTTTTTAAATATATTCTGAACAGTACAGGTGTCCTAAAAGACAGAAATAGGCCAGATGTATGGTGTAACATGCATACAAATGGTTTCACCAACACCTAGTACCGACAAGATTGGAGAATGAAATCATGTTTGGAAAATGTTTTCACTCATTATTTCCATTTATTATATTTTTTCAATAACATTTTTAGCCTGCAGACACAAACTCATGTGCTGTACGTGATTTGAGCAATGACCATGACAATATGGGCTTTAATAAGGGGGCTGGTATGTAGGATGCTTTGTCTACGCCCACACTCAAACCTGTCAAACAAACCACATTCTTCTTCCACCCCCAACCTGCAGAAACCAAATGGGTGTTTGATTGTTGAGCATGAAGAAGGGGGAATTTTGCACACTCCCCTTGGTTTGTTAGATAATATATATTGCCAACAAGACGATATGAAAGTGCATCAGCTCCCTTTTGTTCCACTGAAAAAAAGAAAATGTTTCCTTTTCACAGAAGAAAAATCAGGGTTCTGGATCAAGGCCGCTGAAATTAATTACCGATGATAGACTGCCTGTATTTCCTTATCCAGAAAAATACAATACATCTCCTTTTTAATATCCGTGAAGAGGAGCTGCAGATCAACTCGACGTACGCATCACCTCAGTGGACCTTGGGGACGCCAAGGTCTTGTTATCAGCTTCCTCACAGACATCCCACCTCTTCAACTAATCATATACGGCCCTCTTAGCAGTCTACATTTCTCCAGCTGTGCTTAATCTCACTTCACATCCTAAAATCCCAGGCTGTTTAAAAGTGTTAGATGTCTCTGGCATATGATAATCATATAGCTTTATAAATATATTCACCATCTTATCCTTGCCTCAAGAAGCAGGGTTTTGATGTTTATGCGCAAAAGTATAATATTTGCTTAATTTGAAGGACTGGATTACTTAGGCTTTTTGCCAGCAGGCTGAGAGAACTGAAAACTGACATCAGAACAGGAAGACTGTGGGAAATGGTGAAGGACATTTACTTCCATGAAAAAAACAAAACAAGAATGTGCCAACACTAACTGCAATCAATAGTGTCAGGTGCATAAAAGCAGTTACCGTAGAGATTAAATGGATAGTAGATTAGTTGTCAATTATTTAATTAGTCTGCAACTATTGACCATCCATAAATCAGTAATTTCTTTGAGCAAAAAGTCAAACATCCTCTCAAATGTGACTATTTTCCAATTTCTTTACTCCCCTAAGACAGTAAATTGATTATATATGGAGTTATAGACCAAACATGACATTTAAATAAGTCATCCTTGGCTTACAAAACACTGTTCGGCGTCTTTCACTATTTTCTGACGTAAGACATTAATACTGTAAAGTACAGAACAACTATCCCTTTGATTGAAAGAATAGTTGACAAATTAGTAGACAATACAAATAATAGGTATTCCATCTCTAAACAACAGGAAGAAAAGAGGAAATTTCCAAAGAGGGGTTAGAAAATGGAGGGCAGGTTGAAGGTATTTCACCCAGAAGGTAAAACCTCCATATAATGTACCGTATCTGAGTTTGAACTCTTCTGGCCGCCCTTTCTGTCACATGTAAACACAAAGTCAGTCAGCTGTGCTTTGGCTGTTTATTTATCAAGACTCCCATGATGCTCAGCTGTACACCATGCTCTAAAGTGGAATGAGGCAAAGGTCAGGTATTAGTTAAATGCAGTCTCTCTTTCCACTCCACTGTCTCTGTCTGCAGACGAACCGTCATGTCCTCTACCTGACCAGACAAAGGCACAGCCAATTAATACTTTTCTTGACTCATCCTTTACTTTGAGATTAATCTTTATTTCTCTGTCTGATCCTTGAGAAAATTAGAGAACCAAATAATCCAATAATATTCAGGGCACAAACCGAATTACCTGTCCACAGAATAACTTCCACATAATATGAATGATTAGACTTGAGAATAAAGAAAACCAGAAGCAGGGGGGATCTCGTTGTGGTACACAATCACGGTCATTAATCCAAAGGCTCTTTGGAAGTGTGTTTCCTAAACACTCCATACAGACTGCGTAAATGGGTCTAATCAAAAAATATTAAGCAAATGAAAATACTCTTTTGATATGAAGGAGCTCTCAGAGGTGTTGGCACATTGTGAATCTACCTGGGGTCCAACTAAATATTTAGCACTGTAGCTGTTCTTTTCATGCAAAACAAAGCTCTCCCGTCTTTCAAGTATAATTACATTTCCTTTTTTCCTCAGCCAAGAGCTATTTTGAGAAGCTGGCACTTATTTGTTCTGAGGAGAAAATCATTAACCCAAACACAGGCTTACTTCAGATTTTAAAGGCATTTTACTTCTCAGTTTAAAACACAGAGGATGATTAGTTCAAGAGAAGCCTAATCATATTTTGTGAAATATAAAATATTAATATTTCACAAGCTGAACAATGTACTAGGTGTTAAGAATTAAAAAAGGTATAGAAAATGGAAGCTTTTATATATGGTGCAAACAGGTCTCAGCCAGAAGAAAATACAAATAACTTAATTAAAAAAGATGAATTCTAATGAATTCAGGTTTTAAATTAAAGTAGGTGTTGACTGGCTTCAGCTGAATGCATGAACAAACATGCTTTGAAAACAGTATTTACACCTTTTATAAAACCAACACATGCAAGTTTAATTGATCCAAACCTCTTGTATAACCCAACATCGATATACGATTTACCAGATGGGATAAATTCAGGACTGTTGGACAGTTTTACCCTCTGGATCAAAACACTGTTCACCCTCTGAGATGAATAAATTCAGCACAGGCAAATATACTATTAACATGATATTTCATCATTAAGGAATAAAACTGCTCCGTGTAAGAGGTGAATAAAAGCTGATGCGGGTAAGCGTCTCCCCTCAATGTAAAATAATGCAGTATGTGTAGTTATGCTAAAACAATGTCGGACACCGTAATCTTCTCTGATCCCCTCCCCAATCTGATCAATGATGACATAGCCGCATGTCATCATTTCAGCGCTGGTTGTCTTGGTGGTGCCCAGCAAACAATGTGGGCTTCGTAAATAATTGGACAGCCTTCTGGGGAAAACCTGGTCTGATTAAGAGAGACGGCATTCATCCTACTTTGGATGGTGCAGATCTCATTTCGGCAAACATTTCAGGGCTTTGTGGACTTAATCCATGACAAACTGGAGTTGAGACCAGGAGGCGGAGTCGCAGTCTTACACGCTTCTCTGCGCTCTCTCCTAGGCAGTCATCCATAGGAATCCCGAACCCAATAAAATACCCGATATTAGCGGTGTGTGTGTCTACTCAAGGACAATTTAAGGTAAAACCTAATAGAGGTGTCATATATAATAACCTAATAAAAGTAAATGTAACAACTACTACAGTGCAACAAAACAGGAAGATTAAATGTGGTCTCTTAAACATAAGATCTCTAGCATCTAAAGCAATATTGGTAAATTATTTAATATCAGATTATAATATTGATATATGCTGTCTCACTGAAACTTGGTTGAGACATGAAGAATATGTCAGCATAAATGAGGCCACTCCACCCAGCCATATCAATACTCATATTGCCCGAGGCACGGGCCGAGGAGGTGGAGTTGCAGCAATCTTTGACTCAAGTTTACTTATCAATACTAAACCAAAATTAAATTATACCTCCTTTGAAAGCCTCGTTTTTAGTCTTACGCATCTGACCTGGAAAACTTTGCTGCCAATCTTATTTGTTAGTGTACCGTGCACCAGGTCCTTATTCAGAATTCTTATCAGAATTCTCTGAGTTTTTATCAACTTTGGTACTTAAAACAGATAAAGTAATTATCGTAGGTGACTTTAATATTCATGTTGACGATGATAAAAAATAGCCTTACTGTTGCATTTAACTCTATATAGGTTTCTGTCAGAGTGTAAATAAACCAACCCACTTCTATAATTACACTCTCGACCTTGTTCTGACTTATGGTATTGAAATTGAGCAACTATTAGTCGAACCGCATAATCCTGCTTTATCCGACCATTTCTTAGTAACTTTTGAAGTACTGTTACTAGACTACAAAGCATTAGTCAAAAGCTCCTGCAGCAGAAACCTGTTAGTGCTTTCGCCAAATTTAAGGAAGAGATTCCACCAATACTTAACTCGATAGCATGTCTGCATGTAAGGGAGGAAACTTATACAAAATGTACACCACCCCAAATTGATCATGTTGTTGATAGTGCTACAGATGCGCTGCGAATAAAATTAGACTGTTGCTCCTTTTAAAAAAGAAGAAAATAAAACAACATAGATTAGCTCCATGGCATAATGCCGAAACCCTCAAAAGTCGAGACAACTTGAAAGGATATGGCGTTCCACTAAACTTGAAGAATCTCGTTTAATTTGGGATATTACTCTATGAATATAAGAAAGCACTGCGTAAAGAGAGAGCAGCCTACTACTCTTCATTAATAGATGAGAATAAGAATAATGCAAGATTTCTTTTCAGCACTGTAGCCAAGCTGACAGCGAGCCATAGCTCGATTGAGCCTTCTATTCCCATAGCACTCAGTAGTAATGATTTTATGTGCTTTTTTGACGATAACATTGTTACTCTTAGAAACAAAATTAATGACCTCTTGCCTTTGACCAGTATAGTGTTATCAACAGCTCCCGGAAACGTAAGTTCTAATATTACACTAGATAGTAAACTAGAATGCTTTTCAGCCATAAACCGTGAACAATTAAATTCAATGATTCTCTCTTCTAAACCATCAACGTGTATCTTAGACCCAATTCCAACTAAGCTGTAGCACTTCTTTATTAAACATTATGAATATGTCTTTATTATCAGGCTATGTTCCACAATCATTCAAAGTAGCAGTGATAAAACCGCTTCTTAAAAAGCACAACCTCGATCCAAGGCAAGGCAAGTTTATTTATATAGCACCTTTCAACACAAGGCAATTCAAGGTGCTTTACAAAAATGAAAGACATTCAGGCATTTAAAAACAGTAAAAGATAATAAAAGAAACATTAAAAGAAAAAATACATGAATAAAAAGTACATGAATAAAAAGTTACAGTGCAGTTTAAGATATGAATAGTTCACACAGAAGTTCCACTTTACTGATGAACACAACGGCTCAGTTTCAATTAAAAGCAGCGACAAAAAGATAAGTCTTCAGCCTGGATTTAAAAGTAGTAAGAGTTGTAGCGTTGCAGGTTTCTGGGAGTTTGTTCCAGATATTTGGAGCATAATAACTGAATGCTGCTCCAGAGGTTTTAGCCAACTATAGACCCATTTCTAATCTTCCGTTCCTCTCAAAAATTCTTGAGAAAGCGGTCGCAAAACAGCTGTGTGATTACTTAAAAAACAATGATTTATTTGAAAAATTTCAGTCTGGCTTTAGAACACATCATAGCACAGAGACAGCTCTGGTTAAAGTCACAAATGACATTCTAATAGCCTCAGACAAGGGACTTTTCTCTATTCTTGTTTTGCTCGATCTCAGTGCTGCATTTGATACTATCGACCATGATATCCTATTGCAAAGACTAGAGCACTTAGTTGGCATACAGGGAACTGCTTTAGGCTGGTTTAGGTCCTATCTATCTGAACGCTCTCAGAATGTACGTGTCAATGATGAATCTTCTACGCAAACCAAAGTTAGCCATGGAGTGCCACAGGGCTCAGTGCTCGGACCTATTTTGTTCACATTATATATGCTTCCGTTAGGCAATATTATAAGGAATCATTCTGTAAACTTTCATTGTTATGCGGATGATACTCAACTATATTTATCAATCAAGCCTGATGAAATTAATAATCTAAATAAAATTGAAGACTGCCTCAAGGACTTAAAAACGTGGATGACCTTACATTTTTTTATGTTAAACACGACCAAAACTGAAGTTATTGTACTTGGCCCGAAGAATCTACGAAACAAATTATCTAAAGATATACTAACTATGGATGGCATTCATTTGGCCTCCAGTGAGACTGTAAGGAATCTTGGTGTTATATTTGATCAGGATTTATCCTTTAACGCCCACATAAAATTAATTTCAAGGACCGCCTAGTTCCATCTACGTAACATTGCAAAAATCAGGCATATCTTGCCTCAAAACAATGCAGAGAAACTAGTCCATGCATTTGTTACTTCAAGGCTGGATTATTGTAACTCATTATTATCAGGGTGTACCAAGAAGTCAGTCAAGTCGCTTCAGCTGATTCAAAATGCTGCAGCTCGTGTACTAACCAGAGTTAGGAAAAGGGACCACATTACTCCTGTTCTGGCTGCCTTACACTGGCTCCCTATAGAACACAGGATAGCATTTCAAATTCTTCTTCTCGCCTACAAAGCCCTTAATGGGCAGGCGCCATCTTACCTTAAAGAACTGATTATACCCTACTCTGTCCTAAGGCATTGCGTTCCAAGAATGCAGGGTTGTTGGTTGTTCCTAGAGTCTCTAATGGCGCGTTTCCACTGCAGCGGGTAGCCCCGTTTAAGCGTCCTTAACCGTCCTCAAGCGGCCAGGCCGGTTTTTGGTGGCGTTTCCATATAGCCTAGTACCGGCCAGCGGGTACTTTTTCCCTCTTTTTCCGGCCTCATAAAATCGTGGTTCCCTCAGACCAGGGCCAGGGCTGAACTAGTGACGTCAACACTCTCGACTGCTGATTGGTCAGAGAGAATCGTCACAAGATCGCGCGCGAGTTCATCCCTAGCGTCGCATATATATTTAGAAGCAAGCTTGCAGCATTTTTATAAACAGCATTTTGTAAACGGATGAGCTACAAAAATGGCTACGTCTAATAAGAAAAGCACACCGTGGTCGACCGAGGAGGTGACGACGTTCCTACATCTCATTGGGGATGATCAAATCCAGCGGAAGCTCGACGGAACAACTCGAAATGTGAACAAAAACAAAGCCGATCGCCCCGCCTACACTGCGTTGCTACCCCAGGTCCTAAACTGTAATGGAAATGCGCCACGGCCTGGGCCGGCCAGCGAGGCAGCCGAGGCCAGAGCGAGGACGCTTAGGGACGCTTAAACGGGGCTACCCCGCTGCAGTGGAAACGAGCCATAAAAGTACAATGGGAGCCAGAGCTTTTTCTTATCAAGCTCCACATTTGTGGAACCAGCTTCCAGTTTGTGTTTGGGCGGCAGACACCCTATCGGTTTTTAAGATTGCGCTTCAGACCTTCCTTTTTGATAAAGCTTATAGTTAGGGCTGATTAGATTCAGCCCCTAGTTTTGCTGATATAGGCTTAGTTTGTCAGGGGACATCTTACTTCTTCCTTCTCTCTGTCTATACCTGTGTACTATCATGTTCCGATTAACCCAGCTTCCCCAAATTTATTTCTTTTTGGTGTCTATATACGCCGGGGTCCGGAGTCATGGATGATCCTGCGGTCCTGTGTCCTGGATCGCGAGCCCTGGATCTTGAGTCGTGGCTGTGGTCCTGGATGGATATCCTCGTGGATTCATCTTCCTATTATACACACATGCATTTCCAAACATTTGGACTACCTATGTTGCAAATGTATTATCTTTTCAATTTACACACGGCATCTATTGCACGTCTGTCCGTCCTGGGAGAGGGATTCCTCCTCTGTTGCTCTCCCTGAGGTTTCTCCCATTTTTCCCTTTAAACTGTGGGTTTTCTCCAGAAGTTTTTCCTTGTACGATGTGAGGGTCTAAGGACAGAGGGTGTCGTATTGTCATACTGATATTCTGAACAAACTGTGAAGTCCACTGAGACAAATGTAACATTTGTGATATTGGGCTATATAAATACACATTGATTGATTGATTGATTGATTGATATGCACAGAAACTGAACACTACTTAAATATTTTACACTTTTGTTTTGCTGGTACAACTAACTCTTGGGGTCTTTAATGAGATATTTATAATGTGTAGTTGTAGGAAATGTCCCAACTGTTATAGAACTGAATGTTTTCACAAGATAACATCAAATCTGCAATGAAACCAAGAAAAAAAGGGCAGAATTATTAGCAATTATATAACCAATACCGTATGTATTTATTGCATAATGAAAAAGTTCAGCTTTACAAATGACAGAAGCAAAACGGTGTACTAAAATGCACTTTTACTCACGCTAGTAGTGTGCTGCGGGCAATGGGCATGTAAAAATGCATCTTAGCATTTAGTTCAAAGCACCATCGCTTCAAAGTACAGCTTTACACCATCTTAGCACCTAACTGAAGTCTGAACTGCCTTTTTAGTTTCTACTCTACTCAGAAAAGAGCAGGCGGTCTGCGGCTTGACCCAGCCTCACCGAGTCTGTTAGACTTGTTACCACTTACTCAAGCAGACACAACATGAATCATTTCACTATCAAACTGCTATTATCTGCTAAAAGGTTGAACTGTCAACAAGCAATTGAGCTTAGAGAGAAATGATGTGCATGAAAATAAAGTAAATACTCTACCTCTCCCTCAGAAATGCAACAGATAGTATTACAAAAGTTGGCAGAGCATTCTTATCAAAACCTCATTTTCACATTAAATGGTGATTTGAACCATTGATATGCCCTGAGGGAAGCAAGCTGTGTTCTGTCGTAAGCTGCCTTTAACACCAAATCTCATCCAAGCAAAGAGGAGATAATCAGCAACATGTAGGGGCTTATATCTCTATAGTATCAGCTTTTACCCTGAACCATCATAGACTTAATTGAGGTCCCCTGGTAGTTGCTTGATTGTGAGATACTGCAAGGGCCCAAGATGGTATGAATAGGAAAGCACTTACCTTGTCATGTTTCCTTGGCGACGACGAAGCATGTTGCGTAGCATTGTGGGATTTGGATTTCAATATTTTTAAGGCTCTTTTCTCTTTCCTCTTTCCTTGAGTGTAGCAAGCAGCAAGGCATATGCGCACATCTACCACATCACAGGCTAAGTAACCTGCTAACAATGTTTAAAGGTCTCCTATTATGCTATTTGTAGGCATATATTATGGGTCTCAGTCATATACAAATATATAAAAACATGTCTATGATGTGTTTTGCTCAAAATACCAAATAGATCATGCATTTTAGACATCCCTCATATCCCTCTATTCCAGCTCTGTTAGAGAAACGCAGATTTTGGGTCCTTAGCTTGAAAAAAAAAAAAGAGGAGGGGGAGCTAATGCCTGCTCAGAATTGTACGAGATACAGCTAAATGCTGCCGTGATTAAACGCCATATCATGTTCCAAACCACATCAAGGATTATTTCTGAAACAGTATGGAGCTCAAAGGCTTTTTCTCTTGCGGGTTTACCACAAGGTGAGTTCCTTTTTTTATTTCCTGCTTCTTTACACATACTTTCTCCAGTACAGGTTAGCTCTGAGTGTTAGCGATGCTTGCTAATGTAAACAAAGACCTATTGCGTCAAACACGTCAGGCATTGTTTCTGATAGCAACTTTCTGATAGTGCCGTGGATACGCATGTCCGATGTGACGTAATTGACGTCATATCGGATGCAAATCTGGATCAGCTCCGTTGTACCCCCGTTTTTAGAGATTTGGGTATGGAAGAAAAGAGAGGGTTTTCTTTTCTGACACGTTGTGAGTTCCCTGACACACCAGGGACACATATTGATGTATAACAGACATCAAAAACTTCATTTTGCATGATAGGTTCCCTTTCTGGTAATTTCCACTGCAAACCTCCCATGGTCAGCTCTGTGTTTCTGACCACGACACAATATGTTCTTAGATCAATGGCAGCCATCTCCTGAGGGACTATAGGCTGTTTTCAAAATCTATACCTGCTTTTCTCGCAATCACTCTCTACTTTCAGCCGCCCTGCATCATGCCTTCCTGTTCAAAATTGCTTTCTGCCTGGCCCCCTCACGAACAGCTCAATCCCGTCTTTCTCCATCTACTTTTTGCGTCCAGTGAGTTTACCTCTTCCTCTCAATGGCTGCTGCTAGACATGTCAGCACTAGCTTGTGTCTCAAGGTTTATTGTCCTTGAGAGTGGCTACACCCTGGCGAGTTATACTTTACTTGTAAAATGTAGAGGACACATTCTTGCCTGTTAAGTAAGATTTTTGGGAGATGAGAGCACATTTTGAAGTTGTTCTTCCATGCATCTAATCCTGCATGCTTGCATGCCCCACAATTGTTTTCCTCTGAATCTCCTCTGCAATCTCTCCTCCAGCCAATTGCTGTTGGTTTGCTCAATTTAGGCTGTACTATGTGTAGTCCAATGAACAGTACACAACAATGTATCAAATGTACTATTTTGGCAGAATGCATTTGGGACTGGGTAAAATGTATATGATTTATCCATAGGAAACGAATGTGTGATAAATGGATGACAATGGAGGAAGAAGATTAAAAGCTGTTGACAATTCACTTATAAATGGCACAAAGAAGATGGAAGACCTGCTTAGGACATGAAAGATGAAGTCCTTGAGTAACATTTTCTGAAAAGGAATTAAAGCAGGCCAATTTTAGAGCAGATAAATCAGAAGTCACTTTGAGTCTGTATCAGGCTCATATAATATTCAGCAGTTTAGACCACCTCAGCTCATCAAAAATGTTCTCGTGCGAATGCACACATTGATTTGTCCCGTACCCTGCTGACAGACCGGTAGTTGCATCGATGAGGAGAGAGAGGACTATGAGTCCTGTCTCCGTCTTTCCTGTCCAGGAGGTGAAATGAGACCCTGGCTGATAATATTGAAGTCTCGCCTGGTGAAAATAAGACTGCTCTCCGGCAAGTAGAATCACATCCTGCCCTCTAATATGTGACATATGTAAATGTGTCCCTCTAAGTAAACCTTTTTAATGACCAGACATGCTTCAGTCACATGTCTTCTAAAACTGGACCTGTAGTTTATTTGTCACTAAACTATGTCGCACTGGGTCCTTATCCCCTCTTGGTAATTCTAGTCTGTGTTTTGCAAAATTGTTGACATATAGCTGCTGGTTGAATAGAAATACATGGTGTTAGATCATGTTTACAAAGCAAACTTTTATAGGCTATGAACCTTTTTGATACAAACTGGAGCCAGACTGGCCGGTGAGACAATTATTTTAATCAGACTGTCTATAAAAGGAGAATGGCTGTCCTGCTGATTCTTGTTTCTGACAGAAGATTTTGCCCTTGCTCTCTGGGGAGAAAGACGACAGGACAGCCGACTTCTCTTACAGTTACTTTCAGTGCCTTTTCTATGGAGGAGGGAATGGTTTCTTTCCAGAGTTATTTCAGGTCAGCTATGTATTTGTACAAACCTTCACAGAGAGGAATAATTCCAAGTTTCTTTTCAGTAAAAGTTTGCTATTGATCACAAGTACTTTTCTCTGTGACTGAATAGATTTAACAATGTGAAACAGCAGGGAGACAGTGAGTGGATAATTCCGACAACTGTATAAAGAAAAAAATGCACACCGTGTACTCATATTTACTGGCTCCAGGGATGGAAATTTTTCTTTGTCATCTGTGGACCACTTCCATGCAGACTGAAATATGTCTGCAACTATTGGATGAATTTCAATGCAATTGTTTGGTACAGGCAATATGTTCTACTACATAAATTGTAGTTACATTGATAAACCCTCAACATCAGCAAAGGCATCATTTCACAATTGTATGTGACCAATTCCTGCGAATGAAGGACATTTCTATCAGCCTCAGCTGTGCTTCAGTTTTGTGCTAATAAGCAAATGTTAGCTTAAACTAAAAAATACAGTGTGAAAATGGGGAACATTGTATCTGTTGAATACCAGCAGTCATGATACAAATTTCAGCATGCCAATGTTAGCATTAAGCGAAGTACATTCTAGTATGGCTTTAGTCAGAAATGTACCACAATGACAGTATGGTGAATGAAACTCTTTAGAATAATAGCTGCTTGTTGCTGTTTTAGACATAGTTTTTATTTTATAACTAAGAGCAGAATCTTTATCTAAGACCAGAATATAAATTAGCTACAGAGTATGTAGCAGCACATAAGAGCGCCCACACTAGAAGATAAAACACTCTAAACACACTTAAGCCTAATGTCTAATTTCGGAGGTAAGTGTTTTGTTTGATAAGTACAATGTGAAGTATATATATTTTCACTTGGCTAATGCATTTTTAAGGCACTTAAAAAGACACTTCAATGGAAATAAGGGAAACGCATACCTGCATACTTATCTTGCAACAAAGCAGGCTGACTAAACTAAAACAACCTCAAATCATAGAACATTATTAGTTTGATATTGTTATTTGTCTAATCTGTTAGTCAAGAAAAGTATGCAAAGTGTAGGCAGAAATGAAGAGAAGTATATTCAGGTGTGACCCTCCTGCTGCCCCAGGGACTCATGGGTAGGTATTTACATTTTGCCTTGAGACTCAGTTTGAGCCGGGAATAAATCACTTGAGTCAGCAAAAGCTTGCAGGAGACAAATGGCAAGTGTTAAGGAGAAGATGAAAAGAGGGAACTGTGTGAATTTATAATGTGCCAAAAGAAATGTAAAGGATAAAGTAGGAACAAGAGAGTGCGGTGAAGATTTCATTTTTATTAGCATGCTGCATTTGTTGGAATTAAGGACGTGCACAGATCATATTTTACGGTAATATAAACATCTGCTATAATCACGACCTCATTACAAAAACAATGAATACACCACATTCAATGATTTGTAGCTTCTGAGACACACGGACCAAAGATACCCCAACTGAAATATGTGGCCTAATTAGTGTTCATGAAAAAACATATCCTTCATGATCCATTCACAGGCTCAAACTGCCACATACCAATTATCTTGAAAACCAAAAAAGCCACCTTTCTTGCTTAATGATAGAAAACCATTCAACAGGTCCCAGGAGGAAGGCAAGGGAAATGAAATTGTTGGATGATTACACTGAGGATACAATGTCCTACCAAACAGGCCTGCTTGCTGTGGGCTGAATTGATGCTGGCATCATCTCCAGGTCAGAAAACTGCTGCGAGGAGAAATGCCAAGCGTTTCCTGGTTCTCAATAGTTCAGCGCCTGTGCCTCCTCTCCAGGTCAACAGGTCTCCTGGCTGACATTTTCATGATGAGGGTGGAAGATAAACGTGATGAGACATCTCCCAGATTCACAGATCCAGATGTATAATATATGAGTTGTGTGTTGATTGTTTCTACCTTTTTCACTCTCAGCCAGACCAGAGAGACACAGCTTAGCCTCATAGACATTAAGCTCATTTGATATATGCACACGCAGTAACTCCATGTCCTTCGCTGTCCATTATTGATTTATCAATAGTTTTCTAGCTAAGACATATTAGATGACCATTCCTTGAAGTATCTTCAAACGTGCTCGGCATATAAGAACAATGACGAGAGAGAAAACAGCTACCATCCAGCATACATTTAAAATGTTAAGTTACATCTGTTTCTTTGGTGATTGTGTGTGCGCTGAGCCACCTCCAACACCAAAACAAGACACTACATCAGAGGTAGAAGCAGAAATCGAAAGCCCCCGACTGTGTCTGTCTGAAAGGAAAAGTTTCAGGATGATTGGAGCCAACAACTGGTTCAGTTAATTTACTCCTACCGGGGAGTCCAGAAAGACAACTCAAAGGAGCCCGACATTTTGAAATACCCACAAATGGTAGTCTCTTTTGCTAGCAATTGAATTAGGTGCGTCTGAATTGCCCTCATGGAATAACTTCGATTACATTTAGCACTCCAAAAAATAGTGATCTTTATTTTGTGCCTCTCTTGACATTTTCACAAAGAAACTGCCTCTGGAGGGAACTTTTAGACAATTGACATGCACAAAAACGATATAACACTACAGGAAGGGGAAAATCAAAAAGAGCATAATGGGGCTCTTATAAGTCATTATTGTTGAGAGATAAAAGACATTCAATCTGAAAAAACGAGTTTCAAAATGTGCAGGATTATATTAAAAAAACAAGATTCAATTGTATTCACTGAGATTACAAAAAAGCATCTCTTCTCAAAATATTCTGAATAGTTGGTTGTAATATTGTATGTTTTTGTATTTATTGTCGAAAAGAAAAGTTGTGCAATTAGTTTTGTTTTTGCATTTGCACTGCTTCATTCTTAAAGCCTATAAACTCACAGTCCAACCATTTGATAAGATCGACCTCCTTATAGACCTCCTTATGAGAAATATCTTCTATAAACTGATTTTCTTTTATTATCTGATGTTTTTATGATTCATCTAACTGTTTACAAAGCTTTAATTCCATTTTATTGTGTAGCTATAAATAAAAGCAGTTATATTAAATACAATTAAATAAATAAACAAGTCACTGAATCCCAGCCACCATGTGAGACCCTGCACTCTGACCCCTTCTGCAGAGGGGCCAAGTGAAGAGACCAGGGGGGTATACTACGAAGCAGGATTTTCGCTTAGCCGGCTAAATTCAGAGAAAACTCCGGCTTTCCGGTCCTACGAAGCTGGTTCTCTTTTTAGCAGGCTAGATCTCCATGGTAATTTATGCTTAGCGGCTAACCTGGTCGGGACCAGGTTAGGTTGCAGACTAAGAGCTCAACTCAGTGAAAGCACTGCCTGCTGACCAATCAGAGCTCAGTGTGCGGAGTTTAAAGCGATCAAGTCATATTACAGGAGAAAGGAAATACAGAAAAGCTGCCGTCGCAGGAAAGACGGCCGGCAAAAATCACCGACTGTGTGAACGTGAACATTAATAGAATATTTACATTACATTGTATTTAGCTGACGCTTTTATCCAAAGCGACTTACAATAAGTACATTCGACCAGGAAGACACAACCTTGAAGAAAACAGAATCATATAAGTACATCAGGTTTCATAGAGCCAAACATTTCAAGTGCTACTCAACTGGCTTTAGGTAAGCCAGTCCTTTATTAGTATAAAAGTGCTTCGTTAATAGTTCTAACGCTCGAAGTGGAGTCGAAAGAGATAAGTTTTCAGTTTGCGCCGGAAGATGTGCTAGCTATCTGCCGTCCTGATGTCAATGGGGAGCTCATTCCACCATCTTGGAGCCAGGACAGCAAACCCACGTGTTTTCGCCGATGGGAACTTGGGTCCCCCTCGCAGCGAGGGCACAACGAGTCGTTTGGCTGATGCAGAGCGTAGTGCACGCGCTGGGGTTTACGGTTTAACCATGTCCTGGATGTAGGAAGGGCCAGATCCATTCGCAGCATGGTAAGCAAGTACCAGTGTCTTGAAGTGGATTCTAGCAGTTACCGGAAGCCAGTGAAGGGAGCGGAGGAGCGGAGTGGTGTGGGAGAATTTAGGAAGGTTGAAGACCAGACGAGCCGCTGCATTCTGGATGAGCTGCAGAGGTCGGATGGCACATGCAGGTAGACCAGCCAGGAGGGAGTTGCAGTAGTCTAGGCGTGAGATGACGAGAGCCTGGACCAGAACCTGAGTCGCTTTCTGAGTCAGCTGGGGACGTATCTTCCTGATGTTGTAAAGCGTGTATCTGCAGCAACGGGTTGTAGCAGCGATATTTGCAGTGAAGGACAGGTTGTTATCTAGGGTCACACCCAGATTCCTTGCAGTCTGAGTCGGGGAAACAACTGAGGTGCCGATGTTGATTGTTAGGTCAAGAGTGGGACAATCTTTTCCCGGGAGGAAGAGCAGCTCAGTCTTGTCAAGGTTGAGCTTGAGGTGGTGAGCAGACATCCACTGAGAGATGTCAGCTAGACAAGCAGAGATGCGTGCAACGACCTGGGTCTCTGAGCGGGGAAAGGACAGAATTAATTGGGTGTCATCAGCGTAGCAGTGGTAATAAAAACCGTGCGGGCTAATGACTGATCCGAGCGAGTTTGTGTACAGGGAGAAGAGGAGGGGACCAATAACAGAGCCCTCAGGGACCCCCGTAGTTAATTGACAAGGGTCGGACTCAGACCCTCTCCAAGTCACCCTGTAGGTACGGTCTTTCAGGTATGAGGTGAGGAGGGAAAGTGCAGAGCCTGAAACTCCAAGTTTTTGGAGAGTGCGAAGGAGGATCTGATGATTCACCGTGTCGAATGCAGCAGACAGGTCCAATAGGATGATGACAGAGGAGAGGGATGCAGTTTTGGCAGTGTGCAGTTCCTCCGTGACAGCAATGAGAGCAGTTTCTGTGGAGTGACCTGCCTTGAAACCAGACTGGTGCGGATCCAGAAGGTTGTTCTGATTGAGATAACAGGAGAGTTGTTTTAAAGACAGCGCGTTCAAGTGATTTAGACAGGAACGGGAGGAGAGAGACAGGCCTGTAGTTTATAACATCAGACGGGTTGAGAGTGGGTTTCTTTAGGAGAGGGTTTACTCTTGCCTCCTTGAGACTGTTTGGAAAGTGACCAGAAGTTAGAGAAGTGTTGATGAAATGGGTGAGAAACGGTATAGAATATCAGGAGCGATAGTCTGAAGGAGGTTTGAAGGGATAGGGTCCAGAGGACAGGTGGTAGGGCGGGCAGAGGTAATGAGGGTAAGAACCTCACTTGGAGAGAGAGGGGAAAAGGAGGTAAGTGTGTTGGTGGAAGGAGGGTCTGGTGACCCAGCGGTGAGTAAAGGTGAGTCAGAAAAAGAAGAGCGAATATCATCAACCTTTTTTTCAAAGTGGGTAACAAAGTCGCTTGACAGAAGTGAGGAGGGGGGAGGAGCTTTTGGAGGGTCCAAGAGGGTGGAGAAGATGGAGAATAATTTTTTAGGATTGGAATAGGAAGATTGGATCTTATCTTGAAAGAAAGTGCTTTTTGCCTGAGAGATCGAAGCAGAGAAAGAGGAGAGGAGAGCCTGATAGGTTAGGAGGTCGTCACGGTGTTTGGATTTCCACCATTTCCGCTCTGCTGCCCTAAGGACGGTTCTATTAGCACGCAGTGCATCATTTAGCCAGGGAGCAGGAGGGGACTGACGAGCCTGCCGAGATGTGAGAGGACAGAGCGAGTCCAGAGTGGATGAGAGAGTAGAGAGGAGAGTTTCTGCAGCAGAGTTTGGAGGCAGGAGATGGAACGAATCAGAGGAAGGGAGGGCTGAGAGCACCGACGAGGCAAAGCTAGAGGGGGGAGAGGGAGCGAAGGTTACGGCGGACAAGTGCAGGATGAGAAGAGATTAGTTTGTATGTTGGAAAGGGATAGAAAGAATGAAATGAAGAAGTGATCGGATGTGTGGAGCGGGTTTACAGAGAGGTTAGAAGTAGCGCAGTTCCTTGAGAATATGAGATCAAGGACATTGCCAGCTTTATGAGTCGGTGGGGACGGAGACAGTGAGAAAGCAAAGGCGGTTAACAGAGATGTTAGTTCGTCTATCTTCCCCGTCTGGAGGTTGAAGTCTCCGAGAAGTACAGCGGGAGGGCCAGTTTCAGGGATGAGTGAGAGGAGATTATCTAATTCCTCCAAGAAGTCCCCCAAGGCGCCTGGTGGACGGTAGAGAACAACAATGGTTAACTGTATAGGATGGGTTACTGTGACGGCATGGAATTCAAAGGTGGAAGGAGTGAAGTTAGGTAGCTTGAAGAGGGAAAAGCTCCATTTGGGAGAGAGCAGGAGACCAGTGCCACCTCCTCTGCCAGTGGGTCTGGGTGTATGGGAGAAGGAATATGCAGTGGAGAGAGCTGCTGGGGTGGATGTGTTGGATGGAGTAATCCAGGTCTCAGTGAGAGCAAGGAAATCCAGAGACTGCAGGGAGGCGTAGCCAGAGATGAAGTCAGCCTTAGGAACAGCTGACTGGCAATTCCACAGGCCACCAGAAACTAGATGTTGGATCTCAGTGGAGCACGTGGGATAGACGAGAGCAGGCCGGTTATATCGATTAGGAGATACACGGGGCCAGTGATAATTGCGAGAAGACACATGAACAGGAATAGAGAAAATACACATGATTATAGCATGCGGGGCTAGAAAACTAAAGAAAAGAGAAATAAGACACCTGCTCGATCAGAGTAGGATTTGCCTCCTCTTTGCCTCCCTCTTTGCCTCCCGCAGGACTCCAATGTCTTTGTCAGTCTTACTCCCGCAGGACTCCAATGTCTTTGTCAGTCTTCGGCTGTCTGACGCTGAAGCTGACGCTCCAGGAAAAGAGCTACCCGAAATGGACGCCTGATTGCTCAGTTCTCACAGCTGTAGGGCCACGGCCCTCTAATTAGTTAACTATCTACAGCTGATGGGCGACAATAGACTGTCCGTGCCTATATTAATGCAGGCTTGAGTGCTGAGACCTGTAAAGCAGGTTTCGCCTGAGCAGATCTGAGATTTAAAATCTCTCAAACGCGATTTAGCCGTTTACGCTACAATAACAATTTATACAGAGTCGAATAAATGAAACAGAGAAGTCTAATTAAACAAGAATATAACTTACAGTGGTTGCTGCGTCAATAGGTAATGTCGTCACCGGGTCCAGATGCACACTGAGTTCATCAGATTTTAAATGCGGTATTTAAATGCTTTTTAAGGTACAAAATGACTGAGTCACGCGGTTGTACTTCACGCCATCAATAGACTGGCCGTGCCTATATTAATGCAGGCTTGAGTGCTGAGACCTGTAAAGCAGGTTTCGCCTGAGCAGATCTGAGATTTAAAATCTCTCAAACGCGATTTAGCCGTTTATGCTACAATAACAATTTATACAGAGTCGAATAAATGAAACAGAGAAGTCTAATTAAACAAGAATATAACTTACAGTGGTTGCTGCGTCAATAGGTAATGTCGTCACTGGGTCCAGATGCACCATAATATCACCTCCCATCTTCAGAGCAATCTGACTATTATAACATTAGCGTTAAGAACACTTACCACATATCTACCACAACATAAGTAACCGGATCAGAGTAACATTAAGTACAGTCCGCGGCATATCACTTCATAATGTATCATATATTTTCTTATCTGAGTCAGCTGAGCCGTATCTGGCCGTGCAACACTCACAGTGTCACATAGGCCTACTGTATGCAGAAGTATTATTTCAAGCAACACATTAAGTTGACGAAACACTCGAGACAAATGTAATTAAAGTCAAATCGTGTTTTAGACTGGGCAGTGATATCATAAACCTGTTAATGTACGCATTCAAACACTTTTTCTTTTGCCAGCTGTATTCACCTTGCAGGTGCAGACTATGTGGCTTTTATCCTGGATAAAGTGTTTAAGTCATGGATGTTTAAAGTTTAACTTCTTCATTTTTGACTAGTATTAAAGTTCACTTTTCATTCAGGAAGTATGACGCTGCGCTGTCAGTGCGCTTCTCCATGTTTGTGATTGGTCGAATGCTCCAAATACCACCCCTTTCATGTGAACGCGCACCTAACTAGATAGGAAACGGCTGGCTTGAGCGATCCACTTGATAACCAGCGTCGTAGTACAGTTTAGCGAGAGCGCGTATGTTTTGGATTAGGCCAACCGGCTAACTCAAACATATCCAGGTTAGGTTGAACCAGCTTCGTAGTATAGGCCTCAGTAGGCAGACAAATAAATATATACATGAGGCCAGGGACGTGCACAGACATTTTGGGGGGCAGGAGCTCAAGTGAGAAAAAGGGCACTTCCCATAATCATTTATAAAGAAATGTTTTAAAACAAAAAGTTAAATATAGTTGCACATCTCTGACTTACTGACCAATATTTTTAATACCCTCACACTCACGCAATTGTTTAATACTCAACAGAATTCTACAAAAGAATCAGTTAACATAGAGACAGGGCCGGCTCTATACAATTTGCAGCCCTAGGCGATATTTTTGCTGGCGCCCCCCCCCCCATAGAATATATAAAGAATAAATTAAAAATCTCTACAAAAGACGAATACACTACAAAAACAGAAAGTTATTGACATAGGCAAAAAGGCTTCAAATGTATTCAGTATTGTATGAACATGTTTGAATTGGGGCATGGACGTCACATCCTCTAGGGGGGTCAGGGGGCACCCCCGGGAAGAAATTTTTGAACATTTTAAAGTAAAATGCTTCAATCTGGTGCACTTTGAGCACACAATTACTACTAGATATAGGGGGTACAACTCTAAAACACCCATATGAAAAAGATCAGTTAACATTTTAATAATCAAATGAGTATGTGAACATAACCAATAACCTACCATAGCCAATAAATGTAACTTATTTTATTTTTGTTGTTCATTCATATCTTATTTGACCTAGTTAACATTCATTTATGTATTCATATTTTTATCTCTCCAGTTTTTAAACGATATTTTTGGTTTACTGTCTGTGAAGGACCAGGGTACAGAAAAACAGGAGTGCAGGTTGAGGTGCAAAAATACGGATTTTATTGACCCAATATATGTACAGTTTTAAGATGGGTAATAAAATCAATTAGGTTTAAACAAAAAGGTGTAGATATCAACAGACACAATCTAGCATGTAAACGCATAAGCAGAACGTCACAAAAATGGGTGACATCCTGTGTGCTCTTCTGTCCAAGAGCAACTCACATACCCCCCCTCATCTCCACACTGCAGGAATTTATAGCACTACTGGTCAGTCCATTATTGCATGCAGGGAAAAGAGGCTCTAAAAAGGGGTGGCTTAAATGGAGTGGCCTCTTCAAACACCCCTCAGGGTTTGAGAGGAATGGTGTAGTCCAATTAGCTGACACATAAAGTAGGGATGCTCCGATCGCCAATTTCGGGGCCGATCGCCGGAATCAGTATCGGCCGATACCGATCGCCGATCGAGTGGGCCGATCTTCCTAAATGGAAGATTTAAACATCACTTTAAATCTTCCATTTAAAGTGATGTTTAAAACTCAGTTAATGGGGCTCATTCACTGGAGCTTCCACAAACAACAATCAACTTAATTATTACGTTCAAATGATGTACATTATTCAAGTTTACATTCACTTTGGATAATAACACGGGAGAAATTAGCGGAAGCGCTCTCTTTTCCTCTCTCCCTCCCCCCTCTCTCCCTCTCCTGACAGCCTGTCAGTATCTCATGCAGCTCACTGATCCAGTAATGAGTGACCCGACAATGAAGAATAAATATATTTATAATAACTAGTTTAGCTTGTTCCAGAGGTAGATAAAATAGCTAAGTGTGTTAGGTCTAACTCTTACGGTACGTCCACACAGCAGCTTTTCAAAAATCTTGAAGATCTTGGAGCTGGGCGTGTCTGAAAGCTTGGGGATTTTTTGCGAGCAACGCGACCAACAACCAATCACATGAATCTCCCGCCCCCGACATACAAAGCAAAAAAACCCCAGGGATTTTATGCGAGCAATATATATATATAAACTCCCCAAACAGGCGAAAACTTACCAGTTTCACCCACTGTCTCTGCCACCTCCCTCCATGCCTGGTTCCTCCGGTTTGTATCCCGTTAATAGTTCTGGTCATAAAGAACCGGGTGATTTGCTACTGTAATTTCTCGTTTGGAATATGAGGAAATGAACTGCGGTCTGGTTCTCCCTGTGTGTGTGTTTCGCTGCGCTTACCTGTCCGGCAGGCGGAGCTGCAGGATTTCTGCTTCACACACGTTGCATACCGCTATTTTACTGTCTTTTTCGGACACCTTAAAATAATGCCAGACCGGTGAAGCCATTTTGGCGAGCTTGTTTTGCCGCACACAGAGAAAAGTGTCATGTATTTTACGTCATGCGATCGGCATGTTTAGAGAGCACCGATCGATCGGAGCATCCCTACTATAAAGGCAGGTGTTTCCCATCAGCTCAGCCTTTTGCCAGGAGCAAGGTGAGCTGTAAGACACTGACAATAGGATTACACACAACACAAATCACAATAGATATTTTAAACAAGATTGCGTGCACTCAATCTAGCAAAATAAAGCTGTTTTAATCAATGTGTCTGTGTAATGTAAACAAAATCATAACCTTTACGATGTGTGTTCGTTTGTGAGGCTTGTAGCCCTCACACTGTCCTATAGTATACATTGAAAACACCAACCCCCCCACCCTACACACAAATACAAAAACCACACTTGCTTTAGTTATAATTCAACAAACATCTTTTAATAAACAAGTAGCTTCCACAAAAGGAGTTATAGAACTATTTTAAAGAACACTTAAGAACACACGTATTGTAATAATAAATAAATAAAATAAAATAAATGAAAAAATATTAACAAATACATAAAAACGATTTATACAAAAAAAGAACAATTACATTTCTGTTTTTGAACACACATATTGTAATAATAAATAAATACCTTACTGACTTGTTTGACTTAAACACTCAGAATTGCAATCGTCTTGACTTCTTTGCTACAAAGTCATCGATAACATCCTCATATGACAGCTGACGAGAAACATCACTGTTAATGCTGATGATGGCAAGTCCACTGAGGCGTTCTTGGACCATTGTAGACCTCAGGTAGGTTTTAATTAACTTCAGCTTTGAGAAGCTTCTTTCTGCTGAAGCCACTGTCACTGGCATAGTGACTGCGATCCTGAGGGCCACCCACATATTAGGATAAACCTCCCTCAGGTTCTTCCTTTCCAAGAACACCAACAGTTCCAGGGTGGTCATTGTGGGTGAGGAAAAGTTGGAAAGTTCATCAGCTCCAGTGCCAACTCTTTTCCATCTATGTCTGACTGTCCGCCAGAGCTCAGGGTGTTGCTCAGTGTTTGACACTGCTTTGTCAGCTCGTTTCTGGGCAGTTCAGGGAAGTTGACAAGCACCCCAAACTTTGCCTGAACTTCTTCCAGGTGTTCAAAACGCTCATTGAGGGAAGTGATGCAAACATCAACCACCCTGTTGAAAAATGTAACTTCCATCTTTTTTAGGGCATTGGCCATTGGGTCATCAGGTGCTTCATAAGAGAACTGCCTCTTGGTTGACCTCAGCCTCTTCTCCTTGAGGACAGCATCCACATCCATGTTCTCACACATGTCTTTAGCACTGATCTGAGCAGAGGCAAATCCAGTGGCTCTGTAGTCTTCCAGGTTGGCCTTTGTCTTTCTCAGGAGGTCAACTGCGATGTCAAGTTGCATTGACACAGACTGCATGACCTTACTGACCTGTTTGACTTTACTGAGGATGTCGTACCACACCACAGTGCAAATGGAGAAGCGGTAGGACCCCACTTCCTCAGCCAAAGACTGTGCCTCTATTTTGATCATCATGTCAGTGGCCTTGTTCCTCACCTCCAAAAGTGCATCTCGAACATGTTGAGCCTGATATCGCACAGCTTCCACACTGTTGACCCGGCTCTCCCACCTGGTTTCAGACCATGATTTCAAGGTAGTGGTGCCATGGCTCTTCAAAATGTCCCAGCGCTTTGTGGATGCTGAAAACAATATAAAAAGCTTTTGGAGGTAGCCAAAGTATCCAGTGGCATCTAGGGAGCTTTTCGCTGCATCAGCTAACACCAGATTGAGAGTGTGTGCGCCACATGGCACGAATAGTGCCCTCGGGTTTAGTTCAAGTAACCTGGCCTGAACTCCTTTGTTTTTCCCTCGCATATTGGCACCATTGTCATAAGACTGTCCCCTACAGTCCTCAAAGGGGATGTTCAGTTCTTGGAGCCTGTCCAGGATGAGGGATGACAAACTCTCGCCAGTTGATTCCTCAGCAACAAGGAACCCCATGAAGTGTTCCTTAACTTGTGGCATCTCCTCCATTGTAACAATCCTTAAGATGACTGATAACTGCTCTGTGTGGCTAATGTCAGGTGTGCAGTCCAGAATGATGGAATAATATTTAGCCTAATTAATTTCTTCAATCATGTGGGCACTGATTCTCTCACCGATACATTCAATGAGTTCATTTTGAATATTTTTTCCGAGATATGTGGTATGGCTTGCACCCCTTTTGACTTTAGCAACGTGTTTTTTCATTACAGGGTCAAACATTGCCATCAGCTCCACTTCTTTAAGGAAGTTGCCATTGTTGGGTTTGTTGAGTGTGTCACATGTTCCCCTGAGGCCCATGTTTCTCTCAGCTAATGATTGAATGATGGCGACCAACCTTGTTACCACCTCACGCCATCTCTTCCTTTCTATGTCTGTAAGCGCCATCTCAGTCCTATCAATAGTTTGCCCCTTTTGTAATCGAAACTCTAACTCTTTCCATGATTCCATGTGTTTAGTATGTTCTGGAGTGTTCTCGTGTGTTTTCAGTAATTGGTGGCAATTTTTCCAGTCATTTAGTCCTGCACTGATTAATTTGTATTCCTTCTGGGAGAACAGCTTGCAGCAAAAACAGTAAAGGCTGTCGTTTTCTGTGAGTACAATAGCCAGCTTCTCTTGATTCTTTCCCCATTTACCAGTTTTCTATAAAAGTATTGGTGGTGGCAGCTTCTCCCATCCTGTCTTTTTGGAAAAATGAAGTGTGGTTTTGCCTGATAGGTTCCTCTGCTCACAAACTCTGTTCTTACCTTATCAGACATGGATGGCCAGTCGGCAGGGTCAACAGCTGCTGCCTTTGTGGCGTCACGTGCTGCAGACTGTGTTGTGGTACTCGGGATCAATGTTTCCCCTGCAGATTGTGTAGCAGCAGGTTCACTTGGGATTGGTATCGATACGTTTTCACCTGCATGCACAGTCAAACATGCATGGACACAGTTGGACACAGTTAGACACCCTGTGTGTGTGTGTGTGTGTGTGTGTGTGTGTGTGTGTGTGTGTGTGTGTGTGTGTGTGTGTGTGTGTGTGTGTGGTGTGTGTGTGTGTGTGTGTGTGTGTGTGTGTGTGTGTGTGTGTGCGCACGCGTTACATTAACATGTACATTATTAGTAAGAGAAGTGCTATTGTAATGTGCAATAATAAACTGGACTCACGTGCTGCAGACTGTGTTGTGGTACTCGGGATCAATGTCTCTCCTGCAGATTGTGTAGCAGCAGGTTCACTTGGGACAGGTAGTGATACGTTTTCACCTGCAGACAGTCAAACATGCATGGATATAGTCAGACACCCACTGTATGTGTGTGTGTTTTACATTAACATGTACATTATTAGTAATATAGGTGCTATTGTAATGTGCAATAATAAACTAGAAAACGGTGGTACTGTGCTGGGAAGCTTCCAGGTGTGAACATGTGTATGAACTACCCACCACTCTAATAAACTCAACAGGCAATATCACAAAAAACTTGACTGAACTCACCTGCTACAGGCAGTGATGCAGTAGACTCAGGTTGTGCAGTGGTGGGAGTGGGATTACCCAGATATTTTAACCATGCACCTGGAAATTACACAGAGAATAATGTAGTAGGTATCTATCTGCAATAATACTGAGCAGTTCAGACTAGCTGACATAATTTCCTGTGCCCAAATATGCAAAATATATTTTTTAAGTGATAACCTAGCTAGTTAATGATTTAGCAGACTTATTTTATGTCCATTAACATTTGTAAGCTACAGATGGAACAAAATAGATAGCATTAATAATAATAAATATATATAATAAATACAAGAAAAACCACACAGTGCAGTTGGTGTAAAAAGAGCTATCAAGCTAGATGGTAAAGCAGCTCATCTGCTAGCTTCTATCATACTATATATCAGCTGCTATCATTAGCTAACGTTAGCTAGCTAGCTTTATACCGTTGCTTGAAAAATGCCAATAAACACAAACAGTCATACGACATACCTCTGTGTTCCTGGAGTTTTTCCTCCTCTCTCTTTCTTCGCCTTTTCCAATGCGCCCCAGACGGCTTTTTGTTGGGGTTGCCCCGCTTCATGTTGTGACAGTGAAGTTCTAATTCTCGTTCAAGACGCGAGCGCGCGTGACACGCGAAACACAAATGGACAGAACCAAAGAAAACATAGAGAGGGGTGGTGCAGTGTTGGGGCGCCCCTACGTTTTATTTTTCATATTCTCAAAAAAACAAATGAATCCTGATCTGAGCGGCGCCTAAAAAAAAGGAATCTGGGGGACGCCTACAAAAATAAGAAAATATACATAGGCCTATTAAAAATTTAAAAAAAAAAAAAAATCTGGACTGCACGCCTGCGCTCCCTCTACAGTTCAGCGCCCTAGGCGAACATTTATAACGCCAGTGCGGGGGGCATGGAGGCGGCGGGCCGGTGTCAGCATAGATATATATAAACACTAGATGACTCACCCGCGCTGCTGGCCAATGGAGACCGACGTTGCCACTTGGCCGCCATCTTGCTACAGGCAGTTCTCTCATTCATAACATTATGGTTTACTATTTAAATAACCATAGCTTGCTCAATTTTCAACCAATTTTCAAACGGTTTGGTTTTTTATAAACATCAAAGATGTAGTTATGATACTGCATACTTATAATCATGGACTTTCATATGAAAATAACATTAATCAGATAAAGCTATAGCTATACACACACACACAAGGTATGTATATTAAATATATTTCCATTTATTTTTATTATATTGTTAATATTTAAAATAAATTATAAATAAATTATAAAATTAAAATACATTTATATTTTATATATAAAAATCGGTCTCATGTTACCACTCTGTAAGCCAAGAGTTGTTAATTTAGCAATGCCTTAGCTTGAAGAACAGGGACACAACTAATGACAATAGCATATGTTGGTATATTATTTAGATATTCACACCTTTATCAGAAGAACCAAACCAACATAACATGTGCTCACAGACAGGCCAGTTCTGTCTAATTTATCACAATTATTTTTGACATGAGATCTTCATATCATCCTAGTTTTGTATTTAGTTTCTAGATTTGTAAACAAATCCAGAACCTTTGAAATATGTTATTGAAAAAAGACCAAGAATAATATAAACTGTACCATGTGTCCTTTTGTGTCCTTCTGTAGTCCATTTGTGGTTTGTCTTGTCTCACCCCGGCTGATATATCACAAAATCCACTGTTTAAATTGTTCCCTATATTGCCCCAATGCCCCTATAAGGTGTCCTTGGGTGTTATGAAAGGCGGCCCCCCAAAATAAATGTATTATTATTATTAAGAAGAACAACTTGGTGTGGTGTGGAGGTGATGTAGGAAGCAGGAGCAGTTGGGGAGAGATGGGGCTTCAAGGTTATTTGTTTTAAATGTGTCTTGGAGATAAGGACCAGCTGCACACAATAAAATACAGTATAACACAAAACCAATAAGACACACTGTGACACATGGCACACCAACAATTAATCATCGTCCAGCCTCAGCTTTGGTATTCTTTCACAACCATGTTATGGGTTTATTAGACTGAGCAAACATAAACATATGTGGTGATCCCACGGGTTCTTGTTTGCAGACTGCGGTGATTAGAGCATCCGTAGGCTGCACAAAAGTCCGGCATAGTCAGGTACTTCTATAAACACAATGCCAGCAAATTCCTGTATCATAATGCAAGATGTTTTTAACAAACCAAACCACTTGGAAGAAATCATGTGTAACTTAAGTTATGTTGAAAAGAAAGAGCAGTTCTGCCTCTCCCACTGGTGTAAAGTTGCTGGGTCAACTTTGTAATATAGGTCTCACTCACAGCCTCTTGTTATTAGCCAGCTAATAAATACAACCACATATACAAAGAAAAGCTGCAATTTCAACATGTCCAAGCATCCTGTATCATAGCCATGCTAATAATGTTTATAATAAACCAAACCGTTTGTAAATCAGTCAAGATTTCAGCGAGTTAAGAGTATTTTTGTGCAGATCACTCACCTTACAACAGCTACCATAGCGCAAATCAGAGTAACTGTTGACTGTAGCAAGATGGCGGCCGGTTAGCTACGCTGGAAAATCTCCCATGAGCCATCTAGTGTTTATATATATCTATGGGTGTCAGTGTCACTACCCGATCTGCAGCTCTGCCCGATCTGCTGTGCGCATGTGCGAGATGGTCCGCCATATTGGACAACGCCGGACGGCAACCCAAGTAGGACAAAATTGACATCTAGACCGTCTGAACCATTCGCAAGTTTTTACATGTGACAAAATATGCATTGCGCATTCGCGAGTTTTTACATGTGACAAACGGTGATTTGCAGAGTTTTTACATGTGACAAACGGTGATTTGCATTGCATCTGACAGAATGAAGACTTTTGCATCTGACAGAATGAAGACTTTTGTGTTTTATTATTTGGGATTAAGACAGAGCCTATCATACTGAATACATATTAGAGCAAATCTCTGTCATCAGTCCTTTTCCTCAGACTATTATTGCTAAATTTGAAAGAGTCCTTACCAGCTTTGGAATTGTGTGTGTATATATATATATACAATTCCATCTCTGTTATCAGTCCTTTTCTTCAGACTATTATTGCTAAATTTGAAAGAGTCCTTACCAGCTTTGGAATTGTGTATATATATATATATATATATATATATATACACAATTCCATATATATATATATATATACACAATTCCATATATATATATATATATATATATAGCACCTTCTGCCATATCGTCACCCTTTGCAGTGATTGACTTGAACACTGAGAATGTTTTTATGAACTTCAGACATTTTCATATACAAATGTGATCATACACCAACACACATTTTAGAGATATACATTTTTCACACACAACCATTTACTAAATTAAACCATATCGCATCATAATACGAGCAAATAAGAAGGCACAGCAATAAATATATTGTGTGTGTGTGGGTGGGGGGGGGTGTTAAGATCCAGGTCCAATGGGGGCAGAGGGGAGAGGTGGGAGAGAGTTCAGCATCCTACAGGAAATGTCATTTGCATGTAATATTATTTATTCATATGGAATTATATAACTGGAGTTTGTTATCCTTTAATTTTGCTTGATTAATTAAAAAAACAGAAACACAAACATAAAAAAGGGGTCATTCAGGAATACAATTATTATATTATAAATAATAATAAAATAATAAATTATATTATAATATTGAATTAAAAAATGTTTTGTATAGTATTATTTCATTTAGAAAGGCAATACAAATACAATAGAATAAAAATACAATACAAAACTTGGGACAGAGCTAACGGCGCATTTGATCTCGCTCATTTTTAGAGAGGTCTGTGTGAAATTCACCTTCAGACATGTATTCTCTCAAATTGTTGTAAAACACTAAAGTCTTCATTCTGTCAGATGCAATGCAAATCACCGTTTGTCACATGTAAAAACTCGCGAATGCGCAATGCATATTTTGTCACATGTAAAAACTTGCGAATGGTTCAGACGGTCTAGATGTCAATTTTGTCCTACTTGGGTTGCCGTTCGGCGTTGTCCAATATGGCGGACCATCTCGCACATGCGCACAGCAGATCGGGCAGAGCTGCAGATCGGGTAGTGACAGTCAGTACCAGATATGTTCGGGCTACCAGATATGTTCGGGTGTATTTCCGTCGCATCCGTCATATCCGTCATATACTCACCTCCCTCTGCTCCCAGCGCTCTGCTGCCACACACTGGCCGTCTGCGGAACTGCAGCCGGAGGAACTCGGGACAGCTTGTTATGTTGTGGGGTGCTATGGTGGGGTCCCATGTACTTGTGCACATAAATAATGTTTCTAATTATTTACAATTCAAAAATATATATATTCTGCATTACTTTAGCCAACACTTTTATAAGGCCACTAGATTAGATAATTACGAAATGTGTAGATAGAATACATATCTTTCAGGTTGTTATTTTGTCATTATGTTTAATGTTTTATTTACCTTTCAGTATTTTTATATAGTATCTTAACTTTGGAGAGCAGTTGGGAGACACACGACACATCAAATCACATCTACAGATCAAGACGAAGCGAATGGAAGTACTCCCATACTCCTAGCGTGAAGATGTTTGTGAAAACGTGTGCAAAGTCTCCGAAAATCCTAAAAATAAGCTCATATTTGAATTCCCCATAAAAAAACACATCATTCAGTAAAAACAAGGCCCCACTGATCATCTACTCTCTGAGACGATTCCAGGGATGTCTGGCTTGAGTTTCTACCACCAGGGAAAGTGGACAAAAGTGCCCGAGATCAGCCTCTTAATTTACCCAGGGCCTAGTGCTTGGCTTTTGGCATGAACATTCAGGAAACTCCCCTGAGTATTTTATTAAATATCTGAACTTTGGAGAGGAGTTGGGGGACACACGACGCATCAAATCACATCTACAGATCAAGACGAAGCGAATGGAAGTACTCCTAGCGTGTGAACATGTTTGTGAAAAACGTGTGCAAAGTCTCTGAAAACGGAGCAGTGGCTGTGATGCTAGCTTTGCGGCTAGCGGTTAGTTGTTATTGTTTGAAGTTAATTAATATCTTCTACATATAATAACGGACAAAGTAAAGAATGAAGTGTAGGCTATGCCTGTTTGAAGTTGTTGCTCAGGAAACAACATGACGGAGAAAAAGTATGATCTTCTACATATAATAACGGACAAAATAAAGAATGAAGTGTCGGCTATGTTTAAATGTTCGGAATTTGACCGTGATGGCCCTCTTGAGTTGCCGTAAAATATGACGAAAAACGGATGCGACGGAAATACACCCGAACATATCTGGTAGCCCGAACATATCTGGTACTGACCATGGATGTATAATAAGAACTGGATACAGCGTGGGAGGCGGGGCCTCATTCATTCCTATGAGAGCTGCTCATTAGCGCATGATGATAAAATGGCCCAACTTTTGAGAGAGTGAAACGTCACAGATTACCCAGCATGCCTGAGAAGTACCCGTATGTGCACTCATAGAGCATGCGCAACTTTAACCAAAATGCTCGTTCACATCAAGCACGTCAATTTGCGTACACGTAACAGCACCGCGCGTTCATGACAGCATGGTAATGGATTGTTGTTATCATGGATTTGATATGAACGAGGCGGCAGTTAGCAGCTAGCGGCTAGCTAGTAATGATGCTAATGCACACATCAATCGTACTTATATTACGCTGTAACAGGATCTAGTGATATCCAACAGAGCTTAATTTAGCATGAAATAATTATTGCACTGTATATATATATATATATATTGTAGTGCCGTGAAAAGAGAGTCAGAGGCGGTGTATTAAGAATGGAGTTCCAATCTTTATTATCCATTACTTCAGAGAGGTTAACACATGCACTGCTCTGCCATGATGAGCTAGCAGGAATGGCAGCTAAAGCTACATGTGTTCCCCACTAAAGGGTCCGTGTGGCAACACAATAAGCAAGGTGAATTATGTCCAATAACGTGTCACCACACAAGCCCCCCCAGAATTCACACATAAACAAAATCAGCATGGCGGGGAGAAACGACACGCCGACCCCCACGACTCCTGAGCACGGGAGTCGGAAAAGTGACTCCCGCCTGTGCGGCCCCCGGAAGGGGAGGGACCGGGACAACAGGTCTTAAATCCGTGACAGGGGACGAGGCCGGGGGGCGGCCCCGTCGCGGAGGTCGAGCCAGCACCACAGGCTGGTCCAAGTCCAGGTGAGCAGCCTTCACCCGGTCCACCGAGACGTGCTCGGCCTTGCCACCCAGGTCGACCACCAGGTGCTTGTCCCCGTGCTCCAAGACCCGGAAAGGCCCATCATAAGGGGGCTGCAGGGGGCCTCTGTGCGCATCGTGCCGGATGAACACGTGCTCCGCCGAGCGGAGCTCTGCGGGAACCTGGCACACCTGAGTACCGTGCTGAGTAGTAGGGATCGGAACAAAGGCCTCAGCGGCGTCACGCAGGAAAGCCCGCTGGGCCGACGCCGACCAGGGAGCCGATGCATTTGGGAGGAAATCCCCCGGAACTCTCAGCGGCTGACCGTAGACCATCTCCGCTGTAGAACACTGCAGATCTTCCTTAGGTGCGGTCCTCAGGCCCAGCATCACCCAGGGCAGCTTGTCGACCCAGTTACCGTCCGTAAGGCCGGCCTTGAGGGCCGCCTTCATGGAGCGATGAAAGCGCTCGCAGAGACCGTTAGCCTGAGGGTGGTAAGCGGTAGTCCTGTGCAGCTTAACCCCCAAACCGCCTGCCACAGCGTTCCAGAGCTCGGACGTGAACTGAGAGCCCCTGTCTGAGGAAATGTCTGACGGGGTGCCAAAACGACACACCCACGTTGCAATGAAGGCCCGGGCAACGTCTGCGGCTGATGTCGAAACGAGCGGAACCGCCTCCGGCCAACGGGTCGTCCTGTCCACCATGGTGAGGAGGTAGGAAAACCCCTGAGAGGAAGGCAACGGACCAACCAGGTCAATGTTGACGTGATCAAACCTCCTCTCAGGCACCAGGAAACGCTCCAACGGGGCCTTCGTGTGGCGGTGCACCTTAGCGCGTTGACAAGCCACGCACTCCCTGGCCCAAGTCCTCACGTCCCTTTTCAGTCCTTGCCAAACGAACTTCGCCGCTACCAAACGGACCGAAGGTTTAACGCCGGGGTGTGACAGGCCGTGCACAGCCTCGAACACAGGACGCCTCCAGCTGGCAGGGACGACAGGCCGCGCCAGGCCCGTAGAGACGTCACACAGGAGAGTAATGCCCGCGTCGCCGAACACCACGTCCTCCAAGCGCAGCCCCGCGCTCTCCACCTTCAGGGCCTGGACGCCGGGATCTGTGACCTGGTCTGCCGCCATGCGAGTATAGTCCAGGCCCAACTGGACGGCACCGATGACGACCCTGGAGAGGCAATCAGCAACCAGGTTCGACTTGCCAGCCACGTGCTTAATGTCCGTAGTGAACTCCGATATGTAGGACAGCTGCCGCTGCTGACGTGCCGACCAAGGCTCCGCCACTTTTGACATGGCAAAGGTGAGCGGCTTGTGGTCGACAAACGCCGTAAATTCACGGCCTTCCAGCATGAAACGGAAGTGCCGCACGGCCAAATAAAGTCCGAGGAGCTCCCGGTCAAAGGCGCTGTATTTGCGTTCTCTAGGCGTCAGCTGGCGGCTGAAAAAGGCGAGCGGCTGCCAAGCGCCCTCCACCCACTGCTCGTGCACTGCGCCGACCGCGTAGTCTGACACGTCAGTGGTGATGGAGATGGGAGCCGTAGATGATGGGTGTGCCAGCAAAGCCGCCTGAGCCAACGCGGTCTTGACCTCAGCAAAAGCGCCGTCCGCCTCTGCTGTCCAGTCGATCTCCTGGACGGGGGTCTTGCCTTTCAACGCTTCATATAGCGGCCGCATGATGTGTGCGGCCCGGGCGATGAAACGGTGGTAGAAAGTCACCATCCCCAGAAACTCACGGAGCGACCGGGCTGTGAGCGGGCGAGGAAACGCCGCAACAGCCTCCACCTTCGCTGGCAGAGGTGTCGCACCGCCCTTGGTGACGCGGTTGCCCCAGGAAATCGATGTCCGACACCCCGAACTGGCACTTTGCAGGATTGATGATTAATCCGTGTTCGTTGAGCCGTGTGAAAAGGGCTCGGAGGTGGGACAGGTGCTCCTGCACTGAAACGCTGGCGACGAGTATGTCGTCGAGGTAAACAAACACAAACGGCAGGTCCCGCAGCACCGAATCCATCAGGCGCTGGAACGTCTGAGCGGCATTCTTGAGTCCAAAAGGCATCCGCAGGAACTCAAAAAGTCCAAAAGGCGTTATCACTGCTGTCTTGGGAATGTCCAGGGGGTGCATGGGCACCTGGTGGTATCCACGCACCAGGTCCACCTTGGAAAACACCCCCGTACCGGCCAGATGCGCCGAAAAGTCCTGAATGTGCGGCACCGGATAGCGGTCAGGCGTAGTGGCGTCGTTGAGTCGGCGGTAATCCCCGCACGGGCGGAACCCGCCATTCGATTTGGGAACGACGTGCAGGGGGGAAGCCCAAGGACTGTCGGAGCGGCGGACAATGCCCAGGCGCTCCATGGTTGCGAACTCCGCCCTCGCTACAGCCAGCTTAGAAGGGTTCAACCGCCGGGCCCTGGCGTAGACAGGAGGCCCCCCGGTAGTGACGTGGTGTTCCACGCCATGCTTAGTGGTAAGCGCAGAGAAGGTGGGTAGCGACAGGTCTGGAAACTCGGCCAACAGTCTGAGAAACGTGTCTGCACCTGACAGCGAGCCTGACAGCCCGTCGTACGCTGCGCTGCCAAGTGTGCACACGAGGGAAGAAAACGTTAAGGCATCAACCAAACGCCTATTCTTAACGTCCACTAAGAGTCCATGAGCACACAAAAAATCCGCTCCGAGGAGGGGAAAAGAAATGTCCGCTGTCACAAAATCCCAGCTGAAACGCTGTCCTCCGATGCACAAACACATAGGCCTCACGCCGTACGTGCGAATGGGACTGCCGTTAGCCGTCGTCAATCGCGGTCCGTGCCCCCCACGGGCGACGTCTTCACTCGACGCTGGAACTACGCTCCGTTGAGCGCCCGTGTCACACAGAAAACAGGCTCCCCGAAACGCTGTCGCTGACGAAGAGGAGCCTGCACGTGCCGCCGACGCTCAGAGCCACTACTGAGCGCCGGCCCCTCCGTTTCCCGGGGGTTTGTAGCTGCACGGAGCGATGCATCTCTTCGCCCTTGTCCCGAAACGTGCGTGGTAAACGCACTCTCCGGCGTCTCCACGCCGGCTAGCCACAGCCGTGTCCGGCCTCCGCCACGCTTTCTTGACTGCCGGTGGGCCGCTGAGCGTCGCGGCTAACGTCTCTGCCCCGGGCTGTTGCGTAGCCAGGAAAAAACGATCCGCTTCCTCAGCCAAAGCACGGGGCTCCGTGACAGGCGTGTTGGCCAGCGCCGTCTGTACCCGGGGAGGCAAGTGACGCAGGAAAATCTCCGTGAATAAAATACGGGGATCTTCCCCCCCTAGCAGATTTAGCATTTTCTCCATTAGCTGGGATGGCTTGCTGTCTCCTAGGCCTTGAATGTCAAGTATCTGGCGGGCCCTCTCCTTAGCAGATAAGCTAAATGTCTTAAGGAGAAGGGCCTTAATCGCCTCATATTTGCCATGATGTGGGGGGGCTGCGATGAATCCCACCAACCTGGATGACGTGGAGCTCCCCAGCGCTGCTACTACATGGTAGTATTTTAGGTCCCCGTCACGGACCTGTCGGCAGGCGAAATGTGCCTCCACGTGTGCGAACCATGCCTCCGCGGTGTGCTCCCAGAATTCCGGCAGCTTTATGAAAACATCGCGCTCAGCCATGTTCGTTAATTTTCCGGAAACTTTCTCGGAAAAGTCAGGGTCACCAGTGTAGTGCCGTGAAAAGAGAGTCGGAGGCGGTGTATTAAGAATGGAGTTCCAATCTTTATTATCCATTACTTCAGAGAGTTTAACACATGCACTGCTCTGCCATGATGAGCTAGCAGGAATGGCAGCTAAAGCTACATGTGTTCCCCACTAAAGGGTCCGTGTGGCAACACAATAAGCAAGGTGAATTATGTCCAATAACGTGTCACCACAATATATATATATATATTTATATACAGTGCAATAAGCTTCTTAGTGCAATACGAAGCTACAGGGACGTTAATAATGTCGGTAATATTAACTTTATTTAATACAACATTTACGGTACAAGATTTAATCATACAGCCCATGTAGTATGATAATGAATTACAGCAAACATGTGCAATATATCCATTATTACAGCTCCGTGGGGTAGCAGTAAGACGATATGGATCCGTTCTTATTGTGCATCCATGGGTAAAGATAAACGCAACTCACATTGGTTTCTCAAACAGCATCTCTGTAAACTACGTGTATTCACTGAATTTCACTCTCTGCCTTTAACGGCTCGTTGTAGCTCCAATAGCTCCAGCCCCCACCCTCCCTGTGAGCAGTGTGCTCTGATTGGTCGGGACACGTAACATGAGTGTGCCGGGCGGCGCGGTCCCGTTAGATGCGCGTTCATAATGCAGAGGGAAATAACTCTCAGAATAACGTTATTAGCACATTTGTACAACTTGAGGAACGAATGTTTTTAATAAGGGCTATACAAACATTCATACTGGGTAGTTTATTTAGTTTGAAAAAAATTATCCAACGAGTTACAGACCACTCTTTCCCCATGTAAGTCAATGGAAAAAAGTGTTTCCGGGCCTGGCAACCAAACGGAAGTGTAGTACCGCCGTTTGGCCAGCACGAATATTTTCATCTGAGTCCGGCGCACTTCCTGGGGGCTTGGTACTGACACCGGTGTTATGCCGTAGGTTGAAGCCTTGCGGTGGATTGAAGCCCTGTTCGCGGTGACGCGCAAAGGTGACGTCATCGCCTGTATTGAGCGTTCGCCTTTTCTAAGCTTTTTTCACCCTTTTCTAAGCTTTTTTCTCTCTTTTGAGTGATATATCAGATTAAACAGCAAACGGCTGAATAGATAATGTGCATACAATTGCGAGGAGGCTCGTTTTAAGGACACGTTTTTCAGATCTGTCACAATCTTCGTATTGGAATAAACTTACGTTTTTGAGTGTATTCTTTCACACACAGTGACGTCACGAGCTACCCACAATGCAACACGCGCCATATAAATATATATAAATGCGCCATTTTCCTGGAGGTGCTAATATCCTGGAAATGCAAATATAAACAGCTAGCTAACTAGCCAGGCAGAGCGCAGTAGGTTTTTTTTCTGAATTAACGACCGAAGAAATCGCTGCATGTCTTCGGATTACATCTCTGGACTTGAGGGGTGTGCTTTAGGTCGTTACCAGCGTAAACTAGAGCTGTGTGGGTTGTTACAGACTGCCTGCAGATGTATGGAAAAACGACAGTGGCCTTCGTCGATTTTGGCTGCATCTACGTCTAATTTCTGGAAACACCAGGTGAATACCCCACTTGTCACAATAATATTATCATGCCATTGCATATATGTGGTATTTTAGAGTTGACTAGATATTGATAAAGGCAATAGACTATGATATTCAGTACAGGAAGCTTAGCAACACCTAGACGGTGTACGGCTGCTTGCACCTCGCGTAAAACGGCGCAGACCGGAAGTACGATGTCGGCGCTCGGCCCAATACCCGTATGTGTGTGTGTGAAAGAATAGTCCCACTCTGTTATATTCCTCCTTCCTACAGAACAGACAATGACAGGATAATATGTCATTTGTCAGTATAGTCCTATTTCTTAAAACCTTCTCTGTTGTTTAAGTGTCTGATAACCACGAATAGTAAGCAATGATATGATCATGTCAGACACTGTTATTTTCAATCAAGCCTAAAAGATAATGTGTTCAAACTGGCTTCACTCACTTGAATTGCTCCTTTGAATATAATTTGTATATATTCCTACTCAACACATGTTTGTATTGTAATGCCACTATTTATTTTTAATTGTATTTTAAAGTGACATTGAATGCTTTGAAAGGTGCCCTAAAATAAAGTGTATTATTGATCTTATATCTGTGCCTCTATTACATTACATTTCATTTTCTATCACACTATTAATGTTCCTTATTTTAGACTAGGTTAATCCTGATGTCAATAGGGAAGATCTGCACTGTTCTCTACATAACATGTTCAGAGCAGGTATTTCGCCTGCCGGATTTGGAACCCCCCCTATATCTTTGTCCAGGATAGTCACAACTTCACCAAAATCACACTGGTGCTTGCTGTCCCCCTCTAGTTTGTGCTCACAAAAGCATTTTACTCTGGGCCCTGCAGTTAAAAAACTAAAGAGGGGCTTCAAAATCCGGCAGATCAGGTGTTGGTGCTGCCGGATTTGGAACCCCCCTGTAGAGGCTAAGCCAACGCTTTAAGCCTCTGAGGATCCGCTTGGTGGGTGTAATTGACGCACACCTTGTTTGCTGCCGAATAAAAGTCAGAACCAACGTTTCCAGTTCGAAATAGTCCATTTATTTCCCTTATTTACTGGTTTCTTTGTTTCATTCACCACACGATATTTATGGTTTACACAATACCTTTTGCTTTGTTTTTAATCCCGTGTTTGTGTGTGTGTGCTCCTTGTGTGTGTGCTCCTTGTGAGTGTGTTCTCCGTGTGTGCTCCTTGTGTGTGTTCTCCGTGTGTGGTCAAAAACTGTATGGGCCTTCCGGCGGAACCTCTCACCAACACACATAGGTTCCTACCTTTATACCCACAGTTAATTGGCTCCTACACACCAGCCCCTAATTGATAGTACAGGTATCAATTGAAAACAATTAAGGAGCCAAATGTGAAAATCATATTTCAATACAAAGAAATGCACATCATACACTTCCTGTATTAAACATAGTGTAGTAATAGGTCACACAATAATGTTGGTCTTGGTCTGTAGCTTGACAGAGCGCACCAGTCCTCCTTTGTCAGGAAAAACCTCCAATACTTAATAGTCCATCTTCCAGCATCGGATCCAGCTTGTAGATGGAACTGTGTCTGCTCACTGTTGCTGTTTCAGATGTTAAAGAAGTGATTTCATCCTTAAACCTATGCTGCTGACCGTAGCGTATTATATCCAACTCAGCTTCCAAGAGATCTTTAGGTGTCAAGATGTGACTCTCCGGGTTGACTTTGGGTTTCAGTCTTTTCACTTGACCAGCTTGTGCAGAGGGATTCAAATCCTTTCTTTTACGACTCAACTCCAACAGAATTGTCTTCAGCCTGAGAAACCAGGCCACCGACACCTTGAGCCTTTTCCAGTCTGAGAAGTAAGTCAATAGCTGGTCTGTTGCATCAAGTGATTCATTGACTATAATATTAACCGAGGTATCTTTTCTGACTTCTGGGTCAACCAAATCCAATATGACATCACCGCCATAATATGTAGGCCATTCCTTTTCAGATTTTACAAGAAACGTGGGACCCTCAAGCCAACTGCGGCTCTTCAGAAAGTCAGGGATCTTCATTCCTCTGGATGCAGCATCAGCTGGGTTGTCTTTGGTTCCTACATGCTTCCATTGACATGGTCTTGAAACCTCTCTTATGGTTGTGATCCTATTTGCCACAAATGTGTGGAAACGCTTGTCCTCGTTGTTAATGTACTTCAGAACTGAAGTACTGTCTGTCCAAAACACAGACTCGTCCAAATGAAGTTGAAGCTCTGATTTTAACATCATATCCACTCTGGCAGCCAGAACAGCAGCTGTTCGTTCCAGTCGTGGAATGGTCACCATTTTTATGGGTGTAACTCTAGCCTTTCCTAATAGGAAAGCAACATGAACATCGCCTTTGCAGTTCAGTAGCCTGATGTAAGTTACAGTCCCGTAGCCATTTTCACTGGCATCAGCAAAGTGATGTAGTTGAGAGTGTATGGGTTCACCGAAGTCCTTTGGCTTCATACACCTGTCCACTTTGAGTGATGCCAACAACTTAATGTCCTACAACCACCGTCTCCACTGGTGTACGATATCTGGTGGAATGGCATCATCCCATCCACAGCTTCTCCTGCAAAGCTCTTGTTGCATTATCTTGGCTGGCAAAGTGACTGGTGCCAAAATACCCAAAGGATCATACACCAAGCTTGTTGTGGATAGCATGCCACGTCTGGTTAGAGCCTGCTGTTTCACTTCCATCTTGAATTTAAAGGAATCTGACTCGACGCACTAGAGTAGTCCCAAAGCTCTCTCAAGAGGAAGATTGTCTCTATCCAGATCCAGGTCCTTTAGCTCTTTAGCCTTCTACTCTTCCGAGATTGTCTGCAAAACTGCCTGACTATTGCTGATCCATTTTTCCAGCACAAAACCTCCTCTTTTACAGAGAGCATTAAGATCTTCAACCATTTGTATTGCTGCCTTCTCTGAGCCCAAACCCATCAAACAGTCATCCACATAGAAATTTCGCTTAACTGCTTCAACAGTCTCAGCAGAAAAGTCAGACTTGTTGTCGTCAGCAGTTTTCCTTAGCGCATAGCTAGCGCAACTGGGAGAAGAGACAGCTCCAAACAGATGCACCGTCATTCTGTATTCCTGGATCTCTCTGGTGAAGTCTCCCTCTGGCCACCAGAGAAAATGAAGGAAATCTCGGTCCTCTTCTGTGACTTTGACCTGGTGAAACATAGCCCGTATGTCGCCCATGAATGCCACAGGTTCCTGCCTGAAACGAGTGAGAACTCCAAGCAGTGAACTGGTGAGGTTAGGACCTTGATAAAGTACATCGTTTAATGATGTTCCTTTAAATGTGGCACCACAATCAAACACCACTCGGAGAGAACCTTTTCGTGGATGGTAAACACTGTGGTGTGGGATGTACCATAATTTTCCACTGCCACAGTGCTGCTGTGTTGGTACCTGTTCAGCATAACTTTTTTCAATCACTCCATTCAGAAAGCTGGCATATTCCTTATGCAACATTGGGTTACTCACAAATATTTTCCTCAATCCAAGTAGCCTTTGCTTTGCCACTGCAAAGTTGTTTGGAAGAAGGACGTCAGGTGTCTTAAGGGGCAACTTCAGGCTGTACCTGTTGTTCTGTAGTGTTGCAGATGTATTCATGATTTCCATAAATGTTTGGTCTTCCCTTGATATCTCTTTTTCCTCTGAGGGCTTTTCATTAAAGTCATGATTATACTGACTGCTAAGCATGAGCTCCAATTTGGAAATAGAAATCCTATTCATCACAACAGAAGAAAGCTCCATGTCAACATCGCTGCCATTGCTGCTTCCATGTAAAGGACCATTGATGGCCCATCCCAACACTATTCTTATAGCGTATGGGCCATTTCCACAACTGTTGACAATTTCCCAAGGTTCCAATATCTTGGGAGCGTTGGTTCCAATCAACATGTCAACATTGGCATTTATGCTGGGGATATGAACTTTTGACAAATGATTCCACTTCTTCACATCTGTGGCTGTAGCAATGTTTTCTTTAGTTACTGGCATTTGCTTCTGTGTGAGGACTTCTGGAAGAGGATAAAAGTTATTTTCCTCAAGACCAGATACCTCCATCCCAAATAAGGAGTAAGCTGGAACGACCTTTTTCTGTCCCATAGTCTTCAAAAGAAAATTAGTTATTTTTCCCGTGATGTTTAATCTGTGCATGAGATCTTCTGAGCAGAATGTGGCTGTGCTTCCAGGATCTAAAAATGCATAGTTCTGTATAATCTCACGTCCCTTTGTGGACTTGACCTGCACTGGAATAATTGAAAGAATGCAGCCATCATTTCCGGCCACTGTACGTCCACATGTTTGAGGGAGGGTTTGTGATTTAGCGGTTTGTCCCAATTCCACATTAGATGTATTTATGTGGAGCGCAGTAGGATGTTGCTTTTCACAAACCTCACAGATCAAGCGTTGTTTACAGTCCCGGCTTATGTGTCCAATACACAAGCATCCAAAGCAAATTCCTTTCTCCTTTAGAAATTGAATTTTGTCTCTGTGCTTCCTTTTGCTGAACTGCTTACATCTGTCCAAAACGTGAGTGTTGTGATCACAACAATGACACACCAAGCTCTCCTGTGGTTTTGAGTTATTTGTCGTTTTAATTCCGACCTCACTCATTGGGAATACTGTAGCGGCAAAACTACTTCCTTTCATTCTGTTCTTTGATTGTGGCTGAAACATGTTGGAAGATTTTATAGCAACTGATTTATGTTCTGAATCCTCGATGTCTCCAAAGATCGGATCAGAAAGGACTCGTACATGTCTCTCAATTAATTTGACCAAGTCAATTAAATGAGCTCTGTTGTTTGAGGCTTCCATGATGTTATGAGCTTTGTTTCTCCATTGTTCCCTTAGTTTGTATGGCAACTTGAAGACAACCATTTTCATATTGGAGGGCATATCCAACTCCTGCATGTACTGAAGTTCTTCCATCACATTAGCACATCCACGCAGAAATAAAGCATAGGCTTGTAGTGCTTTAATGTCTTCTGCCTTTGTTATTGTTGGCCAAGCTAGAGCCTTTCCTATGTAAGCAGCAGCGATCTTGTACTCATTCCCAAAATGTTCTTGCAAAAGACCCTTTGCCACAATGTAGCCACGTTCTGGAGCCATGTGCTGGCAGACCAGTTACTGTGGCTGTCCTTTTGTGAACTGTTCTAAATAATACAAGCAGTCGGCTTTGCTGGCTTTGTTTTCCACTCCTTGTTCAAATGCTTTAATGAAAGCCTTGTACTGAACCAGGTCTCCATCAAAGATAGGAATGTCTCTTGCTGGTAGAGACAGTAAACGTTGCTGGTGAACCAGTGCAGCTGTTATTTCATTTTGCTTTTGCATTATCGTGAATAAACCTTCAGGTGGAATTCGATTGATTTGCTGATGGTGATTTTCCTGTTGACTTTTCCATGCAGTTGATTCACCAGTTATCAACCCATGTGATGTTCCCAGATAATGTTGATTTTGTACATAAGCATCTTCCTTAAATGCAAACTGCCTTTCAGCTTGCTTTGGTTCCATGTCCATCTTTGTTGGTTTGCTGGAGGATATTTTCCATGATGTGGAATCATACTCCTTTGCCAGGGGGTTAAGTATGTTTAACGATGCCAGTTTCCTTTTTTCCTTTTCCAGGTATGAGTTCATTCCATTTGTTGGTGCTAGAGAGGAACGTTGTGAATGTGAACCCTGTAAAACTGCTAGCCTAGCAGTAGATAGAGCTAGCTCAGTTTCCAAATCAAGCTGTTCTTTTCTCCGCTTTAATTGTAGCTTTAATTGTAGCTCTTGTTCCTCCAGTGCATGCCTCTTAGTTAAACCTGCCATGCGAGCAACAATTGCAGCCCTTTCTGCTGCTGCTATAATTTGTGCAGATGAAGTTGTACTTGACTTTGTACTGCTGTCACTTTTGTTTGAACATTTACCAACATTAGAAACACTGTCATCAGGATTGATATCATTATTATCACCAGTACCTTCAGTTTGACAAACCCATAACTTGATTTGGACAATAAATGTATCATTGAACATCATTTTGGCTTTAAACCATGTTTCATGTCTTTCCCTTTCATCATGTGGCAATAAACCCATTAAAGTGTCATGCATAGACCTGGCTTCAACACACAATTCAATATAACCATCAAGAGCATTTTGAACCTTAGCATGTTCACCACTTAACATCAAATCTTTTATATTTGTTCTTAATTTGCTAGCTTTACTTAGCTTAGCCTTTCTGCCATTTTGCAACCTCTCAAGTTTTTCCGCAAGTGCTTTGGCAGAGAGTTTAACTACCCGCTTAGTGCTTTGCGCATCACTACAGAGCTCTGGCCACGCTATCCAGCTTGCCAGCTGCTGGTATGTCCGCAGCGCGCTCCTCCATATTTGAATGTCTTAAAGTCAAAAGGATTGTTACAAATCAATCAGTACAATACAAGCGCTTATTGTTCATCCCTTTCACAACCAATGCATTGGAATTACGCCCCTTATGTGTGCACACAACTTAATTCCTATGGCCATTTAAACCGGTTGTAGCGCGCTACACATACCTCCTTAGATGAACGTAGTTCCGTGACAAGCGGCGAAAAGCTTCCCGGCACCATTCAGCGCGTTGCTCCTGTCGCCTTCCTGTGCAGCAGATGAGCAAACGAGTTGTAGCCGTCCTCCTCTCGGCGTCAGGTGGCTGATAACAGCTGAGCAGCCGGCGTGTTGTTTTCCTCCTCTCGGCGTCCGGTAGAAGGTGAGCAGCCGCTCTCAGCGTTCGATAAACGCAACGAAAAAATGTCTTCTTGTGTTACTCCAAAAAAGGCTAGTTTTTGACTATTTTACTCCAAAAAAGGCTAGTTTTTGACTGTTTGTAGAGGCTAAGCCAACGCTTTAAGCCTCTGAGGATCCGCTTGGTGGGTGTAATTGACGCACACCTTGTTTGCTGCCGAATAAAAGTCAGAACCAACGTTTCCAGTTCGAAATAGTCCATTTATTTCCCTTTTTTACTGGTTTCTTTGTTTCATTCACCACACGATATTTATGGTTTACACAATAACTTTTGCTTTGTTTTTAATCCCGTGTTTGTGTGCGCGTGCTCCTTGTGTGTGCTCTCCGTGTGTGGTCAAAAACTGTATGGACCTTCCGGCGGAACCTCTCACCAACACACATAGGTTCCTACCTTTATACCCACAGTTAATTGGCTCCTACACCCCCCTATATTTTTCTCCAGGATAGTCACAACTTCACCAAAATCATACTGGTGCTTGCTGTCCCCTTCTAGTTTGTGCTCACCAAAGCATTTTAATCTGGGCCCTGCAGGTACAAAACTAAAGAGGGGCTTCCAAATCCAGCAGCACCAACACCTGATCTGCCAGATTTTGAAGCCCCTCTTTAGTTTTTCACCTGCAGGGCCCAGAGTAAAATGCTTTTGTGAGCACAAACTAGAGGGGAACAGCAAGCACCAGTATTATTTTGGTGAGTCTGTGACTATCCTGGCCAAAATTACAGGGGGCGCTTCAAAATCCGGCAGCTCTAACAACTGCACTGCCGGATATGGAACCTCCTCTTTAGTTTTTCAACTGCTGGGCCCAGAGTAAAATGCTTTGGTGAGCATAAACTAGAGGGGAACAGGCAACACCAGTGTCATTGTGGTGAAGTTGTGACTGTCCTGGACAAAGTTGTAGGGGGGGGGGGTGCCATATCTGGCAGGAGAAATACCTGCTCTGCTGAACATGTTATAGAGAACAGTGCAGATCTAAAATAAGGAACATTAATAGTGTGATATAGGCAGATATAAGATCAATAATACCACCTTAAAATACAATAACAAATAAAATATGAGTGAAATTACAAACCACAGAGGAAAATTACATTCAAAGGAGCAATTAAAGCGAGTGAAGCCAGTTTGAACACATATCTTTTAGGCTTGTTGAAAATAACAGTGTCTGACATATTGTATATCATTACTGTCATATAATTGCTTACTATTCATGGTTATCAGTAGTGCTGTAGCGACGCGTCGACGATGTCGACTTCAAAATATCGTCGACGACATATTTCCGCGTCGACGCGTCGCTACACACACGTGGGTCACCCAAAGCAACAAGCAGTTCGCAATCGCACTTCAAACACAATGGAGACTGAAACGGCTACCACCTCCTCCTCACAGGATTGCGCACGAAGCCCCCAAACGAAAACATCTCGCCCTAGGTCTTCAAAAGCATGGGAATATTTTAAAGTTAGTCCAAAACGCAAAGATATTTATATATTTATATCTCACTGAGACTGCTGCATAGCCTAGCAGAAGCAGCAGCTAGCTGTGGTGGCTACCATTAGCAGCTAGCATTTGCTCTCCGATTTTTACATAAAATGGAATTATGGATTATAAATTCAATCATTTTTTTATACATAGACGTTAAAAACCTATGGATTAACCGATTCAGCCGCGTTTTTTCTCATTTTATTGCCATTGAACACGTCTTTTGATCAGATTACGGTGGTGAGACGATCTCCCGAGAAGCTCTGTGAAGGTACGTGTTGTGATGACTGTATTTGCTTCCCCTGTCGCGAGTCCGGATCACTCAGTGATGATACTATATACCCACATAATCTGTGGAGTCTCAGCTTTAATCGGATATATTGTATGTGCAGCTACGATAAGTAATAAGGGTACTTTTATCTTGAGTTCTGTGCCAATGTCCGTTAGCATTTTTCGCTCAGGGGTCATTTAGATGCTTCTTATGAGACTTGTGTTTTGTTTTGGTAAACATGGTTTGTATCGTCAGTTAGCTGAGATTATTACCGTTAATCTGGTATAACATATTAATAGGTTCTTAAATATTAAGATCCCCTGAGACACAGTATCGTGAAAAAAAAATGTTTTACATTACGTTTTTTTTACATTACGTTTTTTATGAATTGAACAACAGAAAAATAATCGTTAGATTAGTCGACTAATGAATCAAATAATCGCCCGATTAATCGTTTTCAAAATAATCGTTTCCCCCCAGCACTAGTTATCAGACACTTAAACAACAGAGAAGGTTTTAAGAAATAGGACTATACTGACAAATGACATATTATCCTGTCATTGTCTGTTCTGTAGGAAGGAGGAATATAACAGAGTGGGACTGCACTCAAAAACGGAAGTTTGTTCCAATACGAAGATTGTGACTATCTGAAAAGTGTCCTTAAAACGAGCCTCCTCGCAATTGTATGCACATTATTTATTCAGCCGTTTGCTGTTTAATCTGATGGGAAATATATCATTCAAAAGAGAGAGAAAAGCTTATTAAACTAGACGAACGCTCAATACAGGCGATGACGTCACGTTTGCGCGTCCCCGCGAACAGGGCTTCAATCTACGGCAAGTCTTCTTTCACTAAGCACAAGAGCAGACAACAAACTAGTACAATTAATAGTTATTAAATGAGCAGCCAACAATCAAAATTATGAAGTTACTGTTTAAGGACATTACAGGCAAAAAGATCGTTTTTTCATGCAGGCTACTATTTTGCTTCCATGTTCTCTTCCACTCTAATTGAAAGAAAACATTAAAAAAAAAACACATATAAATGGTGTTCGTCTTACTACCCTGTCTGAATTCATCTATATATATAAAGCTAATCTGCATTCAAACATAACATTTCCGGGGAAAATACTGACTTGACGTAAGTAACTATCTGGGGAAGTTGTCAGGTGCTATGTTTTTGTTTAGTGTATCCTTTTCACCTGCAATGCCTTGGTAACTTCATGCAAATTAGCGCATTTTAATTAGGCCTAGTTAACGCCTAATTTGCATATCAATGTGGCGATTGTGATGACGTTATTAGATACACATTTGACTGTATTCACCTTTAGTGTCTCTCCTTAAGTACAGTACATTAGCCTGCATGCCCATGATAAATTGCCTTAGCTACCATGAGCTAACTTATCCATTAGCTCAGTGGTTTTCAAACTGTGGTGGGTCGCGGAGGTACTGCAGGGGGTCGCCGGAAGATTTTTTAATTTTATTATTTTCTCCTTTTAGCTTTGTGAAGCACCTTGAGATGACGTTGTTTTTAAAGTGCACCTATATACATCAAATGTATTGTTATTATTATTATTCAATTGTAAACAAACACTGCTCGAAAATATCTCATTGGTCAGAGAGCTGTGGGCATTATTCTGCCCTTGCGTATGCATCGCACTGCATAGCTTAACAGATAGCGAACAAAGAAGGATACCTTTATTTTTGCTGCTTCGGCTTTAGCTCTTGCCCTTGTCGCTGCAGCACTGGCAGATGACTTGCTTGACCTTGTTGATGACCTGTGACTTGAGGCCCGGGACCTGGTCTCCACAGACCGGAGTTCTTCTTCCTGGTCATTCATCTTACTGCTGTCTGATAAATGAGTCTTTAGGTTGAAGTAGTAGCGTGCTGATCACAGAATTATTTCGCTGCCTTTCCAGCTGAGTAGTGTCTTTTTACTATTCTGCCCTTGCGTATGCATCGCACTGCATAGCTTAACAGATAGCGAACAAAGACTCAGAAGACAGTTGTTGAGTTGACCATTTACTGAGGCTTGAAATTGTAAAACTGCAAGAATAAACAGAAAAATACAACACAAGTTACACAATTGAAATAGTACATGTGCAACATAATGCAAATAGAGTGCAGTATAATCAACAGCCTATGCTAAGAATGAGCTATGTCCGTTAGCTTAGCAGCTAGTTAGCTTATAGCTAATCTTAAACATTGAAACCACACAATCAATTAAACCACATTTTTGAAACACATAACTTGGCACACAGGTAAGTTTGTATACTTACAGACAGATCTACTCCAAGGATTAAAACAAAATGATCTGTGGCATAGAACTGAGCTACGATGTGCTCTGCATGGCTTTGCTGTGTAAACTAAAACACAAGAAGGAGAGTCGCGCTATTTGGTGCCTTAAAGTTACAGTACTGACTTTTGCCACTAGGGGGTGCCAATACACTATGCGGTGTCAGAACACTCCCCGCTTGGTAAACCTGTTTACCACTATTTACATCTCTTTACCCTTGGTATCAGTAACACCACATCGCTGATGGGCCTAAGTTACTCTTTAGCTGACCCTTTCGCAATTTGCAGTCCAAACTTGGAATGGCCTTTACTATCAGACCAAGAGGCCAGTCATTACGTTGTGCTTGAACGTCCTTTAACAAAACAACGTCACCGTCCTGGAGATTAGGCTGCTCCTCGGTCCACTTCCTCCGAGGCTGAAGAGTTGCCAGATACTCCTGCTTCCACCGTTTCCAGAAGGAGTTCGCCAAGCTCTGGACCTGGCGCCACTGTACCTTACATAGGTGATCCAGTTCAAAGTCCCCGGGGGTGTGGGTGTCACACTCGCCTTCTGGGTTAGAAGAATAGCAGGTGAGAGTATCTCAGGAAGGTCTGTATCATAAGAGATGGGAACCAGAGGCCTGGCGTTCATGATGGCCATAACTTCAGCCATCAAAGTGGCCAGGACTTCACGGGTAAGTTTATCCTTATTCTTCAACTGCAGTGCATCAAGGACCCGTCGAGCCACACCAATCATCCTCTCCCAAGCTCCACCCATATGTGAGGAATGAGGTGCATTAAATATCCATGTACAACTGTGGTCTTGCAGATAGTCCTTGATCTCAGGATCGTCCGTGTTTATCTGAAGCTCTCTGCATGCTCCAATAAAGTTTGTGCCTCCGTCTGACCTGAGGTGTTTGACAGGTCCACGAATCGACAGGAAGCGCCTCAAGGCATTAATGAAACTTGAGGTGGACATGGTTTCAATAACCTCCAAGTGAACAGCTCTCGTACTGAGACATGTGAAAATGACTGCCCATCTTTTACTCTCAGCAGCACCACCTCTTGTGCGACGAGTTATCACACTCCATGGACCAAAGACATCAAGCCCTACATGTGTAAAAGGTGGATCCATGGACAGTCTGTCAGCAGGCAGATCGGACATTTTCTGAACCTCAAACTTGCCTCTCAACTTCCTGCAGATGACACATTTGAATGTTATACTCGAAATGAGCCTCTTCCCTCCTACTATCCAGACACCGGTGGTGCGCAGTGCGCCCTCTGTTAAATGGCGACCTTGGTGAGCTGCTTGATCATGATAGCGTCAGACTAAGAGAGTGGCAACATGATGACTGGCTGACAGAATGAGTGGATGTTTCTCTTGGTCTTCCAATTGGGCTTTATGGATGCGATCCCCAACTCTCAGCAATCCATCCTTGTCAAGAAATGGGTCCAGTTTCACAAGAGAGCTGTGGCTATGAACATTAATGCCCTGATTTGCGCAGTCCACCTCGTTCTTGTAAACATCCTGCTGCACTGCCTTCAAGATGATTGTTTTGGCCTGAGAGAGCTCTGAGGTGTGTGACTGTTTGCAGTGATGCCATCCATTGCACTCTACAGTGTGAGACTTGCTGGAATTGGCTACATGAATGAGCATTGCCATACCTCTTAGTAGAGCCTTCCAAGTAGAGAAATGTTTGAACCGTTGAGATCCGAGACTCTGCTCTGTGACTTTGGTTGCAAGAGAGATAACTTGAGGATACATTTCTTTATCAGTCTCTGGTTGCACAAGTTCAAATGATTCAGTCTTATTTTCTTGCTCTGTGTCTGGTCTCCTTTTGAATGAGCGCTGGAGAGAGGAGAGACGCTGCAAGGCATGTTCCCTGTAATTAGGAAGGGGTTTGCGGGGAAGCGAAAGGGCAGTGGTGCCACCCAGTGGTTTTCATCATCCATATACACCTCGTTTTCCATGGTTCGGAGAAAGACCATGTCATCCACAGACAGGGCTGGTTTGTCGTCATCAGGTGTTTTTCGAAACACACTTTCTCCTATACAATCTAAACTTCCATTAAGGACGTTTTCCAGGCTGTGAGAAGGGGCTGGAAGATGATGCTTGGCTGGACCATTTAACCTCTCCTTCACCTGAATGCTGTTTGTGCACGGCTTAAGAAAGGATGGGTGTCCATTTTGAAGGACATGGGTCTTGTAGACGTTGACACTGTTTGAATTGTGAGTCCCATCCAGGCATATTTCTCCAACTATGACCCAGCCAAGGTCAAGGCGCTGGGCGTAGGGTGAGTCGTGAGGCCCGTTACACTGTTCACGCACCTTATGTAGACGCAGAATGTCTCTTCCGAGCAGAAGGAGAATAGGAGCATTGGTGTCGAAGGGAGGAATCTTGTCAGTCACTTGCCTGAGGTGCGGAAAATACTGTGTGATCTCCGGAGTGGGAATCTCTGACCTGTCGTCAGGCAAGTTGTTACATTCCAACAGAGGAGGGAGTGCTGCTTTAGTTTTTCCATCAAGTGACTCCACTATAATGTTGCATGCTTTTCTTCCTGCTGTCTCTACTTTGCCTGAGCATGTTGTTAGAGTATAGGGAGATGCATTGCCATTCAAGCCAAACAGATCGAAGAATTGTGATTTTGCTAACGACCGATTACTTTGATCATCCAGCACTGCATACACTCTGTGTGACTTGTTGGGATAATCAGCCTGGTATACATTCACCAAGCAGATTTTCGAGCACGATCTGGGCTTGGGAGCACCACAGCAGATTTCTGTACACATGGAAGTTACTTCAGGTGGCCTTTGTCCTCCAGACTCGCCGCTTTGCTCATTCTCAGGTCTGAACATACCAAACGACCAAGGAGCTGGACCAGGATGCATGGCTGAGGTGTGTTTGTCACTTTCGCACTCCTTGCATTTAAGTGTTGCCTCGCAATCTTTGGCAATATGCTTTGTGGATTCACAACATCTAAAACAGATGGATTTCTCCTTTAAATAGGTTATTCTCTCATCAAGGTGTCTTCCTCGAAACCAATGGCATTTTGACAGTGGATGAGGCTTGTTATGCACTGGGCATTGTTTGTCTGGTTCCTCTGTCTTGATAGCTGAGCTAGACTGTGAGGCAGAAGAAGTCACTTCAGTTTTCCTAACTGAAACAGCTGTTCTCTGAGTGTATGTAGGTGTTCTATCCACTCTAATGTCACTTTGGGAAGAGGAGAGACTGAATGCAAAACTTGGATCATTTCTGATCTTTGCCTGGGCACATACAAATTTCACAAAGAAACTGAAAGGTGGGAAAGGCACAAGATAATCTTCCTTATACCTGGAGCCTTGCGTTACCCAGCGCTCTCGTAGGCTGTAAGGAAGCTTTTCCACTATTGGATTAACACCTCTTGCCGTGTCCAAATATGCTAGGCCAGGCAGGAATCCACCAGATTTAGCGGCATCTATCTCCAGTAGCAAGTCACCTAGCTCTCTGAGCTGGTGGATGTCTTTGTTTGAGATGGTTGGAAATGTCTCTATTCGTTTTAGAAGGGCATTTTCGATCACCTCTGGGCATCCATAACATTCCTCTAAGCGCCGCCATATCATATTGACACCTGCTGTGGGGTTATGAACGTGCACTGACCTTATCCGCTTTGCATGTGCTGCTGACTCCGGTCCAAGCCATTTGACAAGGAGGTTGAGCTCTTCGTGGTCAGACAGATACAGCTCCCTTGTAACTGCTTGGAATGATGATTTCCATGCCCAGTAATTTTCTGGACGATCATCAAAGGCAAGGAGCCCAGAACTCACCATCTCTTTTCTCATGAGATACTGAGCAAGATCAGGAGTATGAGGAGTTGGAGCTGAGTAGTTATTTGAAATGAATGCTGGAGAGACAGGAAGAGATGCATAGTGTAGGTCCTCAGTGGGTTTGTGCTCATCTGCACCCTTGTGTATGCCCTGCTGTCTGTTGTTGTGAGAAGTGAGTTTCTGTGTTTCCACGTTTTGAAACTGTTTGTGAGTGTTTTGTAAAAATGAATGTTTATCAATGTATTCTGTTGTGCGTCTTGCTGGATCCTCCTGAGCTACATCCTGTAACTCACCAAGATGTCCTTCTTCCAAATCTGCTGCAGCTGCTTCAAATATGGCTGCCTCTTTAGATGCGGCCACAGCTTTACTTTCCAGCTTCAAAACATAAAGGTTTGCCTCCACCTCTGCTTTCTGCCTCATCATGGCTGCCTCCACCTTTGCTTTCTGCCTAATCGTGGCTGCCTCCCTTTCTGCGAAGGATACCTTTATTTTTGCTGCTTCGGCTTTAGCTCTTGCCCTTGTCGCTGCAGCACTGGCAGATGACTTGCTTGACCTTGTTGATGACCTGTGACTTGAGGCCCGGGACCTGGTCTCCACAGACCGGAGTTCTTCTTCCTGGTCATTCATCTTACTGATGTCTGATAAATGAGTCTTTAGGTTGAAGTAGTAGCGTGCTGATCACAGAATTATTTCGCTGATTTTCCAGCTGAGTAGTGTCTTTTTACTATTCTGCCCTTGCGTATGCATCGCACTGCATAGCTTAACAGATAGCGAACAAAGACTCAGAAGACAGTTGTAGACAGATCTACTCCAAGGATTAAAACAAAATGATCTGTGGCATAGAACTGAGCTACGATGTGCTCTGCATGGCTTTGCTGTGTAAACTAAGACACAAGAAGGAGAGTTGCGCTATTTGGTGCCTTAAAGTTACAGTACTGACTTTTGCCACTAGGGGGTGCCAATACACTATGCGGTGTCAGAACAGGCATAATGCTGCCTTTTGCAACATCCTACTTGTGTGAGATAGGCTTGTTCTGCTGTTGCTACCATCAAAACGAAAAACAGATCAAAGCTGAACATTGAGAATGAACTGAGAGTGGCAGTCTCAAAACAACAGCCCCGCTTTGAGAAGATCTGCAAGGGAAAGCAAGCACACACAAGTCATTGATAGGCTATGTGTGGAATAGGAATGGTAAAGTGATGTGATCGTTTGCAACCTGCAGTAGAAATAGTAGTTAATTAATATATTTTCCTTAAAGAAATTTGAATTTAAAAATCTACTACTCAGGGAAGAAGGCCAAACAGTTTTAATTAGGCCAAATTAATTCACAGTATCTATTACAAGCACTTTTGTTCATGTGTAATCCATAATAAAATATAAAATGATAGTTGGATCTTTGTATCTTATTATTAGCAGAGAAAATGTAATGTTTTTACAACAATATCCAATTAATCCTACCAATATAGATGGGAACCGGGTTGGGGGGTCCCGAAAATATTTCCAATACCCAAGGGGGTCGCCACAGAAAAAGTTTGGGAACCACTGCATTAGCTAGTAGCCTACCTTGGTTAACTATATTTGTTTTTGTATTTTGGCTAATTAGATGTAAACTCGAGGCACTGGCAGCTTAGTCATTTGTTCATCACCACTCACCTTCAAACAAGCCAAGAAAAGCTGGCATAACATGGTAAAGTGGGAGGTGCTGCTACCTGTCTGTCTGAAATGACTGCCGAGGTCCGCACTGCTGTGCGTGAGACGTGGAGGGAGGGAGGGTGACATGATTATTTTTATTTTGTATTAAATCAATATATTTTTGGAAAGGGAAACTGTGCGCAAACAGCAATAGATATATATTCATTTATTTAAAAAGGAAAAAAAGGGCACTTTCTCTGGACGAAGAAAAAGGGCAGGGACTCAATCCCACTTTGATGTCTATGTGTGCACGTGCCTGCATGAGGCAAAAAAATGCAGAGGATAGGTGGGTGGGTGGGGTTACAGTATTTGGGATAAAGGAGAAGGAGGAGACAGGCAGGCACCATACAGCTGCCAATAGTGACTTTGAAATAGAATCTGCTGCTATTTCTTCCTGCAGTTAATGTGCTGACATGTTAATAGTTGAAGGGCAACACCACTAAATAACAGATAATTGCACATAGTGATATATATTTATGTAATTCAAGTGATTAAAGTTTGCTGTGCATGATCAGGGTGGTGCAAGCGTTGTAACTTTAATGATAACATTCAATTCAAATGGGATTGAGTGTAAGTGCAGACAGATGTGAGATTTGGATTCAATCAAATTGGATTTGATGTATTCAGCGCCGGTTGACTGAACGACAGCACAGATAGTCGCTCATGAAAGTCATGAGGACGTTTATTTTTTTCTGTGAAGTCTAGAGTAAATTGATTTGCCTGGGGAGAGGTGAAGGGAAAGAATAGGGATGTCACTCAGCAATAGGCCCCACACTTCTCAGATTTCCATGAACCTTGCCAAGCCTGGCAGGTGACCGGGTGAGACATGCTAGACTCCCCGCTCACCTGAACTCACCCACTGTTTCCATGCCAACAGGAGATGTGGCTACAAGGCATGAAGTGTGTGTGTGTGTGTGTGTGTGTGTGTGTGTGTGTGTGTGTGTGTGTGTGTGTGTGTGTGTGTGTTGGTGTGTGTGTGTGTGTGTGTGTGTGTGTGTGTGTGTGTGTGTGTGTGTGTGTGTGTGTGTGTGGTGTGTGTGTGTGTGTGTGTGTGTGTGTTGTGTGTGTGTGTGTGTGTGTGTGTGTGTGTGTGTGTGTGTGTGTGTGTGTGTGTGTGTGTTTGTGTGTGTGTGTGTGTGTGTGTGTTGTGTGTGTGTTTATACCAACATATGGTATACTCTGACAGGCAGTGTGGTTATAGTGTTACTCTCAGTGTTTCACAAAACAGACTGTAGAAAAAGACACATAAATACAGAGTAGAGTTGTTCTTAAACTAAAGTGAGTAAAATATTTCCTCAGCATCTCCAATGTGAAATACATGCAAAGTTATAGCTGCAGGGGCACTTGCCCTGACATATCTTACCTGATTATAGGAGTATTTCATTTTTAAGTGATCCAACCATATCTATTCTTAGCAGTAAAATGAGATAAAATTAATAGTGGTTTCAGCCCTGAACAATATAGATTTCATTTTTAAATGAATAAATTAGGTGTTTTTTATCATTAAAATGGAGCACATACATGTTTTAGGGTCTATGATTGAGTCTTCAGTGAAATTATGTCACCTAAAATCGGCCTTTTATTTGTAGGCTTGAGAGGTAAAATACACAGCTTAAACCCTTTATAGAGGAACAATTAAACTCCAAATATAAGAATGTGTTTTCTTCATGTGTTAAGCTTTTCTGCATGTGCTATGTCAAGTTTTGGCTACACAAACAGTCCTTAATTCCTAACTACTATACTTCAAACAGTATTTAAGATGCAAAAGGATAAGTAAGCCTGATTCTTTAACAGTCTCAATCTTGGATGGATAAAAGAAACATGGAGCAGAGAGCATCCTGTCCTCTTTTTCACAGGGCTTTGAATATTAATCCAATGTGTAAAGTTTAAGACTGCAGTATCAATAAAAAAGGGTTATAACCACCTCCATCTTCTCAAATAAGATGGTGGGTATTGAAAAGGTGTTATACATGAGCCGTGACATCTCTGAAGCCTTGTGTTGAGAAGCTGTTGAAGTGGATACGTGCTGATTTCTGCCCTCTCTGGAGGAAGATGTTGTCCCACTGTTAATGAGTATATGCCTGCTGATAAACAGAAACCTTAATTAGCATATGTCCAATTACTTCATAGCCAAGGTTCCAGGCTCTATTACTATCGCTCTGGAAAGGCTCCAGCAGACCGTGTAGAGGGAGATTTTAGCTGTAAAAGATCCTCTCATTGAGATCATCAAGCACCAGTTAATTTAACTTTAATATGATATCTTTGTAGGAGCGCAGGATGAACATATTGTTTTAATAAATAATTCATCAGCCAGAGATCCAGATTTAATGAGCCCCTCCCTGGATTGAAGACGAGAGACATGAAACAAACAGTGTGCTCTCAGCCTGAATGTCTGCTGCCCTCTCCTGCCTGCTGCTGTGAACGCACGCACACACAAACAGTCACACACATTAATTTTTTTTAAACACGATATAATCCACAAAAGCTAAATCAGACTCATTTAAAACATTATGTTATAATTGCTATCAGTACCAAGTTCCAGGAAGTACTGTACTGTACAAATGCAGTTCCCAAAATCCAAAATGTATTTTATTATCTTTCTGCTAATATTTGTGCGCGTACATGATACATATATACTGCTTTTTTAATTTCAGTTAAATGTAATGATATTACGGCAAACTAGATGTAAAAAAACCTGTGGCCTGGTACTACTACTGTTTGCCATGCAGGGTACATACACAGGCTCCAGGGGGCCCGACTAACATAAAATGTACATCATGTCATGGTGAATGTATGTTTAGGTTCACATACACTATGACAGTGTTCGGTAGCTGCCAATATACTTACACACAGTATCACTAACAACTGTGTACAGTAAGTTAAGTACATCCTGCTTGAATGTACTTTGACAGTACATTTATATTATGAAGTCATCGAACTGTGTCAGTTTTAAAAGATTCTTTTTTTCCTGAATAACTACCAATAGGTGCTTATATCAGCCTGTCCTCCTACACAAAACGACCATATAGGTCGATTGTTCAGCAGCTAAATACGACCCAGAGTCACGTTTTAAAGTGTAGCACCTCTAGTGGTCGTGTAAGAAACAAGATGCTCCTGTCGATTGCAAACGCTCCGGAGGGTCGTTTATTCACAAATTACCCTCTCTGGAAAATCCTAAATTGTGGAATAGTTTGGCCATTAAAATGTTTTTTTATTAGATTTCTAGCGAGAAGTGTATATTGTACTTTTATAATCTACGTCCAGTGGATGTGTAGGATCTACAGTTTGATAGATATACGAAGATAATTTGAGGTCTCGCCAGGAGAACGTGTACTGTATATGGGGCAGCTTCCATGTAAAGTTAGCATGGGTGAAAACAGTATTTCCGGTCTCGAAGTTTTCCTAATAAAACCGGAAGTATTCCCCACACTGTCAAATGATCTCCATTACTCATCCACTAAAAAACATCAGTTTATCCTTGTTAATTACACAATATTGATTGGTTTAAATTGTGTACAATGCTTTTGTGTTTTTAACCTTCGATTCGGAGAAACAAATAGTTTTTTCGGAGTTTAGACACTACAGAGTTTCCGAAGACACTACACTACCCAGAATCCCCAGCTATCGTTTGGGACTACAACATCCACCTTGCTTTACAAACCCCGTGATTAGCCCTCAAGCTCTGTGATTGGATGTTGGAGTGGCAGTGCGACAAGGTTACGCCGAATGTCAAACAGCTCTTTGAAATGGAATGGAACCACGCCAGACTATCCAAAACTGGACTTGGACGGGTCCAGCCCAGCCCTCCCCCCCAGAATTATACATGCTGGCTATTGTGTGTTTCGCAATATGTTCTATGGCACGTCTCTACTGGGAATTGTAGTTTTATAAGACGTTTTCGTATTTCCCACAATTAGAAGTTGCCAGTATTAAACTGTATACATCCCCGGAGGTTTAGGGGATACGAAACACATTGGTGTTATCAAATTTAAAACATATAATTAATACATGGGTGAAAATTGCTTGTGCCCATAATGGGCAGCATTAATATAGGCCTACCCACATGACAGCTAAGGTCAGAAGAGCTTTATTTAACAGCTGGTCTTATGTCTGTGACCTCTCCTGTTGTTAATTGATAAGCCTGAAACATGCACTTGTCAAGGTTCAGATGCACATTTAGCAAATATGGCAGTAGCCATCGATCATCTTAAGATAAGATACTTTATTGATCCCAAGTTGGGAAATGTTTTTGTTACAGCAGCATGTACTACTTTGTTCTACTCCACTACAATTCAGAGGTCAACCTGGTATTTTTACTCTACTACATTTATTTTTGTTACTTTGCAGATTCTGATTAATGATGTGAAATATAAACAACCCTTAAATCAGACTTTCGTTACACCTGAGTAAAATTCAGCCTTATCAGTTTGTCTGTTTTGCACATCCACCTGTTAATATATTTGGACGTCCTGCACTAAACTGTTTTATTGTAGAGATCACTACAGTATCTTCTTGATATTTTCTATTCTATATTTCTATCATTGACCCCTATTTTGTATGTAGGCTACTCTTAATATTTAAATGTTTTCATAAAAATTAAACTTATTCAACAACTAAATTCAATAACGTGCTTTAACCACTAGGAGGTACGGTTTAGACCAGTGGTCTAGTTAATAAAACATAATAATATCAAACATTATATAACTATTCACTTTATTGTGAAATTAAAACAGAACGGTAAAGGAAAATACAGTTTCAGTCTCTCAATGTGAAGCTTATGCATTGTACCATAAACTTTTATAGACCTGTAACAGTCAACTGCATGAGGAGTTGGAAAGGTAGTTCAGAAAATCAGTAATATCTTTAAAAACTACAAAAAAATCCCTTTCTATCAGCTGTGCACTGTTATGGTGTAAATACAGACTATCTACTTATTGGATCAAATATAAAAGTCAGCCGAATTAGTGTTGATACTGCAAGGAGACGTATTGTGTGAAAAGAAATGGAAGATGTTGTTTAATTGTTGATATTTTATGGTCCACGTCACGTATTCAGTTTTGGCGGCATCTCTTCCAGTTTGTCAAAAGGTCTTCTGATCAGGGCTCTATAAATACATATCTACGGCAGATATGTAATATTTAATGCAGCCGAACCGTGTATTACAATGCCGTTATGTGATGACTTTCAAAGAGAAAAGCAAGAACACTCGGAATAAAGTATTATTATTATTTTTTTAAATGTTTTCCGATTTCATATCACATAAACACCATATCCCGACGTGCATTGCGGCGTAATTTTAGCCTATCAAAACCTCTGAAAAAAGAAATGTGTCTCTCAGAATCGAAAGAGAAAACCCTATGAGAAAAACACAAAAGCATTGTACACAATTTAAACCAATTAATGTCGTATAATTAACTAGGATAAACTGATGTTTTTTAGTGGATGAGTACTGTCTGCAGATATCACTGTTAAATCATTTGATCATTGGTTTGATTATGAAAACGTCGAGACCGGAAATACTGTTTTCAACCCGTAACTTTACATGGAAGCTTGCCGCATATACACGTTCTCCTGATGAAACCTCAAATCATCTTCGTAATATCTATCAAACTATAGATCCTACATAACGACTGGACGTGGATTCTAAAAGTACAATATATACTTCTCGCTAGAAATCTAATCATAAAGCGTTTTAATGGCCAAACTATCCTACAATTTAGGATTTTACAGAGAGGGTTATTTGTGAATAAACGACCATCTGTAACGTTTGCATTCAACGTGAGCACTAGAGGCCGACATTTTTAAAACGTAATTATAGGTCGTATTGAACAAACGACATATTTGGTCGTAATAAGGGCTTAAACAATCGACCCATTTGGCCGTATGAGTTGGAGGACTTGTTGGTTTATATGCTTCATTCATCTCCATAAATCACACTGAAATACTTTCATGTTGGCAGCTACTGGGCAGCATGTTTCTCTCACAACACACTGGGAATTGAATAAAGATCATGTGATGCCTGCACACCATGGCCATCTTTTATTGAAAGCAATAGTACATCTTATCCTTTAGGGCTGTAAAAAGACATTCTGGAATACGTGACATACTGTATAAATAAGGGATAATGTGCATTGAGACGGTCATTAATGAAAAAAGAACACTGTCATGGTCAACCGGCGTCTCAACGCGAATACTAAATAAACCAATGACTTGACTCATAATATTGATTCAAAATAATTATATTGGTTTAGAAATTGACGTAGTCCGTTCCACTGCAGACCAACGGCTGGAACTGTGGCGACAACAACTTAACTTAAAATGAGGGCAGCACTGTTTTACCAAGCTATGTTCTCTGGTTTAAATAATCATACCTGTATTCAAACAATGGGGTCAAGAGCCTTCAGCCACTCTGCCCCCGTCTCTGGAACTCTCTCCCACAAGACATCCGCAATATGGACTCACTCTCAATCTTCAAATCCTGCCTGAAAACCCACCTTTTTAAACTGGGGTATTCAATATCATAATTCCTCAAACTGATTGTTGTTTTTAGTCTTTGTTTTTTAAGTCTCAAATTACTGTTTGACCTTCTGTGTTGCTTGTTTTTAATTATGCTTTGTAATGTGTCCTTGAGAGCTTTGAAGGGCGCCCATAAATAAAATGCATTAATATTATTAATGTATGCTGGTCACCTGGAATCCTGGTAAGCTTCCAGCATGGTATATTTAATACTATTATTAAACATAAGCTGGTGATAGATGGATGCTGGTGACCAGCCCAGCATACTATGCTGGTCTATGCTATTTTTTTTAGCTGGCCAGGATGGCTGGTTTAGCTGGTTTAGCTGGTTTAGCTGGTTTAGCTGGTGCACCAGCTAAACCAGCTAAACCAGCCATCCTGGCCAGCTAAAGTGTCCAAAACCCCTCTAAACAAGCCAACCATTCCAGCCTAATATCTACTGGCTGGTCAATGTAGCTGATCAGGCTGATTTATTCAGCAGGGTGCCATGGTAAATGTATGTTTAGGTTCATGGACTAAGACAGAGTTCAGTAGCTGCCAATATACTTACACACAGTATCACTAACAACTGTGTACAGTATGTTAAGTACAGCCTGCTTGAATGTACTTTGACAGTAAATTGATATTATGAAGTCATCAAACTGTCAGTTTTAAAAGATTCTTTTTTTCCTGAATAACTACCAATAGGTGTTTATATGCTTCATTAATCTCCATAAATCACACTGAAATACTTTTTTTATTTAATTGTTTATTAGCAGGGACAATGCACATCAATGAACACTTAAAACAAATATGTCAAGCGTAAATATGCCATATTTAGCTCTGAGCTAATTTCCACCCGCAGTCCCTGACATAAAACATTTAAGAAAATGACATTTTACAAACAGCAAAGACAAATACATGATATGCAAAAAGTGCAAAAGAGCAAGAGCAGCATACACAAGTATTTATGACATTGTAATACAATATAGCAGCAACGATATATAAAGTGCAAGAGAAGGTACAAGAGATACATAAAGTGTGAGAGGATACCCTTGTATTAGTGCATTTAGCGGTTATTGCACATCTGTTTGTTACTCAACCATTATTTCAGTTGACCTTTGAAGCTATTGAGTGGGACAATCCCGTATCTCAGTTGGGAGGCTATTCCAGAATGAGCTGCCTTTAATGGAAAGGACATTTTGTCCAAAAGTGGTCCGTCTGCGGTGGACTTCAATCTCCTCTGGTTTCTGACCTAGTGCAGCGTCCAGTATCTTTTTTGTGGATGAATTCCCCTAAGGGAGGGGGGGGCCATTCCATGTAAACATTTATAAATAAAGCACATACTTTTAAAAGACTTGAAATGGTCAAAACTCAAGAAATTATGTTTTTCAAGGATGGTACAGTGGTGGTATGAATATGGCTTTCTGTCAAACACCTCTATTGGTTCTATTGGTTTAAGGTTTGTGGCACAAGCAAACGACCAGTTTGTAAAACAGTATTCAATATGGGATAGAATCATACAGTGGAGGTATGACTTTGCAGCATTGACAGTCAGTGTCGGACTGGGACAATAAATCAGGCCGGGAATTATACACCCAGCCAGGCCACTACCAGTTTTCTTTTGTGCCATTTTCCTGGATTTATTTGTCAATATTTACAGCCTTGCTGCCCATAGTGATAGCCCTAAACTTTAAATCTACTATCCCAGAATAAACATATGGACATGGGTTAATATTTTTTTTTAAATGTGCAAATCGATTTAGGAACCGATGTGAACATATTTTAAGTGGAGGTGGACCTGAAATCCTCTAGGGGGGTCCAGGGGCATGCTCCCCCGGTAAGATTTTTTTTGTTTTAAATGTTGGACTTAAATGCATCAATCTGGTGCATTTTGAGGGGGAAATAAAGAGACTACACCCATATGAAACAGAACTGTATACATTTAAAAATCATAAAATCATAAGAACATGGCCATAACCAATATGAAAAAACATTGAAACTTGTTTATTTGTTTTTGGTTCATTTATAGTTGTGAGTGTGTCTGGGCTCCTGAACCAGCCTCACCCGTCTCCCCCTCTCACCCCTGCTCCTCTTTGAGGCAGCGGCAAAGACTAGTTTTAGCTCTCAATACGTTTTTAAAGTTTACCTTACCTTTTTTCACCTAGTTAACTTTTTATTTTTTATTATTCATGCGTATTTTACTAATCACTCCCCCTTCAAATGAAAATATGTGTTTACATAAATGGTGACCGAACCGTTTGAGACCCACAGAGAACTTAGACTAAGTTAACTATCTAAACACTCGGAGTCCTTTACCTCACCTGAGCTGTAGTTATCAGCCTCTCAGTCTGACAGTAGAGGACTCTCCTCCACCTTGTCGACAGCTCAGTTAGCGCAGCTAGCTAGCACCAGACGCTAACAACAAAACTACACGTAACCGGTGCGCGCGCTTTCTCGCTCGCTCGCGCCACACATACACATACCCTCCCGAGCTTGAATGACACACAGAGACCAATCGAGGGCATTAGTGTATGATCTGTATGAAAGTGGCCATGTCGGCAGGCCACATCATGTAGACAGCCAGTCACCCTCTGTGAGGCAGAGTCAGACCCACATTTGCGCAGCGTTGCGTTCACAATACATACAAAAAAAACTCCTTAGGCCAGCAGGCCACTTAACAGGCCAGGCCATCGGGAAACCTCCCGGTCCTCCCGATGGCCAGTCCGGGCCTGTTGACAGTTAAGAAGGGTCTAATTTGTTTAAAATGTTGCAAATTGAATAGTATTTGATACTTTCTTAATGGATACAAGCGGCCGAGATGGGTTTTCTCCGCAGGGTGGCTGGTGTCTCCCTTAGGGATAAGGTGAGAAGTTCGGTCATCAGGGAGGGACTCGGAGTTGAGCCGCTCCTCCTTCGCGTCGAAAGGAGCCAGTTGAGGTGGTTCGGGCACCTAGTTAGGATGCCACCTGGGCGCCTCCCTAGGGAGGTGTTCCAGGCACGTCCAGCTGGGAAGAGACCAAGGGGTAGACCTAGGACCAGGTGGAGGGATTATATCTCTTCGCTGGCCTGGGAGCGCCTTGGGATCCCCCAGTCAGAGCTGGTTGATGTCGCCAGGGAAAAGAAAGTTTGGGGCTCTCTGCTGGAACTGCTACCCCCGCGACCCGACCACGGATAAGCGGAAGAAGATGGATGGATGGATGGACTTTCTTAATGTGTTTTTTAAAAGTCAAGTTCAAGTCCATTATGACTCCAAGATACTTGAAGTGGGAGACTAGTTCTATTCTGCTCCATTTAAAAACATGTTGGATCCTTCGATTTTGACTGGTCGTTTACTGAACATCATGCATACTGTTTTTTTTACGTTTTACTGCAAGCAAATGTTGTTCAGCCAGTGTTGAACCTTGTCCAAAGCATTTGAGAGACAAGATGAGATAATTTCAGTGTTTTTACCGTGTATAAAGATGACCGCATCATCGGCATACATTTGCACATTCAACTCAGGAAATACATTAGGCAAGTCATTAATGTACAGTGAAACGGTTCAATAATGGAACCTTGTGGAACCCCAACAGGGTTGACAAGGAAAGGGGATTTGGCACCGTTGACCAAAACACACTGTTTTCTGTTCGATAAGTAAGACTTAAACCAATGTATCGAAACTGCTTAAAAATTTAAATGAGTCAGCTTTGTAAGGAGCACTTAGTGGTCAACAGTGTCAAAAGCCTTCCTGAGATCAAGGAAGACAGCACCTACATATGGGCTCGTGTCCAACATACATTTAACCTTTTCCACAAAGACACAGTTAGCTGTCTCAGTGGAGTGGTGAGCACGAAAACCAAACTGCATTGGGTGGAGTGGAGCGAAACTTTTGTCTAAATGTTTGGTAATTAGTTTTGACGCCCATTTCTCAGCTATCTTAGAGACACAGGGAGGATGCTGATAGGTCTATAATTGGACATCATTGCCTTATCCCCAGATTTAAAGTTCGATGTCACCGTGGCCACCTTCCAGGATGATGGAACTTCCCTCGTGCTGATAGATTGATTCACTAGCATAGTAATTGGTTTTATTAGACCGTCGATATGTCTTTATAAAGTTGGTGTCGAAATCATATGCATCCCTAGCCTTAGAACCTCTTAACCCTGAGATTATATGTTTTACCTCAACCTCTGTGATTTCCTCCAGGTCAAAAACGGGGTGTGTATCCACAGTCGGGCTAGGTGAGACCTCAGATGGCGGGAAGAGCTTTGTAATGTCCAAAGCACTATTTATGAAATATTCATTGAGAGAGTTGGCCAACACGGCAGGGTCTTTTATCAGGGCATCATTGATTTTTAATTCTAGAACATTATTTTCCTGTTTGGTATGTTTTCAACCCAGTCTCACGGCATTTCGTGTTCACCAACACGATTTTTAATCTATTGATTCGTGTTCACCAACACGATTCGCCCCTTTTTTTCGTGTTGCACAGCACGATTTTAAAAGCAATGTATTTCTACTGCCTGCAGCACGTCTTTTTCTCCGGTCGGGTCGAGGAAGAGCGGAAGCTGTGTGGTTCATAAAAACATGTTCTTACTCAATATCAAGCCACAGTTATTGCTTTTATTTGAAATCGTATAATTTCGGACTTTTGTTGCCGTCTGTGAGGAAAATAAATGGGGCTCAGAGCCTCAGGATACTGAAATCTGTATTTTTTAAATCTTTTTTTTCCTTCTAATTTGTTATTCTTTTCAAAATAACACACTGTTATTTACTCACCAATAACACACAATTATCCTTGCTTTTATTTATTGGTTTAATTCCATAATCTCGGGCTTTTTTGGCGTCCGTCAGGAACTGAATTTCAAAATAAAAATAGCCGGAAACAGACGTAGGCATTTCGAGCGATTACCCAAGATCCTCAGCTATGGTTTTAAGCTCGTTTATTGGATGTTTTAGCCGCAATGCATGCTGGGATTTGGTGTTTATATGATATGAAATCCGGAAAACATTTTAAAAGAATAAAAGAATACTTAATTCCGAGCGCTCTTGCTTTTCTCTTTGAAAGTCATCACATAACGGCATTGTAATACACGGTTCGGCTGCATTGTATATTACAGATCTGCCGTAGTTCTTTATTTATAGAGCACTGATGAGAAGACCTTTGGAAAAACTGAGAAAATGCCCCCGAAACTGAATACTTGACGTGGATCATAAATATATTCAACAATTAAACAACATCTTCAATTTCTCTTCACACAATACGTCTCCTTGCAGTATCAACACTAATTCGGCTGACTTTTACATTTGATCTAATTCACAGATAGGTTATATTTACACCATAACGGTGCACAGCTGATATAAAAGGACTGTAGTTTTTAAAGATATTACTGATTTTCTTTGAATGTAAGAATGTAAATACTGAGTCTGAAATAGTATAGCAATATGCTGTAAAATTATGTGAAAGCATGCATAAAACTACACATTTTCAGATGTTCTACGAAAACAAAAGTGTCCTACACTAATAATACAAAGTTATTATGGCTGTGTGTACCTTGTGTCACGATCTGTCTGTGTTGTTGTTTTGTCTTGTCTTTTTCTATCTTTGGGTTTCCTGTTTTATTTTGTAAATTGTTCACCCCCGTTTCCTGCCTGTTGCTTTCTGTCTGTTTTCCCTCCCTGATTACCCGATTGTGTTCACCTGGTGCCTCTGTGTTTTCTCCTACCTCCTCACCTGTCTCGTGTTTGTTTGATTAGTCCTGGGTGTATTTAAGTTCTGGGTTTTCCGTCTGTCTTTGTCGGTTCGTCTTGTATTTTGAGTAATTCTGCGGTGAGTGTTCTGTTCTGTGTCTAGATACTGTAGCCTTGAAATAAAGGAATTCTTTTGTCACTTAAGTCTGCATTTGGGTCCTGTTTCCCACACAAACCGTGACAGAACGAATCGACCAGAAATGGACCCAGCAGATGATCCATTTGAGGTGGAGCTACAGCATTTTTTCTTTGGTTTGGCTTGCTGCTGTGAGTGGTGGAGTGGAGCGTCCAGTGTTCGGCAGAGGGAGGCCGCTCTGGTAGAGGCGCACCGGTTGGCTATGGAGAAACCAGACTTGGTGAAGTTCTTGCCTGGCTGGATTTTGAACTTCCTCTGGGTGTGTGATTTCCAGCCTGCTGACTACAAGCGTCTCGGTGTGGTCCGTCTGGAGTCAGCCAGTGCTTCTGCCCCAGTTCCTGCTCCTGTCCAGGAGTCGTATTCCGGAACTCGTCAGGCTTATGGAGGTCCACGGAGTATTCAGGAGGCTGCTAAGAGGATTCGTCGCAAGGCCAGGCTAGCAGCCCGAGCCCCAGCAGCCATGGTTCCGGCTCCAGTACAGGCCCCAACTGCCATGGTTCCGGCTCCAGTGCCGGACCCAGCAGCCATGGTTCCGTGCTCCAGTACCATCCCACATAGCCATGGTACCATGCTCCAGTACCACCCCACACAGCCATGGATCCGTGTTCCGATTCCTTGCCCAGCAGCCATGGTTCCGGCTCCAGTGCCGGCCCCAGCAGCCATGTTTCCGGCTCCAAGACCGGCCCACACAGCAATGATCCAGGCTTCAGCTCCGGACCTTACAGCCATGTTTCCGGCTCCAGAACCGGACCTTACAGCCATGTTTCCGGCTTCAGAACCGGACCTTACAGCCATGTTTCCGGCTCCAGAACAGGACCTTACAGCCATGTTTCCGGCTCCAGAACAGGACCTTACAGCCATGATTCCGGCTCCAGAGCCGGCCCATTCAGCCATGTTTCCGGCTCCAGAACCAGACCTTACAGCCATGTTTCCGGCTCCAGAACCGGACCTTACAGCCATGTTTCCGGCTCCAGAACCGGACCTTACAGCCATGATTCTGGCTTCAATTCCGGCCCCCGCAGCCATGGTTCCGGCCCCAGCAGCCATGGTTCCGGCTTCAGTACCGGCCCCGGAAGCCATGGGCTCGACTCCAGTTTCGGCTACAGGGCTGGCTCCCCAGCCGACGCCAGCTCCCCGAGTCTTGTCGGCGTACCGGCTGACTCCAGCACCTCGTCTTCTGCTGACTCCCCAGCCGACGCCAGCTCCCCGAGTCTTGTCGGCGTACCGGCCGACTCCAGCACCTCGTCTCCTGCTGGCTCCCCAGCCGACACCAGCTCCCAGAGTCTTGTCGACGTACCGGCCGACTCCAGCACCTCGTTTCCTGCTGGCTCCCCAGACGACGCCAGCTCCTTGTCCTGTCTCGTTGGAGGTCCCGCCGACTGCTCTGCTGCCGGGAGGTCCTGCAAATCCCGTGTCCTCTTCCGTGGGGGATCCTGCCGAGGCCTGTCCCACCAGCTCCGACACCGGGTCCTGCCCGTCCTCCGGCACTGTCCCGTCAGCGCCTTCCTGCCCGGCCTCCGGAGCTGTCTGGTCTTCGCCCTCGAGCCCGGCCCTCTGAGAGCCGCAGTCTTCGCCCTCAAGCCCGGCCCTATGAGTGCCCGGCCCTCTGAGAGCCGCAGTCTTCACCCTCGAGCCCGGCCCCCTGAGAGCCGCGGTCCGCGCCCTCGGGCCCGGCCCCCTGACTCTTCCGGCCGCAGTCCTCGCCCTCATGCTCGGCCCCCTGACTTTTTCGGCCGCAGTCCTCGCCCTCATGCTCGGCCCCCTGAGTTCGCCCGCGGTGGCCTTCGCCCCTCCATAACCCCCATTTTGGACTCTGCCTTGCCCCCGGGCTGTCCGCCCGAGACCCCTTCCTGGTCCTCTGCCTTGCCCCCGGGCCGTCCGCCCGAGACCCCTTCCTGGTCCTCTGCCGTGCCCCTGGGCTGTCAGCCCAAGCCCGTCCTCCAGACCCCCTCCACCCACCCTGGTGGCTTAGTGATGCGGTGAGTGTTCTGTTCTGTGTCTAGATACTGTAGCCTTGAAATAAAGGAATTCTTTTGTCACTTAAGTCTGCATTTGGGTCCTGTTTCCCACACAAACCGTGACACCTTGTGTGCACCGCCTAGTGGTTAAAGCACGTTATTGAATTATTGTGTTTTATTTGAAAAATATTAAGAGTACATACTTTCATAGGAGGAAAGTATAAATATAAAAAATCAAGAAGATACTATAAGTGATCTCTACAATAAAACAGTTTAGTGCAGAATGTACAAAGATATTAATAGGAGGAGGTGCAAAACAGAAAAACGAATTAACCTTTATTTAAACATTAAATAACAGATTAAGGTCTTCTTTTAAATAAGAAAACAACTTTGGGGGTATCTATCTACAGATAAATATTAAGCCTGACAAAGTACTTAACGTCTAATATATTGCTTTCCTGCAATGTTAACTATGTTGAAGCACTTATTTTAACTGATATTATACATATGAATTATACTCTTATGTATGTAGAGAGAATAAGAAATGTGCAGAATATGACAGTTTAATGGTGGAGGTACACACATATTGATAGATGTCTTGTAATGCACTGTTGAGGAACCTGTGACCCAAGTGTTTCATTCATTGCATAACTACACCATAGTTGTGTATATGATATGTCAATACACCTTTGAAAATCTTGAAAGGGATGTGCAAAATAGCCATAATATACAATCTTTAATTAACTATTAGTAGAGAATAACGAGTAATGAATATACTTTATTACTCGTTTCCATTCATGTCAATTGCAGATACATGTTTAGTCTTCTCAAGCACCAACTATCAAATATCTCTCCTGATTGTTGGCACTTGACAATCACCTTACCTGAATTGTACTCGGGTGTAACTAAAGTCTGATTTAAGGGTTGTTTATATTTCACATAATTAATCAGAATCTGCAAAGTAACTCAAATAAATGCAGTGGAGTAAAAATACCAGGTTAACCTCTGAATTGTAGTAGAGTAGAATTACAAAGTAACAATGAGCTGTCATGTGGGTATTAATGTTGCGCATTATGGACACAAGCGATTTTCACCCATTTATTAATTATATGTTTTACATTTGATAACACCAATGTGTTTAATACTGGCAACTTCTAATTGTGGGAAAAACGAAAACGTTCAGTAGAGACGTCCCATAGAACATTTTGCGAAACACAATAGCCAGCATGTGTAGTTCTGGGGGGGCGTTCGATTCCAGTTTTGGATAGTCTGGCGTGGTTTCGTTCCATTTCACACAGCTGTTTGACGCTCTGCGTAACCTTACGGGGACTGTAGTCCTAAACGATAGCTGGGGATTATGGGTAGTGTAGTGTCTTCGGCCATCCTAAACTCAGAAATGTTGACAATCGCAATGATGCTCGAAATGTCCCTTATAGGCCTACGTCTGTTTCCGGTTATTTTTATTTTGAAATTCAGTTCCTGACGGACGCCAAAAAAACCCGAGATTATGGAATTAAACCAATAAATAAAAGCAAGGATAATTGTGTGTTATTGGTGAGTAAATAACAGTGTGTTATTTTGAAAAGAATATCGAATTAGAAGGAAAAAAATATTTTAAAAATACAGATTTCCGTATTCTGAGGCTCTGAGCCCCATTTATTTTCCTCACAGACGGCAACAAAAGTCCGAAATTATACGATTTCAAATAAAAGCAATAACTGTGGCTTGATATTGAGTAAGAACATGTTTTTATGAACCACACAGCTTCCGGTCTTCCTCGACCCGACCGGAGAAAAAGACGTGCTGCAGGCAGTAGAAATACATTGCTTTTAAATCGTGCTGTGCAACACGAAAAAAAGGGGCGAATCGTGTTGGTGAACACGAAATGCCGTGAGACTGGGTTGAATAGTTTATTTAAGATTTGCCAAATGTTTTTTCCGTTACCTTTCGCAGCTTCAATTATATTGATGAAAAAGTTAGCTTTGGCCTGTCTTATTGTTTGTGTTACCTTGTTACGAGCATGAGTGAATTTCTGTCTTATCAGCGGATAGTCTGGATTTCAAGCTCTGCTTCAATAGTTGGTCTCTAGATTTCATTAGATTCCTGCATTGTAGATTCAGCCAGGGAAGATGATGTTCCTTCCTATCCTTAAGGCACCCACCATACTTGCCAACCTTGAGACCTCAGAAATCGGGAGCATTTCCAAAACCACCGTGGGGGGGGGGATCGCCGGAGCAGGTTCACCGGAGCTGTATTAGATTAACATTAACATGCTTATTGTAGTTGTAAGTGCACTGTCTTGCGGCTTGTAGCACCATCCTTGATGGAGCATATGTGTGGGCAGGAAAGGAGTGAGCAGAGGAGAGTTGTTGATTCTTGTTCTGTTTTCTGTGACTATCTTCCTCACCCTATAGACTTTCAGTTGCGTGCGCTACTAATGAGACGCGCTACCATGGAAACCAAACAATGGTGTAGCTGTATTAAAGTCCGAGTGGAAACAGTCCTGAGTAAATCTGATTTTGTCAGAAATCGGGAGAAATGCGGGAGAAATATGACCCCGGGAGGAAACCGGGAGAGGGCAATGAAATCGGGAGTCTCCCGCGAAAATCGGGAGGGTTGGCAAGTATGGCACCCACTCATTGAGAAGGAAGACATCGTATCATAAATATTAGATATAAGCAGATCACTGTTTTCACCAATATCTTCAGAGGACAGAGTGTCCCCCCAATCAATCATTTTCACTGCATCCATAAAACGTTGTTGCAGATTTTTGGGAATGAAGCGAGAACCGAAGGCAGGGGTTAGGTGTAGCCATGAACATTTTTTTGGTGAGTTTCCTGGTAAAAAGAATAAGATTATGGTCAGAAAGACCAGTCAGCAAGTTGTAGATTTTAACTATTATGTCAGCTTTGTTTGTAAATAATAAATCTATAATAGTCTTGGAGGTTTTGGTTATTCTAGTCAGTTGATCCATTAGTTGTATGAAGTTGTGTTTATCCGTGATCCGTTTTAATTTTTTTCTATTTTGTTTGTCATTCCAGTTTATGTTAAAGTCTCCTAAAATAATTAGCTCTTAGTTGGAGTCACAGGAATTCAGCATGAGTTTTACCTGATCATAGAAATCCACCTTAGCGGTGGGTTGTCGATACAGGCAAATAATATTGAGGGACATTTCCTCAGTGTGATTTCCACACCAACACAATCAAACTCAATATTAGCTGGGAGGTCAATCTCCCTACAAGTAATGGTATTCCTCACATAAAGCAACACACCCCCTCCTTTTCCCTCCAGTCTGTCCTTCCTAAACACATTATATGCTGATTGCTGACATATATACAAGAGCGGATGGTGACGACTGTTTTAGCCAAAATTCCGATATTCCCAAACAGTCAAGATTGAACTCAAGGAGGAGATGTTCTAGCTGTTCATGTTTATTACAGATGCTGCGGAAATGTAAATGTCCACTGAACAGTCCCTTCGGCTTGCACCGAGGATCCCACACTACTTTTGCTTGATTCACTGTTTGAAACATTTTTGTGTAACGGTGTTTTTTTAAATACTGATTTCTAGGCTTTACCTCTGTGCTTTACCTTACTTTCATGTTGGCAGCTACTGGGCAGCATGTTTCTCTCACAACACAACACACTGGGAATTGAATGCAGATCTCCTCTCTGGTAAACAAAAACACCCTGAAAACTCTGGCAGGAGCACTCATTCAAGGGTACTATGACAAGAGGCGCATTCACACCGCAGGACTTTCCCTGGTACTTTGGTTCTTTAGTTCCGTTAGTACCAATAATGTTGCGTTCACACCGCCGGGACTACTCAGTGCCGGGAACTCTTTTGGCCATTTTTAGTCCCTGCTAGAGAGATGGTACTAACCTGGTGATAAAAGAGTGCCAATTTCTATTCTATTTCTATTGGCTGGGCGAATTGCAAACCACGCCCCGTTAGACTCTGAATTTGTTTTGTTAGGCAGCCATTTTTTTCCTCGCTACAAAACCACATCCAACTTGAGCGAATAGGTTGTTTGTACTTTAAAGTATGACTACACGTACAACACCGGAGCGGTGGAATGATGAGGAAGTGTCGGCGCTTCTGGCAATTTACTCCGAGGACGGGATGCAGCAGCTTCTACAGAAAGCAGTTCCCAACTCCAAATGTTTTGAGCGATGTTCGCAAAAGCTACTTGAGCTGGGAATCGTGTGCACACGGATGCCGGGTAAAAATAAAGAAACTCAGGCAGGACTATAAAAAAATTATAGACCACAATAATAAGAGTGGTAACGATTTTCTATTGTTATTATATATATATATTGCCACTGTTTTTTTAATACTGACACCTAACTTGCACTTAGGTGTGTATACCCCCTCCCCCGTGTAGTTCTTCTTCTCTCGTTTTTTTTTGTACTCGCCGTGAAGTGGTTTTGCGGCCTGCCAGTAAACCCAGAGAAGAAGAAGACGAAGTGACGTCAGCGTAATCTTGCCTCAGGGAAAGTCCTGCGGTGTGAATGCGGCTATGGCACTAGCCCCCTGGCGGATTCAGTGCCGTGGTACTTTAGTGCCGCAAGTCCTGCGGTGTGAAAGCGGCTTATGCTTGCACGTCATGGTACCATAGCACCTCCAAGGCGCTAAAAATAAAACTTCAAACATCGCAAAATAAACTGGTCAGACTACTGCTTGACCTTTCATCTAGAACCCACCTCACCTCTGCCCACTTTGACAACCTAGGATGGCTTAGAGTAGACGACAGAGTACAGCTACTTGCAATGGGCCTGGTCTACAAGATCCACTACACCTCTATGGTACCCATGTACATGTCAAAATTCTTCCCAAAGGTCAAGGAATACCATGATCATAACACCAGAGGGAGCTCCACAAATCATGTGAAACCCAGATTTGGCACAAAAAAGGGGGAATACACGTTTCGCAATTATGCCACATCAAGGTGGAACGCTCTTGCCACAACTGTAAAGGAAAGTAAAACTATACTTACCTTCAAAACCTCTCTTAAAGAGCACCTTCGGGGGAGAGCATTGCAAAACTGGCCCCGGTAATGGTACAAATCTCAACCTGTCGTTCAATGGACAGCTTCCCCCCCCCATCTATGTATATACTCGCATTTTAGACTCTGTTACTAACTGTATATCTGTAGACTTGGTATGTCTTAAATGTCCGGTTAGGATGTATTAGAACGAAATCTAAAATGAAAATTGTAAATAAGCAATCTGTTGTGGAAATATTTTCCAAGGCCCATAACTTTGACCCAGTTTATCAGTTCAAACTGTCCTGACTGAGCACAGGCACCTGTAACCTTGGCTGCTGTGCTCTCAGTGTTCTGTCTCCCTGTTCCTGCCTGTTGGCGTCAGCTGATAGAGGTGTTATGATTCTATGTTCCTGCCTGTTGACGTCAGCTGATAGAGGTGTTATGATTTTATCTTGTTATGCATCAGTTTGATGATGCTCTCAGAACTAGTTAAATACATGGGTCTGAGGTAGAGTTCTTTAGAATTGACGTGGCAACCCACCCGTGCAGTCTCACCGGGACTGCTGTGATTTGTGATGTGAATGCTCCGGCCGAAACTTCAATAAATCATCAGTGTTTTGACATCAAAGCTACTGCTCCTACCGTGTCTCCTTCCTGAGTCGGTGACTCCCACTGCATAGCTACACAGAAGTTTCCTTTACACAATCTGTATGTAAAAAAACCACCTGTATGTAAATTGTAAATAAGCCATCTGTATGTCAAATATGTCTTATATGTCTTAAATGATATGATGAATTGGATATGGGGGACCCTGATGTAAACAAGACGAAAGTCTTTCTCTGGTCTGCATCCCCTTAACAATTGTATGTTTTGAGCTGTACTGTACTGTACCCAATATACAAGCTGTTAATAAACTTTTCAATCACTCATGTGATGCCTGTACACCATGGCCATCTTTTATTGAAAGCAATAGTACATCTTATCCTTTAGGGCTGTAAAAAGACATTCTGGAATACGTGACATACTGTATAAGTAAGGGATAATGTGCATTGAGACGGTCATTAATGAAAAAAGAACACTGTCATGGTCAACCGGCGTCTCGACGAGAATACTAAATAAACCAACAACTCACAATATTGATTAAAAATAATTATATTGGTTTAGAAATTGACGTAGTCCGTTCCACTGCAGACCAAAGGCTGGAACTGTGGCGACAACAACTTAACTTAAAACGAGGGCAGCACTGTTTTACAAAGCTATGTTCTCTGGTTTAAATAATCATACCAGTATTTAAACAATGGGGTCAAGAGCCTTCAGCCACTTTGCCCCCGTCTCTGGAACTCTCTCCCACAAGACATCCGCAATATGGACTCACTCAACCTTCAAATCCTGCCTGAAAACCCACCTTTTTAAACTGGGGTATTCAATATCATAATTCCTCTAAACTGATTGTTGTTTTTAATTCTTTATTTTTTAAGTCTCGAATTACTGTTTGTTTTTCTGTGTTGCTTGTTTTTAATTATGCTTTGTAATGTGTCCTTGAGAGCTTTGAAGGGCGCCCATAAATAAAATGCATTAATATTATTAATGTATGCTGGTCACCTGGAATCCTGGTAAGCTTCCAGCATGGTATATTTAATACTATTATTAACATAAGCTGGTGATAGATGGATGCTGGTGACCAGCCCAGCATAGACCAGCATACTATGCTGGTCTATGCTGTTTTTTTTTAGCTGGCCAGGATGGCTGGTTTAGCTGGTGGCAGTTTTAGCTGGTTTAGCTGGTTTAGCTGGTGCACCAGCTAAACCAGCTAAACCAGCTAAACCAGCCATCCTGGCCAGCTAAAGTGTCCAAAACCCAGGACCTGCCCTGACCAATTTGCTGCCCTAGGCAAGATTTTAGATTTTCCCCAAATGCAGACACTCACTATGACTCGCGTATGCACGGTTGTGGCATGACCACCAAAACAGAAAGATATGGACACAAGATGTGTGCAACTGTATTTAGTATCCTATCCATTTGAACATGATTTAAGCGGGGGGTGGACCTAACATCCTCTAGGCGGGTCCAGGCTCCCCCAGGAAGATTTTTCTTTTTATATTGAAGTTAAAAGCATCAATCTGGTGCACTTTGAGAGCAAAATTAAGAGATCTATGGATACATCTCTCCCATATAAAACGGAACTGTAAGCAGATTTTATTTTTCTTTATGGATATTTTACAAGTCACTCCCCTTTTAAACTGTATCCTTGTTTATTAATAACAACTTTTTTGTACTGTCATATGGTATTTTATACCTGTTTTTCATCTGTTTTCTTATTTATTTTTATAACTATAATGATCATATAAAGGCGTGCCTTTACCTCACTGAGCTGAGGTTATCAGAGCCTCTCAGTCTTTCAGGAGAGAGCTCTCTAAAGCTCTCCCCCCGCGGCCGCTTACACAGTAAATTCCAATGTTCATAAAAGCATACAGAAGCTGTATACGTTTTTTGGGAGTTCGATTTATTTTAAATGAACACAAATACAAAATTAAAACCTATAATTGCACACTAAAACCATTATTTCAAAAAAAGAACTATTTCACATAAACCTCTGTTTTTTACTGGGGCTGGGGCAGTTCAACTTGATTTTTGGGTGGGGGGGGGTGCCATAGTTTATGGGCGGTGTACGCAATATAGGCGTAGTTCTGTTAGTATAAGACAATAAGATGTACTTTGTTGATCCAAAATCGGGAAATTGTGTTTATGAAATAAAAAAAAATAAAAAAATGTAATTTCAAAAAAAAATTCCTTTTGTTTTCTCCCCAATTTTCGGCACCCCCCGATGGGTTGATGCGCCCTTAGCATTCACCTATACTGCCTATGCCAAGGGCCGGCCCTGACAAAACCCCTATAAACCAGCCAACCATTCCAGCCTAATATCTACTGGCTGGTCCATTTAGCTGGTCTAAGCTGTTTTTTTCAGCAGGGTGCCATGGTAAATGTATGTTTAGGTTCACATAGACTATGACAGTGTTCAGTAGCTGCCAATATACTTACACACACAGTATCACTAACAACTGTGTACAGTATGTTAAGTACAGCCTGCTTGAATGTACTTTGACAGTAAATTGATATTATGAAGTCATCAAATTGTCAGTTTTAAAAGATTCTTTTTTTCCTGAATAACTACCAATAGGTGTTTATATGCTTCATTAATCTCCATAAATCACACTGAAATACTTTTTATTTAAACGTTTATTTAGCAGGGACAATGCACATCAATGAACACTTAAAACAATAAAATGTGTCAAGCGTAAATATGCCATATTTAGCTTTGAGCTCATTTCCATCCGCAGTCCCTGACATAAAACATTTAAGAACATTTCATTTTACAAACATAGCAAAAACAAATACATGATATGCAAAAAGAGCAAGAGCAGTAAACAAGTATTTATCACATGGTAATACAAGCGGCAAGAGAAGATACAAGAGATACATAAAGTGTGAGAGAAGATACCCCTGTATTAAATTGCATTTCGCGGTGATTGCACGGATGTTTGTTTCTCAACCATTCTTTCAGTTGACCTTTGAAGCTATTGAGTGGGACAATCCCGTATCTCAGTTGGGAGGCTATTCCAGAAAGAGCTGCCTTTAATGGAAAGGACATTTTGTCCAAAAGTGGTCCGTCTGCAGTGGACTTCAGTCTCCTCTTGTTTCTGACCTAGTGCAGCGTCCAGTATCTTTTTTGTGGATGAATTCCCCTAAGGGAGGGGGGGCCATTCCATGTAAACATTTATAAATAAAGCACCTACTTTTAAAAGACTTAAAATTGTCAAAACTCAAGAAATTGTGTTTTTCAAGGATGGTACAGTGGTGGTATGAATATGGCTTTCTGTCAAACACCTTGATAGCTCTCTTGTACAGCTGTTCTATTGGTTTAAGGTTTGTGGCACAAGCAAACGACCAGTTTGTCAGACAGTATTCAATATGGGATAGAATCATACAGTGGAGGTATGACTTTGCAGCATTGACAGTTAAGATAACAACCTGTCCTTCACTGCAAACATCGTTGCTACAACCCGTTGCTGCAGATACACGCTTTACAACATCAGGAAGATACGTCCCCAGCTGACTCAGAAAGCGACTCAGGTTCTGGTCCAGGCTCTCGTCATCTCACGCCTAGACTACTGCAACTCCCTCCTGGCTGGTCTACCTGCATGTGCCATCCGACCTCTGCAGCTCATCCAGAATGCAGCGGCTCGTCTGGTCTTCAACCTTCCTAAATTCTCCCACACCACTCCGCTCCTCCGCTCCCTTCACTGGCTTCCGGTAACTGCTAGAATCCACTTCAAGACACTGGTACTTGCTTACCATGCTGCGAATGGATCTGGCCCTTCCTACATCCAGGACATGGTTAAACCGTACACCCCAGCGCGTGTACTACGCTCTGCATCAGCCAAACGACTCGTTGCGCCCTCGCTGCGAGGGGGACCCAAGTTCCCATCGGCGAAAACACGTGGGTTTGCTGTCCTGGCTCCAAGATGGTGGAATGAGCTCCCCATTGACATCAGGACGGCAGATAGCTTGCACATCTTCCGGCGCAAACTGAAAACTCATCTCTTTCGACTCCACTTTGAGCGTTAGAACTATTAACAAAGCACTTTTATACTAATATAGGACTGGCTTACCTAAAGCCAGTTGAGTAGCACTTGAAATGTTTGGCTCTATGAAACCTGATGTACTTATATGATTCTGTTTTCTTCAAGGTTGTGTCTTCCTGTTCGAATGTACTTATTGTAAGTCGCTTTGGATAAAAGCATCAGCTAAATGCAATGTAATGTAATGTAATGTTAAGAAGGGTCCAATTTGTTTAACATGTTGCAAGTTGAATTTAATAGTATTTGATAGTTTCTTAATGTGTTTCTTAAAAGTTAAGTTTGAGTCCAATATGTCTCCAAGATACTTGAACTGGGAGACTTGTTCTAATTCTTCTCATTAGTCAAAGTGAAACCTTTGTGTAAATGTTTGGTGATTAGTTTTGACAACCATTTCTCAGCTATCTTAGAGACACCGGGGAGGATGTATGCATTATTATTATTAATGTATGCTGGTCACCTGGAATCCTGGTAAGCTTCCAGCATGGTATATTTAATACTATTATTAAACATAAGCTGGTGATAGATGGATGCTGGTGACCAGCCCAGCATTCCAGCATACTATGCTGGTCTATGCTGTTTTTTTTAGCTGGCCAGGATGGCCGGTTTAGCTGGTTTAGCTGGTGCTGACCAGCCTGACCAGCCTGACCAGCTAAGTTGGTCTAAGCTGGGTTTTTTTCAGCCGGGTAGGGAGGAGGCTGCCGAGCTCCAACGGATTTGTGGGGGAGTGACTCCAGAGGGAGGGGTGGCGTTGGTTTGGAGTTAAAAAGCCAACCACTGCCTCCATCCCCACAACGTTTGAGCAACCTGCCCTGCACATCACTGTCCGCTCTCTCTGCATACGGCCTGCAGTCAGTTGGTCTGGAAGTTCGGGCTCCTCCGGTGCACTCTGCTCAACTTACCCCGCTGCAAAGCTCTGTCTCCGGTGTGCAGACATGGCACCGCCACCTGTGCTGCTAATGCTCGCGGTCGTCATCGCATCAGCGCTCGTGCAATCTGCATTCCTCGATGGAATGTGAGTACAATGTTTTTTTTCCCCAAAACTGTCCCAACTCGTGTTATTGTTTGCAAAAGTTTGCTATGTGCGTCCCGTCACGCAGTGTTTGACGGTTGAGATTAAGTTGGCTCAAAGTTAAATTCAATGTGGTGAATGTTTGGCATCACTAAAGGACTTAAAATCCAGTATCGTGTCTTGGAGAGGCAAAAAGTCTTGTTGGCCTCAGGATACTGTAATGCAATATATAGTGGTGTTTGTGTGTGTGTATGTCTCAGAGAGTACCCCCCCCCCATCTGCTAGCAATAACCACCATTTGAATTTTAAGCTGCCAACAGGTGTAATGTAACTCAATTTAAGTAATGTACCTAAGTACAATTTTGAGGTAATTGACTTGAGCATATTCATTTAAAGGTGGGGTAGGTACGTTTGAGAAACCGGCTCGAGATACAATTTTTGTTATATTCCATGGAATGCTCTTAACATCCTGATAGCAATGAATATCTTAAGTGCTTTGACAACAAATCCATAAAAAAAATGTCATCTGTGGAAGCCGTAGTACTGTAAAAAGCACGACCGGCCTGGCTAAAATAACTGGATGGCCTACCTGCCTGTCAGCCTTCCATCTGTGCACAAACTTATCTTGTGCCCTCATTGGTCATGTGCGCGTTCGTGTGTTGGAGGAGGGGCTCTGTAAGAAAGTAGCAGATTTCTTCCGGCTGTGTATTTTCAAATTCTAGCGCACTCAAACTGGTTTTTCCAAAATTACCTGCCCCACCTTTAATGCTACTTTGTACTTACTCCGCTACAATTCAGAAGTAAATCGTGTACTGTATTTCTACTCCACTACATGTATAGGTTAGGTTACTCTGCATATTTAGATTAATGATACATTCACAATCTACCCTGCAGCATACAAAGTAATTACAATTTGTTCAACCTTTACCAGCTTTGATAACACTTGAATGCAGCAATACTCATCAAAACATTGTATTATTCTAAAATGGGCCAATCTGCATAATGAGTACTTCTACTTTTGATACTTTAAGTATATTTTAAGGCCAATACTCTTACTTGAGTAACATTTTGTTTGCAGGACTGTTACTTGTAACCAAGGGTGTAACTTTGGTTTGGGAAGTGGGGGGGGACACACAAAACAGGGGGTCCTCCGCAATGAAACATTGTTCTCGATTTAATTCCATTCCCTGCCTTTCTACAAATATATTAATGACTATGGTGTTAACTAATCCAAGAAAAATGTGTAATGTATATAATGAGTGCGCAAACTTATCTAGTATCCTATTCATGTGAGCCTGTTTTATTTGATACTCCAAACTATTAGAATATGCTCACAACCAATAACAAATAATTGATATACTCCTCTCTCCTATCTTTATCTTACCTAGTCTGCATTCTTTCTTTTTATTTATGCATATTTTACTAATCACTCCCCTTTTAAATTGTGTTTTTTTTATCTTTTTACTGACATTGGAATTATTTTTTACTGGGCATTGGAATGATTTAACTTATTTTGAACAACTATATTAAATAGATGGAAATATTTGTTTACATAGATGACCAAACCGTTTGAGACCCACTGAGATAATTTAGACTAAAGTTTACAATCTAATCGCTCAGCGAGTCCTTTACCTCACCTAAACTGACGTTATCTCAGTCTCATGTTCATGTTGTGTTTGGTGAACACCTGCACAGTGTGGGACTGTGTTGTGTTGTCTCGAATCGCTTATGGCTGCTATGCCTTAACTGGAAGTAATGATAGACCCTCAGCTAGCTAGTTAACTAGCGACTTCATCTTTCGTGGTAGCAAATCATTACAGACGTCTCAATTTACCCAATAAAATGAACAGTGGCTGCTTTTATCACCAGTAGAGTGGAAAGTGTATAACATATAGAAAAACAGTCACATGTATAACTTTAATTGAAATAGTGCCGTGTTGACTTGAGCTGTCGCAATTGGGCCTGGAAGCGCCACTACTGTTACGTAGCCAAGATGGCGATCGTAGAGTGTGATTAGCGTTCCACAGTCAACTTTTTAACCGGAATGAGTGCACCTTTCGGGAACTCGTGGTGCATTGTTACCATCATTTTGCATGGGAACGCACTTAAACAGCTAAAATGGCACGTTTAATCACAGATGTACGACAATTAATACACAGCATTTAATTTATGTAACAGGTGATAACGGCTAATTATTTCCTTCTGCTCAGCCTCAATGGGTACTAGAAAAGATCCATGACTCCAATAGTTGATATAGGAGCATTTTTGCAATAACCAAACGCATAAGAATGAGTACTAAAAACCCTGCTTTCTGTTCTGATGTGAAGCACACCATGTCCTTTTTTTTAAACTAATGTAATGTCTTCTTTCTGGCTGCAGTATTTTTGCAGTGACTGTGAGCTCCCAGGTGAGAGGAGGGCAACAGGAGACCCTGTGTGCTCACATCGACGGCCCAACGACGCCCGTCAAATTGACCATCACCCTCGAGATGGGGCCCAGCAAAACCACCATACTCGAGCAGGCTGTTGACAAGAACTTCTATCGCTGCTTAAACTTCCAGGTCTGACTCAGCATGTGTACACCCACATTTTGGCAATTTGCAAAGTGTCTTCTCAAATTTCAGTCAAAACAAATCAAATGTATAACTGCTCTTAGTCATTTGCCAAAGTAGAGTATGGAAGATCAGGAAGTTGTTGTTAGTGGTTAGATGCATTCATGAGCTTTCAAGGCACGTTCCTCTCGCCCCTAATCAGTCAGCTGGCTCCATGACTGAGGCTTTCAACACCCACATTTTGGAAGTAGTCCCTGTTATATAATCGCAGTTCCATTAGCAAGTAAAAACACATGACGACATTTCCTGATTAACCATGTCTGTTCTTTTATTTCTCCAAACAGTTCTTGTATACAATTATAGGTACAATCTACATTGAAAATACCCCAGTTCTTACCTTACATGGTCCCCTGTTTTGCTTTTTGGGGTTTTCCCTTTCTTGTAGTGTTATATAGGTTTGTGTGCATGTAAATGGTCTGCAAAGGGTAAAATCACAAAGTTCCCTCCAGAGGGAGTTTCTCTCCCACCCAGCGCTCCAACACAACACATTGTACATGATAGGCTAAGGGGAGGGACATTTTCGTCATCTCTAAAAGGTTGAACAATCACAACAGAGCTGGCCAGCTAACCAATCAGAGCAGACTGGGCTCTGGTTTCAGACGGAGGGTGAAAAGAGGTGCTGTAGCACAGGCACTATGGGGAAAAATAAAGGCCCTGTTTAACATTAAAGCATGTAAACATGTCACAGTAGAGGCACAACATACAAATATGAACCTGAAAATCAAGTAACATGTCCTAAGCAGCGGACAGATGATGCTCATATTCAGTTTGCTCTGATTAGTAAACTGGCTGGCTTCGTTGTGATAGGTCAACCGCTTACAGATTAGCGCTAGTAAATAGAAGCACACGTGTTACAAAGTGATGTCACTTTGTCGCAGAAGTAAATAAAGGTTGGGCCATGTCACATACCCTCTCTGAAAGATGTATGTTTTCTTCTTCTACAGGTCCCCACAGTGCATCACAGAACTGTGGCATCCATTATTGTCACTATTACGGCTGAGGGTGTCTCAATGAGCAAGAACACCAAAATCCTGATTGAGCGTCCTGCTTTCATCCACATCATCCAGACTGATAAACCCATCTACAAACCTGGACAGAAAGGTTAGTATCACATGTTGTGGTACTTCAGTTTTAGGGTTTCCTGCTGTGTGGTAAAATGACTGCTCTGCTGCAGTCGTACTGTTCATACAGCCCACATTCTCCCATCTGCAATAATCACCGATTCAGCTGCACTTGCACAATTTTGGACTACATAATGCTGAGCCACTACTTGACAACTTTAGGAATTATAACTAAATTCAGCACACAGAAAGATGGGGGTTGAGTTCTTAGTGGAGGTTTAAAAATCACCATGTTATTTTTGTAATCACCACGTTATTGCTAAATTAATATTACCTTGGTATATTTGCTATAGAAAGACGAGACGGGTGTCCTAATATGATACTACTATTATCTACTGCTACAAAAGCCAAAAACACTACAATTAGGAGAAAAACACTGCACTTTAAGAAATGATGCAAATGACTGACTAAAGTACCCGCATAAACAAAACCCTACAAACTGAAAACGCTGCAAATACAAAAACGCTGCAAGAAGCTCAAATGAAAACGAGGACACTAAAAAGGGATGCACAGCTGGAAGAAGAGTGCTTGTTGACATTGGTCTGTTTCATAATTAAGTGTCATCAGTATATTTGAAATGACTAGGTTGGATACGTTCCCTATAGCTTTCAGCAGATTTGGAAGGAATCGTGCGATCACATTGTTGGAATAATCCAATAAAAAGGAATTTTAGGAAAGTTTCCAACAACAGTTACAGTTGTTTAAATTATTCTCGAATGCCCTCCAGAGTGCATTCATTTTAGTGTCCTTGTTGTGTTCTGAGCAACTTAAAGCGTTTTTACTTGCAGCGTTTTATTTTTGCAGCATTTTGTGTTTGCAGGGTTTCATTTATGCTGCGCCTTCAGGAAACGATGTGCATGTATCGTGAAGTTGGTGAAGATGTTTCCTCATTTGGATGTTTTCGGGCACATTTTTGTTTTTATATATTTTTTTGCAGTGGAAAATGTGCAAAAGTGTTTTGCTGGTTTTGAAGAGCGCTGGCCACCGTACCGTACATATGTAATCAAAAAGTGCTTTGGTAGTAAAAGGCATTTCACGCAATCGGGTTGAATAAAAAAATAAAAAAATAAAACAACCTAAAGAAACGTTTCTATGGTGACCTCCCCTGCTAGCTTCATTCAGCTTTCATCTGATTGGTTGTGTGTCGAAAGGTCAGTGGGAAAGAAGGTCTTTGTCATCTTTACCATAACATCCTCTATGATTAGACCCTACCCACTCCATGGCTCTGGAGGAGCTTCAATAAAACGACTAGTTCAGTGATGTCATCAGGATTATTTTGTCTTGTGTTTGGGGATTTTTCATGAAAAGCCAGTATTACATACAGGGGTTTTCCAGGCACCAGAAAAGAATCACTAATTCTACAGAGTAGCATTAAAAAATATACAGTATCCAGTGTTTTGGACCTTTTGTCCCTTACTACTTCAGAGATTCTGCTGATCTAATTTTGACTGGTTTTCTTTTTAAATAATTCCCCTAACTTAACAAAGAGGCAGATATTAATTGCTGCAGTGCCTTTTTTAAACATTGTTTCTCATAAACCCTAGACTGTGGCTGACTAGCACTTCCCCGTCTACAGTGTAACGCAATAGGAAAACTTCAGAAATATGCTTTTTAAAATAGCTTCACACAGTCCGCTATCACTAGAAACTTTATCTAAGTTAGGCCTTTAAGAATAGTGCCTTTGTACCATGCAAGTTATCCATCAATGTCCCTCCTCCCACTGGCTGTACTGTAGGGTCTTATTTAATTGATTCTCTGTTTCCCTTACCGATGTTATGTATTGCTGTTTGTGTTTTATGTTCAGAGAAAACATTAATGCTATTTTCTTTTTTGTTTCCTGCTTTTTATTTACAGTTCAATTCCGAATTGTCTCGATGGATTCCAATTTCATTCCTGTAGCCCGACTGGTATGTATATTTATTTGTTATCGCCTTTCAAAATAATTCTATATCGCATGATATATTTAGTTATTCCAACCAGGGAACTTTGCAATCTGGTGCGATTTCTACCAAGCAGTCAGTGAATCTGAGGAGCGAGGTCTATTTTGGTTCAGGAGAGTGGGAGGTGAAAGGAGAGCTGTTTGTTGATTTAGAAGACAGCGTGGGCGTGAATCGCCTTGTGGAGTAGTGTGATAAATATGCCGTCAGAGTTCATTTGGCACACACTGGCCGTTTCTCAATGTCGAGTAAACCTGCTGCAGAGCCACTATTTCAAGTATACTACGTCATCGAGTGGAGCCGAATGACTGTTTAAATGCATGTTAAATGCCCTGCATTCAGCGCCACTTGATGATGTAGTACACTTGAAATAGTGGCTCTGCAGCAGGTATACTCGACATTGAGAAACGGCCACTGCATCTGACCCAAACATCTGAAATAAATTCAAATGTATCGTATCATGCGGGTAGGAAGCTAAAAGTAGTTAATTTAGCTGTGATATTGTAACCATTTCAAATGCTCTGAATGCTATGAAACTGCATCCAAAACTATGACTGTTTTAATTTAAGTGAATGAAAGTGTCTTTTTTTAAATGTTGATATTCTGTATTTTGCACTTTGGTGTCTGTTCAACCAGGTAAATCTTGCCAATTACCCAGTACTCCTCCTGTTTGTGGATTGTTAATTTTTGCTATTGAAAAAGCTAATGATTTATATTCTGTGAATTTGCTTTACAGTTGTATTCTTCTTGCATATAATGTACAAATTCTACATGCAACTGAAAATGTTCTTTTCTTTTTCAGTACAAAGTGGTGGAGCTCCAGGTAAGAATGAAACAAAGTTATAGTATGAGAAGCTGTCTCTAATGCTTGCTGTATAAGACCCTTATACACATTGCGTGCTAATTCTATAATTCTATACTAATAGAGTACATAAATGCAGTGTTTTATTTTGAGAACATTTTAAAGGCCCTATTGGCAGGATTTAAACATTGTTTCTGGCTTTTCATTTGATCATGGCGACCCCTAGTTGTAGTGCCAAACATACAATCCAATCAACAAACATTGACATGAACTTACACTAACTTTCACAAGTATTATAATGTCTTTATACAAACTGCCATCTGAATATTTTAAAAGATGTAACTATTGCAGGAAAAAATCCATAAGGTTTTTGTTGCCTTATTATAGATAGATTGTAGATACCATGAGACACCGCAGTTCACAGTTCTAAACTCAACCTCAAATGTGCCTCTGCCTTCATGTAGGATCCCAATTCAAATCGCATTGCTCAGTGGTTGGATAGGAACCTTGTTAGCGGTATCCTTGATATTTCCCACCCCATGATTCCTGAGGCGGTTCAGGGAAGCTACCTGATCACTGCGACAACGGACCAAGGAGAGGAAATATCCCACAGCTTCGACATCAAGGAATACGGTCTGCTGCAGTTATTTGCTGAATATTACCAAAATGATTGATATGTTTGATCTTTGTTCCTTTTCAGCAGTTCGATTTTTAAATCATTTTCCTCTCCTTCAGTTTTGCCAAAATATGAGGTAAAGGTTGAACTGCCCAATGTGATCTCCATCCTGGACAAGGAGGCAACGCTAAAGATTTGTGGAAAGTGAGTGTCTCACATCAAGGACCTGACAGTGGTTAGCAATGGCAATGAAGTTTAGCACAGTGGCTATTTTATGAAAAAGATATGTAATTCTCCTCAATGTTGGTATAACGAAAAGGAAAGCTCTACTGGTACTGCTGCATTTTTTTGCAAGAGTATAAAACTGTTTTAGGCAATGGTGTCTGAGTGTGCGTTTCACACAGAAAACCGTTCTCTGGTATCTGAAGGCCAACACCCCAATAGTCCAAAACATGTCCCACTGGACCGAAAGCTCATTCGTCCTATGGCCCATTGCTTCACAAATACACATTCTTAACGAACAAACAGCAGCGTATAGCTATTACAACCACATAGCAACAAACCTTAATTATTGTTAAGTTATTTGGGGATTTTTGGGCTTTTTTCAATGTTTGCCCAAATATGAGAGGCTTGAGGGCAAGAGAGGACGCATAGACGAATCTTTCCTATTTGTTTGTATTTATTTCTCCTTTCAACAGTTGACTTATGTAGATATCTATAGTAATTGTCCAGGTAGAAAACCTTAAAAACAATAGAAAAACACAAATGTAGTAACATGTTAGATAATAGAGAATGCCATACAAACAAACTGAGCATAAACAATTCAGCCATCTGAATCTAATTAGATTTTAAATGTTGTCTTAACAATCAAAGTGTTTCCTACTATAGCAAAGGCATGACTGCATCAAACTGCCTCCGATTGGCTAGTACATGTTGAGTTTGTCTGTTGAGTTGGCAAAAAATTAGGAATGCCGTTTGAGATTTATTATAGGTCGGTACAAATATCACGGTTGGGGTGAAAATATTAAGGTGAGTCAATCGGAGGCTGAGTAGGGACTTTCATGTCTTAATCATGGATGGAAGGAAAATAAAAGTGTACGTATTTTTGGAGCAATGGTCGTTTTTCTTTGGTAAAGAAATTAGCAGTTTGTGTGTACTGTTAAGTGCGATTCTTAATAAATAAGAGCTTTCGGACCTTAATGAACATTAACGTATTGTACTGCAATAAATACACATTTTAAATGTCCATTTATCCATTCCTGAAGAGCATTCCTCAATCTGTGTGCCCCCTCCTGCAGATACACCTATGGGAAACCAGTTGTCGGTTCAGTCAAGGCAGTTTTTTGCAAAATTGCTACCCAAATATTCTGGTTTGAAAGGAAGAAGGACATAGATATCTGCAAAACTTATGAACTGACGGTGAGTACCCCAGATTAATAAAAGACATGCTGTTATTTCTCTCTTTAATTCTATGTTTTGGTTTGAAATTGACTTGTGCTATTATCTTCCAGACTGACAAAGCTGGCTGTGCTACACAAACTGTGAACTTGGCAGTGTTTCAACTCAACTTGAGCATAAACTATGTCAGCTTTGAGTTGAATGCAGAATTGGAGGAGTACGGCACAGGTAGCTTGGCTGTTTACACAGGAGCATTGACTGTTCATTGAGAAATCACCATTATTTCCTGATGAGCTGTGATCTGTATGTTTTCTACCATTTAGGAGTCATTCTTACAGGCACTGGGCGCACCAGCTTCAGCGCTATTGTCAGAACTGTCACCTTCGAGGACGTACCTGAAGCATACATGCCTGGCATCTTGTTCGAGGGAAAGGTATTTAGTCTCGAGAGAGACCACTGGGAGCTACCATATAGATGCCGTCACCACACCACATGATACATATTTATTCATCTCCATGCTAGACTGGTGGATAGTTAGCGATACCACAGTTTGGGAAATTATCCACAAACAGTTAGGAGGGTATCTTTGAAAAAATGCATTGCGTTATATTGACCTGTAAATGTAATTAGTAACCTAATCTGAGTATCTAAATATAAAGGAAATGTAACCAGATTTGTTACTTTTGTATAACCTCAATATCAAATAAATAAAAGATAAAAAATATCAATAAGATGTTTTTTATTTTAATGTAACCTTAGAAAAGAGAAGACGATATTTAAAAATGTGTCTTTCATTAAGCATATTCAGGCAGTAGCCTATACACCAACAATGAAACGCATGAGCACATACTGTAATGCAGTTTAAAAAAGTCTGAATTCTGAGCTGACAGAAAATGCTCTGTTTTAGTTTTATATATACAGTTTAGCTCACGCTATTTTATGAACATATAGGTTCACCTACTGAATTTAAAGTAGGCCATTATCGCCATTGCTCATAGGCTAGCTTATACTGCATAAATATTTACCATATGAACATGAATATTCCTATCACACAGAGGACCAGAGGGAATAACCCCTTTAGGCTTAAACCCTTAAATGACCAGCATCGCAAAGTGTACAATTTTAGTGTTACAGTACTTGAAAGTGTCACTTTGTTGAATGGATGAAGATCTTTTAGCTTCTGCTTTCTCACTTATTTACAGGTCAAAGTGATCGGTCCAGACAACAAAGCTGTCACCAATGAGGCCGTGTATGTGTCTGCTGGCAACTCTCCATCAGTCAAGCTGACTACAGGCACGAATGGCAAGGCTTCGTTTTCTTTTGACACCACCCTCTGGAAGGGCAATGTGAATATACAGGTTGGTTACTGCAGCATAATGAATTCAGTTCAAGAGCTTCCTATTTATAACCAATTCTCTATTGATCAATTATACAATCCATATCTAGTTAAAGAAACTTTCCACCCTATTGATCATGTTGGAGGTGAACAAGATTATTTTTTATTTAATTAATCCCATTTTGAAATCATTAAGGTTCATATGTAATAGTTAAAGGTATATAGAGTGCAGGGATAAGGCCTACAATCTGGAAAAGACTTGGTAATTTACCCCTTCCGGTTACATTGTCTCAAAGTTTTTTCCAATGTGTTTGTGGTTAGCAGCCTGAAAAAAAGTCTGTGGCTAACACAAGTTTACGAGATTTTCACATTTGGTTCTATGATATAAAATATGTCAGTAAGTACCCCACTGCCGTATGTCCAAAGCTTCTGTGAGTCAGAAAAATGGCGGTTGCTTCCATCATGTAGTTTTGTTTATTGCTTTTTACTTGTTTTACAGCTGATTCTGTTTACTCTTCAAAAATCATAAAGTGGTGTTAATATGTGGAGATTATCCTGCGTAAAAAAACTTGTGTTGGCCACAATGCTTATTTTCTGCATTAGACGGAAATTCAATAAGGAAATCCTGTTGCTTTTTGACGAGAGAACCCTTGAGATGCTAGACTTCAAAAATACGTCAATACTGCACCTTTCTATAAGTGAAGGCGGTTGTTTTAAAACCTGAGATGTGATTGTTTGGTCTCCAGGCTCGATCCAGAGAGACGGAAGTGAATGAGCCGTATGTGCCAGGCGTGCGCAAACCAGAGTACAGGACTGCATACCACGACGTCATACAATTTTACTCCAAGAGCAGTAGTTTCCTGAAACTCATGCAGGTGAACGGGAAGCTGGCTTGTGACAAAGACGCAACGGTGCGTGCTCAGTACATCATCGATGGGACGGAGTTGAAGGACGACCAGGAGATCCTCCAAATCTTTTACCTGGTAAGACTCGTGTAATAAGTTATGAGGTACTGTCAGTATTAGCTCATTGTAATTACCAGTTTTGCAAAGATCATCTACATGTTGCTAGCTTTTTGCTTGTAGCTGAAGCACACTTACAGACTGGGAAAGTTAGTTGCAAAATGTCATGGGTTTGTTTGCGCTGTTGTCTAGTCGGACAGTCTTTTGTTTTTCTAATTGAATATCTGACTGAACTTGAAAGACTGTAGGATGCATTGCAAAACTATATCTAATGTAATTATTGAATTGATCTGCCTGCGTCATGTTTCTTCGTAGGTGATGTCCAGGGGTGGAATTGTTCAGCATGGCAGTCTCCCAGTTGCTGTTCAACCGGAAATTGGTAATAACAACTGCTACTTAAACTAAGATGGGCATCAAAATGGATTAGTCTGGTCATGATTGTATTTATATTATTGTCAGCAGATGCCAATCACAAGGTAGCCACGCCCAAATGCACAACCTACTTCATTGTCTATTTGACTCTAAATGGGATCATAATGTACATCATTTAACATCATGATGTATTAAAGATAATTAAAACTACTCAATTAAACCATAAACTCATAAAGAATATATTTACCAAATTATTATATCAGGGACTTTTTTTTCATAGACTTCTATGCATTCAGAGTTTTTGCAACCAGTGGAGTCTCCACCTGGTGGGCATTTAAAAAGAAGAAATATGTATGTGCCTATTGGTACCTACATTAGCATCAGGCTACTTCCGCAGGTTATTATATTATGTTAGTTGAATGAGAAGAGTACATTATTTGTGTTTGCTTATTGTGATGATTTCATATGTAATTTATTTTTCTCTCTGTGTGTCATGCTTCAGTCAACAAAGGAGAGTTGTCTGTGCCACTGCGTCAGGTTACAAACCTGGCACCTTTTGCCCAGGTGGTCGTTTATACTGTGATGCCCAAAGGGGAGCTTGTGGCCGATAGCATGGACTTCCCAATCAGTCTCTGCCTCAATAACAAGGTATTCAACTTCATGGTTTAAAGTCTTTACCATACAGTAGGTCTTTACTTCTTCACTTCTTTTGGGCTGTCAAACTAATGCTTCCCCACCTCGGTGTCTTCCCTGCAGGTGTCTCTGAGGTTCTCCTCTCTCCAGGAGCTTCCAGCAGAGAAGACCACGCTCACCCTGCAGGCTCACCCAGGCTCCATGTGCTCCGTCAGAGCCATCGACCAGAGCGTCCTGCTGCTACAGAAAGAGCAGGAACTCACTGTTGACTCGGTATGAAACCATATCATATCTTTACGCACACCTGAGCATGATGTTTTTAATGCTTAAAACAAGGCATGGATTTAAAAGGAGCTAGAAGTTAAAATAGTATAGATAGAAAACAAGGATTCTCATTACGCAACATACGGTTGCACAACCAAATGTCGTTGTAGCCTAGTCCATTATGCTAGACATGGAAACCCGATGGAACAGAGAGAAAGAAAACGTTACAAATCGTCCTAGTTAACATTTATTTTGCTTCCTCTTAATACTGGAGTCAAGTGCAATAGCATGATATTGGATGATAGTATGATATTGGATGATACTACAGTATAGCCCCTGAAATATCTTTTGAATTGATCAGTAATGATTGTCCTTGATCTGACTGTAAATCATTCTAATACACTCTACAGAATCGGTAAATGCAATGACTTTCTGCTAAAGATAACATTCAGATCAGTTCTTTTCATTTATAAGTTAACAGTTTTTTAACATAGAGCTTACATTTTTAACACTTTTTATAGCCTACAGTTTTCACAGAAAGATTCAGCAGAGCTGACCTGTGGAGCTGTGTAGCTACTGACTATTCACACTACTTATCTTGAGAAATCAGTCTTTTGTTTTCCCGCAAACTAACATAAATTGACCAGTTATAGAAACAAAAAAATCAAGTTGTGATCTCCAGATAAAGGCATTACAAATACCTTTTTTCCACTGTCAGCTGCCAGATCCACACTGCAGGTCTTTTTTTATTTGAACTTAAAAGGTCCCATGACATGGACATTTCTACTGATCATAATTCCATTGTTGAGGTCTACTAGAATAGATTGACATTGTTCAATGTTCCAAACTCACATTGGTTTCTCATACAGCATCTCTGTATAGTATTGTGTGTATTCACTCTCTGTCCTAAACGGCTTGTTGGAGCTCCTGCCCTCCCCTCCCTAAGGACCTTTACTTTTTTTTAAGATGATTTAAAAGGAAAAAATATGTTGTATTAGGAACATGATGATGATGTTGACCTCAACTTGGACTGATCTTTACCTTCTGCGTAAACTGATGACTTACCCTGACTCATGTGTGTTTTTATGCAGGTGTACAGCCGGTTGCCTGTGCAAAAGCTCTCAGGATACAGCTATGAGCTTGCAGACGATGAGTTCAATCCCTGCGAGTTTCATCCAGTACCAAGGCCTGGAATGAGGCCCTTTAATAGTCGCCCATACTACTTTCCAGAGAACGATCAGAAGAATGACGTCTACAACATTTTTAAAGTGAAACATGTCATTTTTTTATTGGTTTTAAATAATGGGCTGTAGATATTGAGATTGATAGATATAACATTAATTTTGAAGGAGAAAATGTATCCTTTTGTAATTTCTGTCAGGGTCATTTAAAACGGTGTGGCTGCGTTATAAATGTGTGACCAATCATATACAAAATATGACTTCATATTTTGCATGTTAACTAATAATCTCTCTCTTTCCCCTTCTAGGGAATCGGGATCAAAATTGTGACCAACTCCGATATTAGAAAACCTATTGACTGCTATCCATGGCACTATTTCGAGAGTATGTTTTATAGTTTGCTACTGATATTGTCCATTCTTATTGACAGTAGGGGAAGAAATATAATATACTGTACACTATTACAGCACTGATTCTTGAGGTAAGTTGCAAAACAAGTTTTAAATACAACCCTTATTTGAATGTGGTATATTTATTAGACAAAGGAATGAGCCAATTAATCAGGTAAGGGAACACCTTTTTTGATAAAAACACTTTTTAGTACAATTGATTTTTTTAATTCATTTCCTAACTTGATTTTGTCAACTCCGTCAGATACACCTGACATGCCATTTGTATTAAATGAATTCAACAAGAGTTCTTAAATATCTGATTATGGTGTTTATATAATCCATAATCTAAGGCAAAAAATATCATTGTATGACATTTGGCTGATGTTATTATATATAAACACATTTAACAAAGAGTAGCAGTTATTTAACAAAATTACAAAAACCTTCTTCTGACGGTCTTGACAAATTACTGATTCTGATGAACACTTGCTATTAGAATTATTAATTAAAAATATTATAAAAACACAAATTCACATTGACTTTTTATGAAGTGTCAAATGTGATTTAACTATTACTTTCATTTCATATTTATATTTATGCATTTATAGCATTAATAAACACTTGTTCTTGGCTGACATGGAGCTACGTTTTGATGACGACATGTCACGCATGTGTTTTTGGGTACAGAGTCTAGCAATCTGATAAAGATTCCAATGAAACAGAAACTGTTGTGTACCTTATCTCAATCAGAGGTGTTTTGCGCCACAGCAGACGCAGAAGTGGAAGGGGATGTGCCAGCAGTGGCGTTTTTGTATATGTACAAAAGTGATGGGGCACGAACCACTTAGATATAAACTTCTGGTGCTTTTTTAAACACGTAAAGAAATTGCTGTAGGCTATCCATGGTTCCGATAGAGAGGGGGGGGGGGGGGGGGGGGACAGACACTCATAACCGAGGTCACAATATCAATCGATCCAGCAGAGCAATAGGCTCTGTGCACAAGATGGCGTCTATCATAGGCAAAACACAGAAGGTCAACAAAAGATATGACATAAAATAACTTACCAAAGCTGAAGTAGATGGTCAACTTCATTCATTTTCTTTCCGTTTTACTGATTTTAATCGCTATACTCTGCTCTCTCTCGTCTCCTCTTCACAACTACTATTTTCGCGGCACACGTACTTACAGCCAATCAGCTCTCTGAATTATGAGATGACGTTTGGTAGGTATGTCAGCACACTGCCCCATGGTGATTATTTTGTTGCCGCACACATTGAATAGAAAAATACTCTGAGCATGCGCAGTGTAGTTTTTACAGCACCCATTCATTTTGACAGCAGAGAGAGGGGCTAGATCGGGGCTTGTCCCACATCGCTCAACACGGCTCAATAGGCACACTGTTGACACTAATTGGAATAACGCAGATTAAAACAGCAATGTAGAGACGAATCAGATGACTAAACATGATCTTAAAATATATTTTTATATTGTTTTTGCATATGTTTTTAATTCATATTTGCATTACCTTCTGCTGACACTAGGTGGTGCTTAATTCGATTGTTGTTTTTTTATTTGTGTGTTCCCAGGGCTAAACTCTCCAACCATGGCCATGGCAAGTCCAGGTGGTGAAGTGAAGCAGAAGAAAGAGACTCTCAGGACATTCTTCCCTGAAACCTGGATCTGGGACCTAGTTTCTGTGGGGTAATAATAACAACATATATGAATAGGAAGAAAAAATAAGACATTTGTGACTTTCAAACGTGCGTGTGAGCAAACACATTACGTTTAACAGGCATTTTTCTTACTGACATTCAAGGTGCCCAGTGAAATAAAGCTAATGACACAAATGTGTTACAGTCATTCATGGTGCCCAGTGGATGTATCCTTATTACTCTTTTTCTTGTGCCGCTATCATCATAATTCAAATGGATCCAATACTTTGGTGTATGACTAAATACCTGCAAATCTAAGCCCCAGAAGTACTTTTCACCTGTGTTATTGCTTATTAGCTAATTTTGTTGAGAAAGTTGTGCCCAGACAAAGCCTGATATTCCAACTTTGTGTTTAACTTCAGACAGAGGCTAACATTTGTAGTTTTTGACTTAATATCTTAGCAACTACTGGATGTTTTATCAGGATGTTTTGTATTTACTAAACAACTTTAACAAATGATACATGCTAATAATGAACGTGGTTAACATTATACCTGTTTGATATTAGCAATTTAGCATTGACAGTGTTAGCATGCTGATGTTAGCATTAACTCAAAGCACTTCACAGAGCTGCTAGCATAGCTGTCGACCTTTTGTTTTGTTAGAAGTTGTTTTCTTGGGCAGGAATGAAGTTCCATTTCAACCAAATGCACTATTTATTGATCATTTCAGCTGTACTAAAGAATATTTACACTGAAATATACTGAGCACTTAAATCTCATGTGCAGCAGCAATGCATGGAATTTGCTAAGCATATGTATTTTTTTGTGCTACTTTTTGATTTGACTCTTGCTTGCTTGTTTGTTTGAACAGAGACAGTGGCTCAGTGAACGTGGAGAAGACGGTCCCTGACACCATCACTAAGTGGGCAGCTGGAGCGTTCTGCGTCTCATCTGTGGGCTTCGGCGTGGCGCCCAACGTGGCGCTTGTCGCCTTCCAGCCGTTCTTTGTCAGTCTCACCCTGCCCTACTCGGTCATCCGAGGGGAGGTGTTTACACTTAAAGCAACAGTCTTCAACTATCTCTCCAAGTGCATTATGGTAAATATTCTAGCTGTTGCAGATGTCATTGATTTGAATGGATACACGTAGGACTGTGGATAGGGTAGTCAAATTGTCTTTTTTAAAACGTTGTTTTTACATGTTTAGTTTAGTTTATTTGTTTATTGTGTCGTGAAAAGTCCCCATTAATCAACTGTCACAAAAAACAGTAAATGTGGCAGCTTTAGCCAACATTGCTAATTTCCAGCTGTTGTCCCCGGCCAGATGATAATGGGCATGTATTTTATATATTTTTATTTCTGATTATGTTTGTCTTTGATTGTGTCTGCAGGTTAAAACCACTCTGGCTGATTCCGACCAGTACACCTCCATAAACTGCGACGGCTGCCAGTACAGTGTGTGTTTGTGTGGGGAGGAGAGCAGGACTTTCTCGTGGATTGTAACTCCAACCACCCTAGGTACTGATGGCTGGCGCATTCCGTTTAGAAACATGAACATGTTATTGCAAATTATACAGTATGAGGCAGTCAGGGTTTTTTTTCACGTAGTTTCCATATATTCTTTGGTGGTCGGTGGAAAGAGCTTAATTCTTTTTACAGGACATTAAAACGACAGTTCGGCCTTTTTGACCATTTAAAGCTCCTGAAAAACCATGATTAGAAGTATTGCTTAGTAACATTAGATTTGTAAGACTAAAAAGAGCACTAAAAGTGAATATATGCTGTAAAAACATCCTTATTGATTTTGAATCCACCTATTAATCCACCTTTTTAATTAAACTCCTGATAGTTCAAAAACATGTGACATCACATTTGCTAAGTGACGAGTGAAAAAAATCACAGAAAGAAATACACCCAAAAATCTCTCATCTGAAATATCCATAATTATTTTGTAATTTGTCATACATAGGGTGTTAATTAAGATTCAAATTCTGATTGAAAAAATATAAATTATAAGGTTTCTAAATATTTTTGGGGAAATTGTTTCAAAACTACAAAAACAACATCCATATTGGAGATAGTATAATAATGATAATCATGAAACACTTTGTTGTGGCTTGAAGTAGTGATGTCTAGAACACTAAAACACTAATATGGTCCTAATGTGTAAGCTTCAATGCTCTTTTTTGGGGCACCTTGGCACCATTACGTTCTGGATTTGAATTTAATATCTGTGCAAGATATCAGCTTTCAGCTTCAATAAAAAAATGTCTGACTGTTTGAGATATTATTCATTGTATTGAATTTATTTATTCAGATGGAGCGCAATAATAAGGCAGCAAATGGGGATTAATGAGGGTGAATAACACGGCGAAACAGTGGGAGGAAGGAAACCGGACAGGAGGTGTGGAGGATAATGAGTTGGGTTGAAAAGCAGACAGGAAACTGTTTCTGCCTCCGTACACACAAAGTGACAGGGTGACAGGAAGCGCTAATCAATACGACTGTATGTGTACCCACAGGTCAGGTGAATCTGAAGGTCAGCGCTGAAGCCATGAAGACTAACAAACGGTGTGGCAACGAGGTGGCAACTGTCCCCGACATGGGCAACATCGACACGGTGGTCCGCACTCTGCTGGTGGAGGTGAGTCTCTGTCAAACACAACACACCGGAGAAACAAGGTGGCATGAGCAGAAGAGTTTGACTACTGATATGGACAATATTTTCATTAATATTTGGGGAAATTACCTATTTTAGGGATTTGAGAAGAATGAACCATCTGAAGCTGCAGACCATGTTTGGTAGTGTGGTTGCATCTGAAGAGCCTTCTCTAAAGAGGAATTTATATATACTTAAAATACTTAATAATATAATTTGTTTTATCATTAGTCAACACAAATGTATTACCCTGTTATATTTGTTATTTGGCTTTGTTGTGTCCAGTCTTTTTGATGAATGATAGTGGCAGTTTTTTATTTTCCCTGTTTATGGCACGTTGGCCATTTCTTTCTACTGAAGACGAAAATCGTAAATGTACTTTATTTAAAGGGTCCCTATTATGCTCATTTAAATATTTGTATGTTGTGCCTCTACACTGTGTTTAATGTTCAAAAAGGTATATATCTTTCTCATACTGCACCCTTTTTCACCCTCTGTCTGAAACCAGCAAAAAGACTCTTTCCAAATCAGCTTGTTGCTGTAGTTTAACATAACTCAGACAAAGTCATGGTCAATAATGTTGGGACTATTTCCAACGGCGGATTATCCACGTTTGGTTTACTAGTTTAGGTCAGCTGGACGATGAATGTTATTTAGTTTTGGGAATTAGTCCAAATTAACTGTTTGTGTTGATGAAGGAACATGGTGCCCAAGGCAACAGCATTTCAAATTGATTAATTGTAATAGTTTTTGCACCCCGAGGAATAACTTGTATTAGAAGCTGGATACACACACAGATTGCACTTGTTACAATGCTTTCCAGTTTTCCTGTGGTATATCTTCAACCCAATCTCATTCTCTTTGTCTCTGTCTCCACCAGGCTGAAGGAACACCACAGATGGTCAGTCATAACGCTCTCCTCTGTCCTGCAGGTGAGCACACACACAACCTGTGTATCAGCGTCTGTAATGTGAAGCCTCTGGGTTAACGGCCATCTTGATTATCTCTCATTCTGTCATGGTGTTTAGAGTCGGAGAGGTCCTGATAATTTATTCCGGTAAATTACTCTGACCTACTAATTCACCTTTCCGAAGTTATTGAGTCTATGTAAGGTTGCTGCTTGGCTCAGATCCACCAACGTCAGCAAGATCTCACCTCTATAACCCCCCGAAGAACCAGGTTCAATTAACTGCTGTTTCAATTCAGACAACTCTTTTTTAATCTGTTTTAAGCGATCCCGAAGGATTTTGATATCAGTAAATGGAGTGTGCTCCTACCTAAGTGTGTGTGGCAGGGTGCAGTCTTACCTTTTAAGCAGGAGAGGAGAGCACAGGTGTCTTTTAAAGTATCCCAATCCAACTGGTGGGATTCAGTTTATTTGAAGAAAAATAGGTCCAACTAATACAGGGTTTTTACCTTCTCTCTTTACAACATTATAATCATCCTAACAAAATACCGTGCTGTGATCATGTTCAAATGAAACTTTAATTCACAGTCTTACATTTATTACCAAAATGTTTTAATTTCAACTGCCCATTTCAGTTGTGACATTTTAAAATTCTCCCGATAGAATTTAGAGGTATTTCCTCGTAAAAAGACCGGTGACAATAAAAAGCGCATTCAACTTTTTCATTTCACCAACTCAATTCACATCAGTTTCATACCGTTTTTTCCGACACAGACGGCGGATTAACACTCAAAAACCCATACCTGTCCGCAAAATTCGGGGGACAAGATTTCCCCACAGGTAGCGGTATTTATAATATTCATACACTTTTTCCGACACAGATGGCGGATTAACACTCAAAAACCCATACCTGTCCGCAAAATTCGGGGGACAACATTTCCCCACAGGTAGCGGTATTTATAATATTCATACACACATCTCTCATCAAATCATTCCACTCAGCCAACAACCAAGAAATTCGAGAGATATTTACCCCGTCTGACAGAACCTTACCGAGAGCCAGTTACCCAGCTCTGAAGCACACAACCTGCCGGGAGAGAGTCTACCAGGGGTTCCCCCCCTCCTCCTCTCTCTGTGTGTCTCCTCTAAAAAAAACAGTCTCTTTATGCTAAAAAGACTGGATCGAAAACCCAAAAAACAAACTCCTCCTCTACACCTAATTTGTGAAGAACTGCGCATGTCCTATAATGTACAAGGCTGAACATGCCTCAACATGTTCCATAGCTTTATGACATAAGACTCACCTTCTCATGTTAGTGTGAAAAGGACATGAACTATTTTTGACCTCTGTATTTCTCCCTAAGCCCGGAGCCCCCCTCCCTGTGCACCGCTGCCACAGGAGAGGAAGAAAACTCAACCTAAACAAACCACTTTGTTTTGTTTATACTGTAACTATAGAAAAACCTAAAATATGAAGCATTTTCATTGTGGGTTATACAAGAATATAATTGATTATATTTGATTATAACTAACTTTCGTTTTTAAATATTAAACATACTATGAAAACTCACAACATCTTCTTTTCAAAACGCAAAGTTCTCAAATAGCAACAGAAAAAAATTGTAAGCATAGATACATATTCAAAAACCGTCAAGAAGCATTCTCATTATGGGTTTATACAAGAATATGATTGATCATGTATGATTTATAATTAACTTTCGTTTTTAAGTATTCACTTCATACGATGATCTCAATTAACTTTCGTTTTAAGTATTCACTTCATATGAAGATCTCAACAATGGAGACCAGAGTCAGGGTCAGGAGTTGAGTTTGAGGGATGATAAAATGTTATCTGCACCTCATTCATTGTTCAGAAGCCTTTTGTGTTTGTCGGATCGATTGTGTGAAATAGTTGACCATGTTAGAACAAAAGCATAACAGCTGTATACGGTTGCTAAACTAAATACACAGAATCAATACAACCCTACGTTGTTAGTGTTAAAAACATTCATCACTAAGAAACCATGAGACTATTAGCTTTGCGTAGAGACTCTCTAAAACTCACTAATGAACATTTTACATGTTGTTTTTAATCTTTTTTTCGTTGTTAATCCATTCAAAAAGAATGCCAAGCTATTGCTTTATGTGCGGTTAAATGCTAAGCTAATTAGCTGCTGCTTTAAGTTGCATTACATTACATTACATTACATGTTACTTGTTAGACGCTTTTATCCAAAGCGACTTACATACTCAATACTGTGGAGTGTGGACAATCCCCACAGGAGCAATTTGGGATGAAGTGTCTTGCCCAGGGACACAACGACATGCTGACTGCAGTGGGGTTTGAACCTGTTTGAACCTGTGCTCCCCTTATCCCAACACCAAGGCTCTAACCACTGCGCCACACGCCTCTATACAGGCATTTTTTTTCAAGCTGGGAAAGTTGTTTTTTTAACCTTTTTTTTCTTTTGTTCTGTTCTTTGTTTCCAGAGGGCCCTGTGGAGAAGACCATTTCCCTTCTGTTGCCCGAGATGTTTGTGGCTGGATCCGCCAGGGCCTCTGTCTCTGTACTGGGTCAGTCACACAGTCTCTCTTGTCTTTTTTTCAACTCTAGTTATCAATACTTGCGATTTACCAGCACATTTCTCCTGTATTTTTAATAGTGCTGTCAATCAATAACAACATTGTATCATGTTTATCACAATAATAATCTTAAAAGTTTAAAATAATAGTTTCTACTTGTATTTTGGCGGGAGATAAAACAAATAGAGATGTGGTGGCATGACAAACTGGTGAAAGAAATCAGATTTTGTAACTTTAACAAGATTTCTGAATTACTGACCTTGTCATGGAGAGCTCTCCTGTCTGTACTTTATATGTAGCTTGTCCAGATTCATGGTAAACATCTGTGCTGAAAATACAGGAGGAAGTTTGGGTCAAACTTGGTTTTTTAAACGCGTTACGGTTTTCAGATTAATTATGGTGTTTACGTTGTTTCACCCTCCAACCTGCGAAGAATGAAATGTTGTGCGGGTGTTATATTTGTCCTGTTGCTCCTGCAGGGGACCTGATGGGCCGGGCCATGAAGAACCTGGACAAGCTCCTGGCCATGCCGTACGGCTGCGGGGAGCAGAACATGGTGCTGTTTGCGCCCAACATCTTCATCCTCAACTACCTGAAAAGCACAGAACAGCTGACCAAGGACATTCAGGAGAAAGCCACACGCTTCTTAGAGAGCGGTGAGTGCCATCTTTGACAGACAGTGAAAGTGGAAAATAGTTCACAAGGTGTTGCATCAGACAGTAGATCCCTATGTTACATGAATGTCACCTCATTCATCTTGAAAAAAATGAAAAGTTAGTCTAAATCTCGTCTCCAAGTATTATAAATGCTGTTCTGACATCTGATAGGCCGTCAGACTCTTGATGTATTATTTAAAGCAGCCTGCTGGGATTGTATCATCGTCTCACCAGCATGTGAAACAACTGGGCCTCACCAGTGTAGCCCCCCAGCACTCTTCTTCTTTTGTTTTTGTCTGTCTGCAAAGCTGACTTTTTCGTAAATGTGTGTGTGATTGTTGCAGGATATCAGAGGGAGCTTAACTACAAGCACGACGACGGCTCCTACAGCGCCTTCGGGAATAGCGATATATCTGGAAACACCTGGTCAGTAACCCCTCCTCAACATCTGTAACAACATGATGATTAGGATAAAGCTAATGACTTGTAATAGCCCTAACATTTTCTATATTTGTTAACAGCTGATGGCAAAACCAGTGTCATATATTTTAATTAAGAAGATCTTTTGTGCCTTATTTTGTAATTTATTTTTTGTTGGGATATAGCACAACACAACTGTTTTAATTAGAAGAGGCATTTTTATCATTACTATTTTAAAATACATATTCTGTTCTATGATGTGTCATTTATACATTTTAAATTATTAAAAAACCAAGACGGCTGTACAAAGAAATAACAACCAAATTGAAAGAAAATACATTTGAAAGGTGCAAAGTAAATTAGATGAAATATTTAGGAATAAGACAAAATAGTAACATTAATACAAATAATAAATATAATTTATATAATACAAAAATAATAATAATACAAATGATGTGTTTTTAATTCCACCGATACAGAAAGCACATTTGGAAAGGAGAATAGGAAATGTTGGGACAGTGTGAGTTTGAGGGAGCTTTCACTGGCCTTTTGTTGGGAGTCCCCAGTAAAGAGGCCTTTTTCTGGGCAGAGCATATACACAAAAGAATACTAGACCTTGCAATTTTCCACATTTCTTTTTTAAACGTGGATTTTCCCCTTTCTGTCAGTGAGGTGTGTGTTTGTGGTGAGCAGGAAGTAGGGCTCTCAAGTGTGTAATTGAATTAGAATTCCAAACAGAGATTGGGTGGAATGGTCTAATAAACTTGAAAAAAAGGGCTTAAAATGAATTTTATTATAGATTTCTTTCCAAGCTACTGTTATCAGCATCTTATATGAACATTTGCACATTTGGTTATGTGTAGATTTTTTTCATTACTCTTGGAAATACAGCTGCGGGAATGTTTTTTGAGTATATGACAACATGGCAATAATCTCCTTTAACAGACAATTTGGTCAAAGTAGAGATTAGCAGGGTTGACCAATACTGAAAGACAAAATGCTTAGTAATGTAATGTATCTATTATTGTGAACATTTCTTGACGCATTACATCTGAAATACAACATTACAATTAGGGATGTCACATTACCACATTAATGCTCCCGATGTTTAAGTGTCGGGAAGTTGTCGAAATTCCTGACAACAATTCAGAAATCATGTTGTATGAAAGTGAAAAACCCTCTTACCACTTGCATTTCTTTATTATAACCGTTACCGCACATGTATTTGTTTTATCCCCCCCCAAACATTCCAAGTAAATACTAATATTTAAATTAATGTGATTAATCACAGATTATTATTGTGATCACCACAATTACATTTTTGAATCTATGTACAGCACTAATCAAAATATAATATGTGGATATTTTACTTCCCATCGTTATTCTGGGCTCCGAGGAAGGGTTCATTTGGGGGTAACTGAACACAGGCCCACTTGGTTGGATTTGTTTATAAAGACTTTGTGTTTGTATCCTTCCAGGCTGACCTCTTTCGTGATGAAGTCCTTTGGCGGGGCGAAACCGTACATCTTTGTGGAAGACAAGCACATTCAAGAAGCCCGGAGCTGGCTCTCCAAGCTCCAGCGGCCTGACGGCTGCATCCAATCTGTGGGGAAACTCTTCCACAACGGCATGAAGGTGACAACATCAGTCTGAAACTTGGACATTTTAGCTGGGAATATAGGGTTTCACATCATCTGCCTTTAGTCGTTTAGAGCTTTGCGTGGGTGATTTTCTTCCTATAAGACCTAAACCAGAGAATTAATTCAATGTGAGGAGAAAATTGCATGTTGTCTCTGAGAGCTGTGTGCAGGGAGGGATGATAGCCCCAGGCCTGCCTGCAAGCAGCACACCCTAACAGCAGAGGAAATATCCCAAACTGATTAGTTCTAGCCTATCCAACTACAACATTTCATGAAGCCAACTAACACCAAAATAAATGAAAGATGTGTGGCAGATGCCGGTACCTATGTGTTTTGGAAAGTAGTTGTATTGGATAAAAAGCTCTGAAAATAGATCATTCTCAATGTCAGCTGATTACTGTATTGAGCGAAGGATTATTCTCAGTCTCTCTCACACACACACACACACACACACACACACACACACACACACACACACACACACACACACCACACACACACACACACACACACACACACACACACACACACACACACACACAGAGATTCCCATCTAGGAAGTTCTTCAGCATTAGCTGCTGAATACATGGCACATTCACCGTGTAACACCTTTAATACATTTTGAACATCTAACTTAATCATACACTTTAAATACCGTAACCCTTCTCACTTTCATCACAAGAAGGGGGTTTACTTTGGATGCAAATGAGATAAGGTTTGTTGTTATAAAGAACTGCAGCCCCGGTTTTCTTCTGGCCCAGTCAAATGTAATGTTGTAGATAGAAAAGGGTTTACTACGTTAAATAAAATAGTGTTGAGTGTAAAGAATCCCACACCTGTTTAGTGCAGCTTTTGCAGGATCCTAGAAAGTAAATATTGTATTCAACATAACTGCAATAGCAACTTGTGTGCCATGTTCATGCATTTTTTAGTTCTTTAAGTTGCCAGTAATGACAGTGACATGAATAAAAGTGTGTTTTCTGACTGTTCCTCCTGTGATGTTTCTAACAGGGAGGAGTGAGTGACGATGTGTCTCTGACGGCCTACATCACAGCTGCCATGCTGGAGCTCGACACAAACACCTCCGTGAGTCTCGGTCACAACTCGAACTCTGATGAACTTTCATTGTTGATATCCACCTGTTGCATTCCTGATTTTAAATGTTATCATATGATGTTCGTCTGATAAGTGCTTGTACTGCAACAATGATACATTTACTGTAAATATTCTGCAACCTGGATCCTTTAGATTAATTATTAAGTCAAACACTAAAAATAGTTTTCATGCCCTGGTAAATATTAAAACTTTGGGCTATTTGCTCCCATAACTTCTCCTCTTTCAGACCATTTTGAGAGCAAAACATCCAAAATACACAGGTGTTTATTTGTGTCTAACTTTGTATATTTCTTAGTGTGGATTTCTCTTTAATTCAACACAAATGTGGCAACTTGTCATTTAAAAAGGAATATCTTATTGTAAATAATTAACAGGGGAAAAAGTAAATGTTGATCTATTACTTAAAGTGTTCTTTCAGAGATGTGTGTTTGTGTTCTTTTTGACTCTTCATCTTGAAATAGGCTGTGGTTGAATATTTCCGTTCAAATGACTTCAAATTCGTATACAAAATGAATATGGTTCATTGTTGTGGTTGACAGTTCTCGCCCTCCTTTATATTCTGCTGCTCATTGTTTCCTCTGTGTGGGTGCTGGGTGTGTGACAGGCCCCCGTGGTGCAGAGGTGCCTGAGCTGTCTGAAGGCATCAGTGGACTCCCAGCTAGAAGAAAACCTGTACACCACCGCGCTGCTGTCCTACACCTTCACTCTGGCTGGAGACGAGGAGATGAGGATCAAACTCATCACTTACCTGAACCAGAAGTCCAACACGCAGGGTAAGACGGCAACATCTGAACCTCAGTTAATGCTAGACCTCTGATAACACTGTTTCATATCAATGAGACAGTGAGACATTTATCAAAATGTTTTACTAAAGCTGAATTTGTAGCATGACATAGTATTAAAAAAAACTGTGAAGTTCAAATAGCAATTCAATATTGAACGAAATCAGCATAACTGTTCAAATGGAAGTGCTGAAAGGAAGCAGATGTTGTAGTGTAAGCCTTGAACACATTCATATTTCTCTTTAACTACTTTAATATTCCTTTACGTCAGATTGCAAGTAATTGTTAAACGTAAGTGACATTTTAGTTAAAGTGGAAAGCCTGAACTCTGCCCTGAAAGCAGTTTTTTCAAGCAATGAAGGCAGTTGAAAAATAATAACATTTATCTTTAAGAAATAAACTGTTAAAAATTAAATGTTGGAATAATAGATTTCTTTTTTGTCAGGATATTGTTGTTATTTTAATACAGATTCTAGCCATAAGAGGCAATAAGACTGAACAGATAAGCGCAGATTAAAATGCATTTGTAGTCACAAGAAAGACATAGAATAGACAATATAGCTTTGCCGATATCTGTGTTGATAGGTAATAGATTAAGAGCGGTGAATCATAGAAACAGGAAGCGCTCAAACGTTTGTGTGAGTGTATCTAATTTAGCAGTGATTCCATGTCAGCCACAGCTTGTTACAAAAAACATGACTGATAGTGTGTTTAACAAACTTAAACTAGCTTTATTAAATGTCAGGTCTTTGGCAGGAAAAACATTTTTAATCAATGATTTTATCACTGAGCACAATCTCGATTTTATGTTTTTAACAGAAACTTGGATTGAACAAAATAACAGTGCAGCTGTTCTTATCGAATCAACCCCTCCCAACTTTAGTTTTATGAGTCAGGAAAGAATGCATAAGAAAGGAGGTGGAGTTGCTATTCTGTTCAATGATTCCCTTCAATGCAGGAAGACATCTTATGGAAACTTTGATTCTTTTGAATATGTGGCCCTTCGGCTGAAATGCTCCTCTCGAGCTCTGTTCCTAAATATCTATAGACCACCCAAATACTGTGCAAGCTTTTTTGATGACTTTACTGAACTGCTGTCTATAGTGTGTATTGACTTTGACCGTCTAGTCATTGTTGGTGATTTGAACATCCATGTTGACAACCCCCAGGACAGAGGGGCTAAAGAACTGTTTTGTGTTCTTGATAGCTATGGACTGACTCAGCATGTGACGGAGCCCACGCACAATAAGGGGCACACTCTGGACTTAATTATCTCAAAGGGTCTGAATATCTCTAAGGTTGTGGTGACTGATGTTGCACTCTCTGACCATTCCTGTGTTTTCTTTGAGAGCTCTATTTCTGTTCACAAAAATGTTCAAAAAGAGGTAACCACAAAGCGATATTTAACTGAAAATACTAGGGAAATGTTTACTCAGAATTTCTCTTCCACACTTGCCCCTGCCAACATCTCAGTAAATGAGCTAGTAGATCATTTTAATTCAAAAATTCAAAATGTTATAGATGCCATTGCTCCAACTAAGGTAAAGGAAGTGTCTGGCAAGAAAATATCTCCATGGAGAAAGGCCATGACCGTGAAAACAGAAAAAAGAGAATGTCGAAAAGCTGAACGCAGGTGGCGAAAAACAAATCTCCAGGTTCACTTTGAAATCTATAAAGAGAGACTTGGCCTTTATAATTTGGAATTGAAAAACGCACGACAATCGTTCTTCTCTGACATCATTACCAAAAACAAAAACAACGCACGTGCCTTGTTTGCTACCGTCGACAGACTAACTAACCCCCCAGTGTCAGTAGCCTCTGAATTTCTATCCACCAGGGCGTGCAATGATTTTGCCTCCTTTTTCACTGACAAAATTCAGAAAATCAGACAAGCAGTCAGTGCCTCTGCATCAGGAACAGCAAATGTGTTGTCCCTATCTCCACTTAACATCAATTCAGACATCATGACACAATTCCATCAGATTAATGATAAAAACGTAGAGGACATTATTCAACTTCTGAAATCCTCTTCTTGCTGCCTTGATATTATTCCAACAGGATTTTTCAAAGATGTTTTGCCTTGCATGGCCTCAGATCTACTTCATATAGTAAACAAATCTCTTCACTCAGGTATTTTTCCACAGGCCCTGAAAACTGCAGTCATTAAACCGCTCTTAAAAAAGAATAATCTAGATGCTTCAGTAATGAATAATTACAGGCCCATATCAAACCTCCCATTTCTAGGTAAAATCATTGAAAAAGTTGTTTTTCAACAGTTGAGTAATTTCTTGCATTTAAATAACTGTTTTGATGTGTTCCAGTCAGGCTTTCGTCCAAACCACAGCACTGAGACTGCTCTTGTAAAGGTCTTTAATGACATCCACTTAAACACAGACAGTGGCAGAACTTCAGTGTTAGTATTATTAGATCTCAGTGCTGCGTTTGACACTGTTGACCACAGCATATTACTAGACCGACTGGAGAACTGGGTGGGACTTTCGGAAACAGTTCTGAATTGGTTTGAATCCTACTTAAAGGACAGAAACAACTTTGTTTCTATAGGTAAATACACATCTGAGTTGACAAATATGACATGTGGGGTTCCTCAAGGCTCCATCTTGGGGCCTCTTCTCTTTAACATCTACATGCTACCACTGGCTCAGATAATGAAGAACAACAAAATAAGTTACCATAGCTATGCAGATGACACACAAATTTACGTAACAATTTCACCAGGAGACTATGCTCCAATTCAAACACTGAGTAAGTGCATTGAACAAATCAATGACTGGATGTGTCAGAACTTTCTCCAATTAAACAAAGATAAAACTGAGGTAATGGTTTTTGGAGCCAAGGCAGAACGTATAAAAGTTAGCGCTGAGCTTCAGTGTGCAATGTTCAAAACAACAGATAAAGCCAGAAATCTAGGTGTAGTCATGGACTCTGACCTGAGTTTCAACAGTCACATTAAAACAGTTACTAAATCAGCCTACTATCACCTAAAGAATATATCTAGGATTAAAAGACTAATGTCACAGCAGGATTTGGAAAAACTTGTCCATGCTTTTATCTTCAGTAGACTCGACTACTGCAATGGTGTCTTCACAGGTCTCACTAAAAAATCTATTAGGAAGCTGCAGCTAATTCAGAACGCTGCTGCTCGAGTCCTCACTAACACTAAGAAAGTGGATCACATCACTCCTGTTCTGAAGTCTTTACACTGGCTTCCTGTGTGTCACAGAATAGATTTCAAAATACTGCTGCTGGTTTATAAAGCACTGAATGGTTTAGGCCCAAAATATATTTCTGACCTCCTGCTAAATTATGAACCATCCAGATCTCTCAGGTCTTCAGGGACTGGTCAGCTTTCTGTCCCCAGAGTCAGAACTAAACATGGTAAAGCAGCGTTCAGTTATTATGCTCCAAATATCTGGAACAAACTCCCAGAAACCTGCAGGTCCGCTGCAACTCTTACTACTTTTAAATCCAGGCTGAAGACTTTTCTTTTTGTCGCTGCTTTTAATTGAACTATTCATATCTTAGACTGCACTGTAACTTTTATCCATGTACTTTTTTCTTTTAATGTTTAATTGCACTGTAACTTTTATCCATGTATTTTTTCTTTTAATGTTTATTTTATTAGCTTTTCTTTTTAATGACTGATTTTAAATGCCATTTTCTTAATCTCTTTCATTTTTTGTAAAGCACTTTGAATTGCCTTGTGTTGAAAAGTGCTATATAAATAAACTTGCCTTGCCTTGCCTTGCCTTCTGTTTGAAGTGCAACGAGAAATCAAAACTCACCTTGAAGAAAACATGAATGCTTTTAGTTTTTAGAACATGCAGTTCAGCCTCCATTAAGGATTATCCACCTTAATTTAAAAAACATTGCCAAATGACGATTAAAAGTTATCTTACAAAGCCTAGCATAGCGAGCTAGTGCACAGGGTCGGTCATTGCTTACCTTCTAAAGCAGGGATGTCAAACTCAAGGCCCGGGGGCCAAATCCGGCCCGCGACTTCATTTTATGTGGCCCCACAAGAGCTTGCAAAAAATATGATATGTTTATTATACGGTTACATGCTACTTTACAGAGGCACATTGCCCATAAACTACATGTCCCACAATGCATCTCAAATTTGACTTTTTTTTCTTCAAAATGTCGCTTTTTTTTAATTTTCACATTTTTTCCAGAATGTGGCTTTTCTTTTTAAAACATTTCGTGACATTCTCACTGAAGAGACTTGCAATTATTTGCCCTAGACTTCTGCTTAAGTTTCAGACGTAGTTAATTATGAAGGTATTACCCTATCCGATAATAATCCAATGCAGAGGCAATAATGTCATATAATACATTATTTTATATATGTTAAATATTTATATATGTATTTTTATATAGTCTTAAAGTTACAACCGTTCTAAAGGATGAATCCACTGTTCTGATTGACAGGTGGCTCCCGTCACTGGGACAGAGCCGGGACTTCTGGGAAAGGCCTGGACTCTCTGGAGGTGGAGATGACCTCCTACGTCCTGCTGGCTCTGCTCTCCGGTCCGGCCCTGCCAGACTTCGGCCTGGATTACTCCTCCAGCATCGTGCGCTGGCTGGTCCAGCAGCAGAACCCGTACGGGGGCTTCTCTTCCACACAGGTAACACACATCACACACAGGTGGCTTATGGGAAAACTCTTCTTAGTGACACCTGGCGTAGCAACGTAAAAATCAGCTGTTGTCTAGAGAGAGATAAGTGAGGCAACAATTGCATACAAAAATAGTAATTAGTATATTAATCTTGCTAAAATCTGTTAATGCTTGCAATGATGGCACCCTCCGAATGAGTGAGCACCACTCAACTATAATACGTAAGGTAAAACACCCACAGACCAGGTGCCCGTTATAAAACCCTAGACATATACTCTATTACTATTTTTGAGGGGTTTCTCAAAATGTTGACCTGATGACAGGTACTTTTACTTTACCTGAGTTTTCTACTCGAAGCAGACGTGGTACTTTTACTCCTCTCTATTTATCTGACAGCTTAAGTTACTAGTTACTTGAACACACACATTATAAGCTAATATAGGTTAAGATATTCAGCAGCAGAATACAAAATGATTACTATCAGTCACCATTTAACACCTTGGCTACAATAATATTGGGATCAAAATATACTTAAGTAAGATCTTGAATGCAGGACTTTTACTTGTAACAGAGTATTTTTACAATTGAGTATCACTGCTTTTAATTATAGTAGCCTATAAACAACAACAAAAAGTATAAATTCCGAGTACCTCTTCCATTTCTTCCTGACAACCCCAGGTCAGTTTGTTTCTCTTCCCACAGACTCCAGAAAAACTAACACTTCATCCTATAACTTGTTTGTTTTTAACATGTAATCCTGATGTAGTGTAGATCTCGATAAAAACATATTTTAAGGTTACATTTAAAACACCTTCAAACCAACATTTCTGTTCCTCCTGTAACCCCTCCGTCCCTCAGGACACCGTGGTGGCCCTCCAGGCCCTGGCTAAGTACGGCGCGGCCACCTACAGCGCAGAGGGCAGCACGAAGGTGACGGTGACCTCGCTGGGAGGCCTGAACACAGAGTTCAGGGTGGATCAGAGCAACAGGCTGCTGTACCAGGAGCAGAAGCTGAGCGAGGTCCCCGGAGAATACACCATCAGGGCCCAGGGCCAGAGCTGCGTCCTGGCACAGGTACGGGGCATGGGTGTATAAAGATAACTGGATACTGCGTCGGAGGAGGGGCCTCCTTCATTCCTATGAGAGTTGCTCAGTGGCGCATGGAGCCCAAATGGTCTGATGCTCTCGAGAGCAAAAGTCCCAAATGACCCATCATGCCCGCCTGTCGAGAGCAAAGTGCCCGTATGTACGCTCATAGAGCATGCGCACTTGAGTTCTCCTTAAGCCCCGCCCCCGATCTCCCTCTCTCTGCTCAGTAGAATAGAGAGAGAAAATCAAACTGAATTCAGGTTTTAGCGAATGTACACATTTTAAAACCCTAATGATTCAAATATGGGCTATACAAGTGTTCATACTGGTTTGTTTATTTATTTATTTATTTTTAAATGATCTGCTGATTTACAGACATCTCTTTCCCAATGTAAGTCAATGGGGAAAAGTAATATTGGGCCCAATGATGCAGAAGTTGTAGAACCACAGTTTGGCCACTACGAATATTTGCATGAGCGTCTGGCGCACTTGGGTACTGGGGTCTTGGTACGGGGGCCTCGAAGGACGAGAAAAAGAAGAGCCTCGCGACACAAAGGGCTAAAATTGACGTAAACTAAGAAGTAAAAGCAGTATATGATATTGTAATGCTACAGATGTGTTTTTTATTTTAAGTTACTGAAATATTTGATCAAAGCGTATTGTTCCTTTGTACTGTGTATTGACTGTGATGACCTGTCTCTCTCAGATTTCCATGCACTACAACATCCCCCCTCCCCCCGACTTCTCTGCCTTCAACATCACCACTAACACCAAGACCAAGTGCAACATCAAAAGGCCCCAGCTCATCCTCTTTGTGCATGTCAGGTACAGTGTGTGTGTTAGCTGTAATAGAGATTGGAAACCTTTTAGTTTCAGTAATACAGTGAAGGAAATAATAATTTGATCCCTTGCCGATTTTGTAAATTCACCCACTTACAAGTAAATGAACAGTCTATCATTTTAATGGTAGGTTTATTTAATCCAGAAATGTACATCATATAAGATAAATAAATGTATTTGCTGTGGGAAATAAGTATTTGATCCCCTTGCAACAAACAAGGATTCTGGCTCCCACAGACCGCTTACAGAAGTCCTTTTCCTTTAAAAAAGACTCCTAATATCAACTTGTTACCTGTATAAAGGACACCTGTCCACAGAATCAATCAATCAGATTCAAACCTCTCCACCATGGGACATGTTTTGCAAGGGGATCAAATACTTATTTCACACAGCACATCAATGTTTATCTTTTAGTTAATGTCAATTTCTGGATTTTCTTTTTGATATTGTGTGTCAAAAAGTGGGCAAACTTAAAACATTTGCAGGGGATCAAATAATTATTTCTTCCACTGTATATGTTGGTACAAATATTGTCGCAAATATTCAATCATACCAAAAAAACATCTCAATGCTCCTTGAACTGTAAAAAACAAAGTTAGTTATCGTGTGTGTGTGTGTGTGTGTGTGTGTGTGTGTGTGTGTGTGTGTGTGTGTGTGTGTGTGTGTGTGTGTGTGTGTGTGTGTGTGTGTGTGTGTGTGTGTGTGTGTGTGTGTGTGTGTGTGTGTGTGTGTGTGTGTGTGTGTGTGTGTGCGTGTGTGTGTGCAGGTACCAGGGCAGGAGAGAGGAAACCAACATGGTGATCATCAACATCAAGCTGCTGTCTGGATACATTCTGGATAAGAGCTCCCTGGAGCTGGTAAGTTCTTCCACTGAATAGCACATGTTTAGATACTTTAATACACATGTAGTCTGTGCAGTACTAGACTGTAGCAAATTCATACTACATAATATATTTTTATATTGGTGTATACTGATGGCTGTGTGTTCTGTGCTTATTTTTAGCTGAAGAGCGACCGCTCAGTGAAGCGTGTGGATCTGGACGAAGGATACATCAACATCTACTTAGACGGGGTAGGAAGCACCAACTGTGTGCCTCAGATATGCATGAATTAATCCTTTATTTTATATCATTTATTTAAACCATTACGACCTGTGTGCAGAGCTTGTGATAAAGTAAATAGTAAAGTATGAGTTTGTTCTTTTGTGGTTGCAGTTGAAAAAGGACGAGACGCTGATATACAGTGTGACACTGGAGGAGGATGTTCCTGTCAGGAATCTGAAACCAGCTGTGGTCAAAGTCTACGATTACTACCAGACAAGTAAGAGCTTCATAGTTACTTAGTTTGTAATGTATGTGATGCTCAGTTTCTTTAAGTTAACTAAATGTACGGAAGCCCTGAGAGGCAAGATTTATTATTTTTTCCCCTTGTGATCCATTTTATAATTTGGATTTATATTGTTTTCTCGCCTGTCTTTATGAGACAAGAACACTTTATAGAAAAGGTATGCTATGAAAATCTTTCAAAGATAAACAATATTAAAATGTTGTCATTTGTGAAAACGAGGTGGAAATTAATTTTGCCAGAACGATTTTTCATCTTTTTCGATCCATAAACAGATCTTTTAACTAAAAGCACTCGTGTTTTCTTTAACCTGAGTTTTTTTCCAAGAACTCTAAAAACAGGGAGCATATACCTGAAAGGAAACATGTCTGATTCATATGGTTCACTTCCTGCCTCTTGAGCCCAAAATAAGAATAACAACAACACATCCTAAAAATGTTTTATCCTGGCCAACTTTTAATTTCACCTGGTAAGACTTCTGTCACAGATAAAATAAGAAATAGAAACGTAAAACATTTTCCTAGCAAAGGTTTTCCTAAGTCATAAAAACAGCAAAGGGAAAACAAATGTTATTACTAACTTCTCATGGCTTCCAAACAACGACACAGTATTTCCTCCCTCGTATTACTCGCCCTGTTTCTGATGTTTGTGTTGATATTTGCAGGTGATGAGGCGGTCACTGAGTACAGCTCCCCCTGTGCAGAGTAAGTAACATTGTTAAGATCTGTGATGACTTCATTCTTACTGTTGTGCCAAGTGGAACTCAAAACTAGGGTTTCTGTAAGTGTCGTATTGAAACGGTAAATGTGTAGTCCACAGGTAAATAACACAACGTTTTCTCTTCCAGGTGACGTCATCAACGAGCTGTAACTCACTTGGCAGAATCAATGCGTCGGAGAAAGAAACTTCTCGATGTTCATTTTTTTTCTTAGACTGTCTTCATTTGTTTTTACTCCTTTTAACTGTTTTAGCTTTGTTTTATTGAGTGAATTCCACCTTTTTAGGAACAAAAATGATAATACATTTAATTTCCAAGCGCCTTTTCAGGTGCTCAAAGGCACTTTACAGTGGTGATAAAACGAGATATAATACAATAAAAAAATATTAAAACAGCAACACATATTATAATAGAATAACAACAATATTAAAACAGCAACACAACATAATTCACAAATTAAAAGCCAGTCTGAAGAGGTGTGTTTTGGTCAGTGTTTTGAAGGTGGAGGTGTCGATGCAGTCTCTGATGTGTTGTGGAAGGGAGTTCCGGAGGGTGGGGGCAGCGATGGAGAAGGCTCTGTACCCCCAGGTTCGGAGCTTGGTTCATGTGGGGATAGAAAGGAGGTTCGCTTCTGATGAACGAAGGCTGCGGGAAGGGGTGTGGTGGTGGATCAGGTCGGTGAGGTAGGGGGGGGGGGGCTGGTCGTTGAGAACTTTGTGTGTTAGCAGAAGGATTTTGAAGTGTATTCGTTGACGGACAGGGAGCCAGTGCAGGTTTTGAAGGACGGGAGTGATGTGGTCTCTGGAGCGGGTGTGGGTGAGGAGGCGGGCAGCGCAGTTCTGGATATATTGCAGTTTATTTAGAATGTTGGATGATGAGCCATACAGGATGCTGTTACAGTAGTCCAGTTTTGAAGTGATGAATGCGTGGATGAGGGTTTCAGCAGCCGGGAAGGAGAGTGAGGGGCTGAGGATCGAAGAAGGCAGTCCTGGTGATGTGGTTTATGTGTTTATCGAATTTGAGCTGGCTGTCAAAAATGACTCCAAGGTTGCGAATATGAGTAGAGGGGGTTAGTGTGGCGTTGTCAAGGGTGAGGTTGAAGTTCTGGGTGGTGTTGGTGCGGGATGTGGGTCCGATTATGATAATATCTGATTTGTCGCTGTTCAGTTGAAGGTAATTTGTTTGCATCCAGGATTTAATTTCTGAGAGACAGTTGTTGGTGAGTGTGGTGTGTTATACTGTGTGTTCTGCTGTACCAGTAAATAAAAAAAGATTGATACATCACTACCATACAATTTGCAATGTAACTGATCAACAATAAAATTTCTAAGATGACAAAAATAAGTACAAATTGTCTTTTTCATATAACACTGTTTCATTTCAATAGTAATATTATTTTTTTCATTCAGGCATCCTCTTTACAGTATATTGAGTTTCCTTTCTTCTCGACATAGATTACAACAGTAATGTATATACCAGCTACTATCAACAGACATGATTTAGCAGCCTTGCCAGAGTTGAATAGTTTGGTTTGCACATGTTAACTGTGCAGTGTTTACGGAAGCCTAGAGGCAACTTCTTTTCAGATTTGTTTTGAATTATAGACACCGGAGAGAAAAAATCATTTGTAAAAAACATTGATCACATTTTTTTTCTCACTTATCTCGGGGCTTCCGTAGAAGGGGAAGTAAAGGCAAGGGGACAGAATATATTAAGGTCTTTTCACTAGTCTTCTTTTTCAATAGTAAACGTGTAACATCTCAGGCACCACAACCATACATTTTCATTACTGTCCCGACACATGAAACTAAACGCGAGTTCCACATGCTCTGAAAATCACAGTTTGTCGTCTGCTTCTACAAAACAAACGGCATACGGAATCTGTTTACTACAATCCGTCTATAGACTCACAACGTGATGATCGACACTTGATGACAGTCTTTTAAAGCTGAAGATATTTTTTGTATCCGCTCTCATGCATGCAAGCCTCCACTCAGTGAGGATTCAAAGCAGGGGTCTTTAACACTTCCAATTCAGTGACGCTAAATAAAAGTCGACTGAACAGTTTTGTTAGTTCAAACGACTACGATAAAAAAAAGGCTAATTATATATTTAAAAATAGTCAAATTAATTGATAACCACAGTTCCAGGGGTTTGCATCATATCACACGTTGACTTACTTTTGGCAAACTTTGTTATTTGTAAAATTATTGTTTTTCCTTTTCTTTTATGTGATCTTAAGACGGTTAAAAAACGGTTGCAAACGATGCACAACCCATAGTGCTAACAGCGGCCGCAATCAATTATCTGTGAATTCCCCCCATCAGTTTCAATAATGCCAGTGAACTAGCTGCAGGCCATCGGGAGGACCGGGAGGTTTCCCGATGGCCTGGCCTGGCCTGTTAAGTGGCCTGCTGGCCTGAGGAATTTTTTGTATGTATTGTGAACGCAACGCTGCGCAAATGTGGGTCTGACTATGCCTCACAGAGGGTGACTGGCTGTCTACATGATGTGGCCTGCCGACATGGCCACTTTCATACAGATCATACACTAATGCCCTCGATTGGTCTCGTGTCATTCAAGCTCGGGAGGGTGTGTATGTGTGGCGCGAGCAAGCGAGAGAGAAAGCGCATGCACTGGTTACGTGTATTGTTGTTGTTAGCATCCGGTGCTAGCTAGCGGCGCTAACGGAATGAGCTGTCGACAAGGTGGAGGAGAGTCCTCTCCTGTCAGACTGAGAGACTGATAACTACAGCTCAGGTGAGGTAAAGGACTGAGTGTTTAGATAGTTAACTTAGTCTAAGTTCTCTGTGGGTCTCAAACGGTTTGGTCACCATTTATGTAAACACATATTTCCATTTGAAGGGGGAGTGATTAGTAAAATATGCATGAATAATACAAAAAAAAAAGTTAACTAGGTGAAAAAAGGTAGGATAAACTTTAAAAACGTATTGAGAGCTAAAACTAGTCTTTGCTGCTGCCTCAAAGAGGAGCAGGGGGAGACGGGTGAGGCTGGTTCAGGAGCCCAGACACACTATGCCATGCTAACTATAAATGAACCAAAAACAAATAAATAAACAAGTTTCAATGTTTTTTCATATTGGATATGGTATGTTATTGGTTATGGCCATGTTCTTATGATTTTATGATTATTTAAATGTATACAGTTCTGTTTCATATGGGTGTAGTCTCTTTATTTCCCCCTCAAAATGCACCAGATTGATGCATTTAAGTCCAACATTTAAAACAAAAAAAATCTTCCGCGGGGAGCATGCCCCCCGACCCCCCTAGAGGATTTGAGGTCCACCTCCACTTAAAATATGTTCACATGGATAGGTTCCTAAATAGATTTGCACTTTTAAAAAAAAATAGTAACCCATGTCCATATGTTTATTCTGGGGTAGTTTTAAAGTTTATGGCTATCACTATGGGCAGCAATGCTGTAAATATTGACAAATAAATCCAGGAAAATTACACAAAATAAAACTGGTAGTGGCCTGGTTGGGTGTATAATTCCCGGCCTGACTTATTGTCCCAGTCCGGCCCTGACTAGCTGCCATGGATGTATAAAGAGAACTGGATAAAGCTTTGGAGGCGGGACCACTTTATCCGTTTACACCATGGTTTACACTGGTAACACTGGGATGGACAAAGGGATCAAACCAACACACTCTCACTCCATAATCGTCCAGGAGCGACGTTTGGTCAGGGTCCCGTGGCGTGCAGTTGTGACGCTCCTATGCTCCTTCAGCATCATAAAGGGACGCAAATAGCTTTCAACTGATTGCAATGTATTCCCATCTGCGGCGGGATTTGACGCTCATGGAAGCACGGCATTCGTTTGTGTCGGCTGCCCTTAAAAGGCAATGTGAGCGTCCATTCCCATTGGATAACGGAGAATTGTACACCCGGAAGTAAGTATTCCCCTTACTGTCGATTGATTTAACAGTGATATCTGCACTACTCATCGACTAAAAAACACCAGATTATCCTTGTTAATTACACAACATTGATTGGTTTAAATTGTGTGCAATGCTTTTGTATTTTTCTCCTTCGATTCGGAGAAACAAATATTTTTTCGGAGTAAAGGATAGCAGAAGACACTACACTACCCAAAATCCCCAGCTATCGTTTAGGACTACGCCATATGCTCTGTTTGACAAACCCCCCATTCATTCCAATGGCTGGCATCTATGTCACGTGATCTTCAAATTTCTCCCTGCAGAAAAAAAAACATGGCCGAACTTCGTTTTATTCTCGGTGGAAAATGCCTATTTTAAAGTTAGTTTGGCCATTAAAATGCGTTTTGATGTCATTTGATGCGAGAAATATGAGTTGTTATTTCAGATTATGTGTGCAGTGGATGTACATGATCTTTAGTTTGTTAGTTATTACGAAGATTACTTCAGGAAATTGCGTCCATAGAACGTTTTCATTGTTACCAAGGTGGTTGCTAGAGACGCTGCTATCGATATTATTTCTGTTATGTTGTGTAACTGTTTAATGGTGTTATCTTTATTGCTAGCCCCTTCCCCGTCAATGTATAGTGTTGGTCCACAGCGCAAACGTATTAGTTTAACAAAATCCGCATCTAAAGATACGTTATTTTCCCCTGTGCAATTCCAGTCTCACATCTCACAGCACATAGTCATTAACAAATACCGGAAACAGACCGAAAACATTTTTTAAAATTTAAAAAATACTTTATTCCGAGTGTGCTTGCTTTTCTCTTTGAAAGTCATCACATAACGGCATTGTAATACACGGTTCGGCTGCATTAAATATTACATATCTGCTGTAGTTCTCTATTTATAGAGCCCTGATGAGAAGACTTCTAGACAAACATGAGGAACTGAAAACGTGACGTGGATCATAAATATATCAGCCATTAAACAACATCTTACATTTCTTTTCACACAATACGTCTCCTTGCAGTATCAACACTAATTCGGCTGACTTTTATATTTGATCCAATTGGTAGAAAGGCTGTATTTACACCATAAAGGTGCACAGCTGATATAAAGGGACACCTAGTGGTTAAAGCATGTTATTGAATTTCATTATTTGTATTATTAGATATTAATAGGATCCTGTTACGTTCCCTTGTAGAGCTAGGGGTACCAAGGGAAGTAGCGACACAAGATAGCCGGACGAGAGAAAAAGGAGAGGAAACTGAATGCTGAAGGAGTTTAAGTGAGGTTTTAATTAGTTAAGAAGTAAGGCGGCTCACCAGCCCAATTACAAAACAAACTTACAGTAAACAACACACAACTATGCTGGGTCTCACACAGAGACATGCTGCACACATGCAGCCAGATGAGAAGGAGAGAGAAAGCAGCAACCTTCCCCCTGTCCTATATGGAGGCCCTCATTGAGGATTGTGAACACCTGGGGAGAGGCTGCACCTGGGGACAATCAAGGCTGCACCTGGGGAGTCAGAGGGAGAGAGAGAAAAACACCCACACGACCACACAAACACTACGGCACGTAACAGATCCCTATAAAGTATATTCATTACTCGTTGTTCTCTACTAATAGTTAATTAAAGACCGTATATAATGACTATTTTGCACATCCATTTCAAGATTTTCTAAGGTTTATTGACATATCATATTCACAAACGGTGTAGTTATGTATTGAATGAAAAACTTGGGTCGCAGGTTCCTCAATAGTGCATTACAAGACATCTATCAATATTTGTGCATACCTCCAGCAATGTTAACTATGTTGAAGCACTTATTTTAACTGATATTATACATATGTATTATACTCTTATAAGATGTACAGTGGGGCAAAAAAGTATTTAGTCAGCCACCAATTGTGCAAGTTCTCCCACTTAAAAAGATGAGAGACCTGTAATTTTCATCCTAGATATACCTCAACTATGAGACAAAAAAAAAAAATCCCAGCCACGTTTAATCTTCAATGCCCTTGCTGATGGAAGGAGGTTGTCACTCAAAATCTCCCGATACATGGCCCCATTCATTCTTTCCTTTACACGGATCAGTCGTCCTGGTCCCTTTGCAGAAAAACAGTCCCAAAGCATGATGTTTCCACCCCCATGTTTCACAGTAGGTATGGTGTTCTTTGGATGCAACTCAGCAGAGACAATTATTATTGGAGACTGGAACACGGATATGCAACGTAAAGACACGTCCGTCTTCAAGTCCTTCAGTAGGATTTGTGATCTGCACGGCTTCAGCCAGCTAATCACCCAACCCACCCGGGTATGTGAAACAACACAAACTACCATTGATCTCATTCTGACCTCTGACAAGTCCAGGATCTCCAGTAAAGGGGCTATAGCATGCGGTTTAAGTGATCATTATATGATATTCTGTACCCGCAAAAAGCTAAAACAAAGGGCCGGCTGTCACAAAACAGTCATATCTAGAGACCTCAAAAACTACTCTAGCGAGGCCTTTAACCTAGAACTGGAGAGCCTGGACTGGTCAGATGAGCTCAGTGGTACACAAGTTGAAGAAACATGGCTTGGTTTCAAAAACAAATTCACTGCAATACTCAATGATTTGGCCCCCCTAAGAACAACCAGGATAAAAAAAATCGCGCTGAGCCGTGGATGCACTCCGGCATACTGACCGCCATGAAAACCAGAGACAAAAAATGCTCTGAGTTTCATAAAAGTCAGTCAATGCTTTCCAAAAGCACAAGCAGTTGAAAGAAACAGACTAAGAAATGACGTAAGCTCCATGATCAAAACTGCCAAAAAGAATTTCATCAATGTCAAAACTGAGGAAAACAAAAATAAACCCCGTGAACTTTGGAAATTACTCAATAACCAGCTTGGCTGCAGTAAAAAACTCAAAACGAGATTTTCGAACTTAAACATAAAGACAGATAACAGGCTCATCACAGACAAACTGGATGTGGCCAAGTACTTGACATTTTTTTTCACAAACATAGCCACAACTCTTGTAAATAAATTACCCTCCCACTCAGGGCTTTTTGGGGTAGATCACATCATGACCTACTACAAAAACCTAGGGGTACGCAAAGATGATTTCAGTCTAGCAAGGGTAACAACAGCAGAGGTACTCATTAAACTGAGCGCCCTCCAACCTAGCAAGGCCACTGGCCACGACAATATCACCTCCAAATTCCTCAGAGACACAGCAACCGCCATCTCACCAATCATAGCTCACATAATTAACCTCTCCATAAAACAGGGAAAAGTACCCAAAGACTTCAAAATTGCAAGAGTAACCCCCCCTACACAAAAAGGGCAGCAAATTGGACCCAGGCAACTACCGCCCTGTTTCTATACTTACCTCCATCTCGAAAGTCATGGAAAAAATAGTATATGAACAGGTCGAAAAGTACCTCGCGGAAAAGAAACTAATCTATGAATTTCAATCTGGCTTTAGAACATCCCAATCCACTGACACATGCCTTCTTTATTTGAACGACCACATCAAACAAGAGGTGGACGAGGGCAAGTACTGCGGCATAGTGATGCTGGACCTACAAAAGGCTTTCGACACAGTCAATCACCCCATTCTGATTGACAAGCTAAAAGCAATTGGTTTTGATATACTATCGGTGAGCTGGATGCGGTCTTACCTGGAGGGGAGAGAACAGATGGTGGAGGTAAACGGTACTCTGTCCCCACCCCTCCCAGTGAGCTGTGGTGTTCCACAAGGAAGCATATTAGGTCCGTTACTGTTCCTAATTTATGCAAATGACATGTCATCAGCATGTGACTGCAACTTGCTGGTCTCTGACAGGAGCAGATTGCAGGTTGAAAAAACCCTCAGCTCCGAGCTCGGCAGAATCTGCACCTGGCTCGCCGATAATAAATTATCATTACACCTGGGTAAAACAGAGTCCATTCTCTTCAGTTCGAAACATAATCTCAGCAAATCCGACGACTTCTCAGTTGCAGTGGGTGACATTATTGTCACAAGTAAGAAGGAAATTACATACCTAGGATCTATTCTTGAGGCAAACCTCTCCTGTGACAAAATGGCATCCAATGTAATAAAAAAAGTCAATCAAAGAACTAGATTCCTATACCGGATCTCCTCTCTGGTAAACAAAAACACCCTGAAAACTCTGGCAGGAGCACTCATTCAAGGGTACTATGACTATGCTTGCACGTCATGGTACCATAGCACCTCCAAGGCGCTAAAAATAAAACTTCAAACATCGCAAAATAAACTGGTCAGACTACTGCTTGACCTTTCATCTAGAACCCACCTCACCTCTGCCCACTTTGACAACCTAGGATGGCTTAGAGTAGACGACAGAGTACAGCTACTTGCAATGGGCCTGGTCTACAAGATCCACTACACCTCTATGGTACCCATGTACATGTCAAAATTCTTCCCAAAGGTCAAGGAATACCATGATCATAACACCAGAGGGAGCTCCACAAATCATGTGAAACCCAGATTTGGCACAAAAAAGGGGGAATACACGTTTCGCAATTATGCCACATCAAGGTGGAACGCTCTTGCCACAACTGTAAAGGAAAGTAAAACTATACTTACCTTCAAAACCTCTCTTAAAGAGCACCTTCGGGGGAGAGCATTGCAAAACTGGCCCCGGTAATGGTACAAATCTCAACCTGTCGTTCAATGGACAGCTTCCCCCCCCATCTATGTATATACTCGCATTTTAGACTCTGTTACTAACTGTATATCTGTAGACTTGGTATGTCTTAAATGTCCGGTTAGGATGTATTAGAACGAAATCTAAAATGAAAATTGTTAATAAGCAATCTGTATGTAAAAAACCACCTGTATGTAAATTGTAAATAAGCCATCTGTATGTCAAATATGTCTTATATGTCTTAAATGATATGATGAATTGGAAATGGGGGACCCTGATGTAAACAAGACGAAAGTCTTTCTCTGGTCTGCATCCCCTTAACAATTGTATGTTTTGAGCTGTACTGTACCCAATATGCAAGCTGTTAATAAACCAGGCAAACCCGCTGCGCCGACGCCGACCAGGGAACCGATGTGTCAGGGAGGAAATCCCCTGGAACCTCAGCGGCTGACCGTAGACCATCTCAGCCGTGGAACACTGCAGATGTTCCTTGGGTGCGGTCCGCAAACCCAGCATTACCCAAGGCAGCTTGTCGACCCAATTGCCGTCCTTCAGGCCGGCCCTGAGTGCTGCCTTCATGGAGCGGTGGAAACGCTCACAGAGGCCGTTAGCCTGAGGGTGATAAGCGGTTGCCCTGTGAAGCTTAACCCCCAGACCACACGCCACGGCGTTCCAGAGCTCAGACGTGAACTGCGAACCCCGGTCAGAGGAAATGTCCGACGGGGTGCCAAACCAACACACCCACGTCGCAATGAAAGCTCGGGCTATGTCAGCCGCCAACGTCGACACTAGAGGAACCGCGGGTATAGTCCAGGCCCAACTGGACGGCCCAGATGATGACCCTGGAGAGGCAATCTGCGACCAGGTTCAATTTGCCAGCCACGTGCTTAATGTCTGGTGAACAGTGGCGCCTTCAGAAATGTTTCATAGGGGTGGCCAAATGGCGCCACTGAAAATCTTGGGGTGGCCCACCAAAACCAAGAATTAAATTGTTGTAAAAGTATAGACTAGATGAAAATAATGGCAAAGAGAATCACCTACTGATATACTTTGGTTTCTTATTTTACATTTTCTGATACTATTCATCTGAAGTGAATATAATACGGATAGTTAACATTTTACTTCAAACAACATTTAAAAGAACCTTGTTTTGTGTTATGTATACATGTGTTGGTGATATATTGTTTTGTTTTTTATATATGCTAGTTGTTCTTTCCTTTTAAAAAGACAAATACAGCTTAATTTAAATAAATTCCTTTATTGTAAGGCACAAAATGTTCAGCATTCTCAACACATACAATACACAACATCAACACAACATGTTCTTCAGTTATATAATGTCTCTAGGTTATAAATTGTTTTAGACTGAACAAAGCCGTTTGTGTCACACTGGGATCAAAGATGATTGACATGACTTTATTAAATCAAATTTTAAAACATGACTATTTTATTTCAACAGGACCCAAAAACACAAGGGGTATAAAATGGTAAATACATACTGTGATTGAACACAAAAACACCATCTATTATTGACCTTTATAGCAAATTCAAAACATTATAAATGATACAAAATACCACCTTTTAGTATTAGACAGAAAATAGGTGAGACATATTTCTATTTTTTTTAGATTAGGCCACTGTGGTGAGAGTAATACATATAGCTTGTATTCCATTTGTTTTGAAAATGTATATTTATACTTTATAAACAAACTGGTTACCCTTTTTTTAAATGAGCATACAGAACATTATGAAAACAAACTTGACTAATGGTCGGCTCATAACCTCAGAACACAGTAGAGGAAAAACTGCATAGATTCTCGTTTCTTAGGTTTTAGTTTCACTTTTACAAAACAGAGTTCCACATGTACTTTCTAGCATGTATCAGATAAGTGAGGAGATGGGCTAGCCATCTCCTCACTTGCCCTATGCTGCTGCTCCCCTGCCAGCTCTGTCTCTCCTTTACTCATCTTCTTCTTACAATAAAAAGAGATGTCTGTTGACTTTCTCTTCATTTTCTGCAAATTGACATTGCACACAGCAGTGATTAATAGTAGCCTACGCATTACACCAGCCCAGCATACCGACATCAGCTAACGTTAGCTTAGCAAGCTAAACTAAGGCTAACTAGGATAGCTGCCAAAGTGTGTTTACAGACGAATTATACCTGAAGTCAAGCCAGCCTTTACTGAGCCCCGAGTCTGTTTTCCAGGTCTTCCAGCGTTTTTCTCGTTTTAATGCCATTGAACACCATTTTTGATCAGAATAACAACTAAAGGTAAGCATATCTCCGTTTTTTGCCACATAAAGCTAACACACTAAAGCCTAAAGTGTTGTGGGGCTTAACAGGCAACGAACGTATACGACTTACCTTCTAGAAGTCTGGTGGATTTTTGTCAAGTCAGTAGAAAGAAACGTTTTGCTGCAACCTGCTGCTGTCTGTGCGAATCTCAGAGTGGTGCGTACAAGTATCAGAGTGGTGCACCGAGTATCAGAGTGTTACCATGGTAGCAGAGGGAGGGGCTGCAGTATGAGCATTGGAAGCTCAAATCAAGTGACTCGCAGGCTGTGTATTTGTTGTTAAATATCAGATAAACTACTACGCATACGTGACTGGTGAGGCGGTGTGTGTGGTGGGGGGGCCAACAAATATATTAGGGTGGCCATGGCCCCCCCTGCTGGCGCCACTGCTGGTGAACTACGAGATGTAAGACAGCTGCCGCTGCTGACGCTCAGACCAAGGCTCTGCCACTTTTGACATGGCGAACGTGAGCGGCTTGTGGTCGACAAACGCCGTAAATTCACGGCCTTCCAGCAAAAAATGGAAGTGCCGCACGGCCAGCCAGAGTCCAAGGAGTTCTCGGTCAAAAGCGCTGTACCTGCGTTCCCTGGGCGTCAGCTGAGGTGCACCGCACCAACGGCGTAGTCCGATGCGTCTGTGGTAATTCTTTCACACACACATACGGGTATTGGGCCGAGCGCGACACCGTACTTCCGGTCTGCGCCGTTTTACGCGAGGTGCAAGCAGCCGTACACCGTCTTGGTGTTGCTAAGCTTCCTGTACTGAATATCAGTCTATTGCCTTAATCAATATCTAGTCAACTCTAAAATACCACATATATGCAATGGCATGATAATGTTATTGTGACAAGTGGGGTATTCACCTGGTGTTTCCAGAAATTAGACGTAGATGCAGCCAAAATCGACGAAGGCCACTGCCGTTTTTCCATACATCTGCAGGCAGTCTGTAACAACCCACACAGCTCTAGTTTACGCTGGTAACGACCTAAAGCACACCCCTCAAGTCCAGAGATGTAATCCGAAGACATGCAGCGATTTCTTCGGTCGTTAATTCAGAAAAAAAACCTACTGCGCTCTGCCTGGCTAGTTAGCTAGCTGTTTATATTTGCACTTCCAGGATATTAGCATCTCCAGGAAAATGGCGCATTTATATATATTTATATGGTGCGTGTTGCATTGTGGGTAGCTCGTGACGTCACTGTGTGTGAAAGAATGGAGATGGGAGCCGTGGATGCAGGGCCGGCCCTTGGCATAGGCAGTATAGGCAAATGCTAAGGGCGCATCAACCCATCGGGGGGCGCCGAAAATTGGGGAGAAAACAAAAGGAATTTTTTTTTGAAATTACATTTTTTAATTTTGTTTTATTTCATAAACACAATTTCCCGATTTTGGATCAACAAAGTACATCTTATTGTCTTATACTAACAGAACTACGCCTATATTGCGTACAGCGCCCATAAACTATGGCACCCCCCCCCACCCAAAAATCAAGTTGAACTGCCCCAGCCCCAGTAAAAAACAGAGGTTTATGTGAAATAGTTCTTTTTTTGAAATAATGGTTTTAGTGTGCAATTATAGGTTTTAATTTTGTATTTGTGTTCATTTAAAATAAATCGAACTCCCAAAAAACGTATACAGCTTCTGTATGCTTTTATGAACATTGGAATTTACTGTAAGCGGCCGCGGGGGGGAGAGCTTTAGAGAGCTCTCTCCTGAAAGACTGAGAGGCTCTGATAACCTCAGCTCAGTGAGGTAAAGGCACGCCTTTATATGATCATTATAGTTATAAAAATAAATAAGAAAACAGATGAAAAACAGGTATAAAATACCATATGACAGTACAAAAAAGTTGTTATTAATAAACAAGAATACAGTTTAAAAGGGGAGTGATTTGTAAAATATCCATAAAGAAAAAGAAAATCTGCTTACAGTTCCGTTTCATATGGGTGTTGAGAGATGTATCCATAGATCTCTTAATTTTGCTCTCAAAGTGCACCAGATTGATGCTTTTAACTTCAATATAAAAAATGTAGCTGGCCAGGATGGCTGGTTTAGCTGGTGCTAAACCAGCTAAAACAGCCACCAGCTAAACCAGCCATCCTGGCCAGCTAAAAAAAACAGCATAGACCAGCATAGTATGCTGGAATGCTGGGCTGGTCACCAGCATCCATCTATCACCAGCTTATGTTAATAATAGTATTACATATACCATGCTGGAAGCTTACAAGGATTCCAGGTGACCAGCATACATTAATAATATTAGTGCATTTTATTTATGGGCGCCCTTCAAAGCTCTCAAGGACACATTACAGAGCATAAATAAAAACAAGCAACACAGAAAGTCAAACAGTAATTCGAGACTTAAAAAATAAAGAATTAAAAACAACAATCAGTTTAGAGGAATTATGATATTGAATACCCCAGTTTAAAAAGGTGGGTTTTCAGGCAGGATTTGAAGATTGAGTGAGTCCATATTGCGGATGTCTTGTGGGAGAGAGTTCCAGAGACGGGGGCAGAGTGGCTGAAGGCTCTTGACCCCATTGTTTAAATACTGGTATGATTATTTAAACCAGAGAACATAGCTTTGTAAAACAGTGCTACCCTCATTTTAAGTTAAGTTGTTGTCGCCACAGTTCCAGCCGTTGGTCTGCAGTGGAACGGACTACGTCAATTTCTAAACCAATATAATTATTTTGAATCAATATTGTGAGTCGTTGGTTTATTTAGTATTCGCGTCGAGACGCCGGTTGACCATGACAGTGTTCTTTTTTCATTAATGACCGTTTCAATGCACATTATCCCTTACTTATACAGTATGTCACGTATTCCAAAATGTCTTTTTACAGCCCTAAAGGATAAGATGTACTATTGCTTTCAATAAAAGATGGCCATGGTGTGCAGGCATCACATGAGCTGCATTCAATTCCCAGTGTGTTGTGTTGTGAGAGAAACATGCTGCCCAGTAGCTGCCAACATGAAAGTAAGGTAAAGCACAGAGGTAAAGCCTAGAAATCAGTATTTAAAAAAACACCGTTACACAAAAATGTTTCAAACAGTGAAACAAGCAAAAGTAGTGTGGGATCCTGGGTGCAAGCCGAAGGGACTATTCAGTGGACATTTACATTTCCGCAGCATCTGTAATAAACATGAACAGCTAGAACATCTCCTCCTTGAGTCCAATATTGACTGTTTGGGAATATCGGAATGTTAGCTAAAACAGTCGTCACCATCCGCTCTTGTATGTCAGGATATAATGTGTTTAGGAAGGACAGACTGAAGGGAAAAGGAGGGGGTGTGTTGCTTTATGTGAGGAATACCATTACTTGTAGGGAGACTGACCTCCCAGCTAATATTGAGTTTGATTGTGTTGGTGTGGAAATCACACTGAGGAAATGTCCCTCAATATTATTTGCCTATATCGACAACCCACCGCTAAGGTGGATTTCTATGATCAGGTAAAACTCATGCTGAATTCCTGTGACTCCAACTAAGAGCTAATTATTTTAGGAGACTTTAACATAAACTGGAATGAGAAACAAAATAGAAAGAAATTAAAACGGATCATGGATAAACACAACTTAATACAACTAATGGATCAACTGACTAGAACAGGGGTCTGTAACCTTTTTGACCAAAAGAGCCATTTTGCTCCTTTTTCCAAAACATTTTTTTGTCTGGAGTCGCAAAACATATTTCATAGTTTTTTATTGTTATATCAGACAAAAACAACAGTTTTTTTGCATTTATTAGGCTATTTATTACATGATATAAAACTGTTAACCTCTAATAAGAAACAAAGAACTCTTATAAGGAGAATTAAAAATAATACACAGGCCTACTTTAAAATAAATTAAACACAGCACTTGGGGAGTCGTCTGCACATTTGAAGAAAAAAAATATTATTAAAATGGGCCCACTTTGAAATAAATAAAACATAGCTGCACCCTAAAAAGAGTTAAAGGTAGGGTAGGTAAGAATGGAGAAACCAGCTCGAGTGCGCTAGAATTTGAAAATACACAACCGGAAAAAATATGCCTCTTCCTTCAGGCTTGAGTCCTTCCTCAAGGTCAAGGTCCATCGTAAGGAGGCCGTAGAGGACCCCTGTGCGCATCGTGCCGTATGAAGACGTGCTCTGCCGAGCGGAGATCCGCAGGAACCCGGGACATCTGAGTACCATGTTGAGCAATGGGAATCGGAGCAAAAGCCTCGGCGGTGTCCTGCACACCAGGGAACCGATGTGTCAGGGAGGAAATCCCCTGGAACTCTCAGCGGCTGACCGTAGACCATCTCAGTCGTGGAACACTGCAGATCTTCATTGGGCGCGGTCCGCAAACCCAGCATTACCCAAGGCAGCTTGTCGACCCAATTGCCGTCCTTCAGGCCGGCCCTGAGTACTGCCTTCATGGAGCGGTGGAAACGCTCACAGAGGCCGTTAGCCTGAGGGTGATAAGCGGTTGTCCTGTGAAGCTTAACCCCCAGACCACACGCCACGGTGTTCCAGAGCTCAGACGTGAACTGCGAACCCCGGTCAGAGGAAATGTCCGACGGGGTGCCAAACCAACACACCCACGTCGCAATGAAAGCTCGGGCTATGTCAGCCGCCGACGTCGACACGAGAGGAACCGCGGGTATAGTCCAGGCCCAACTGGACGGCCCAGATGATGACCCTGGAGAGGCAATCTGCGACCAGGTTCAATTTGCCAGCCACGTGCTTAATGTCTGGTGAACTCCGAGATGTAAGAGAGCTGCCGCTGCTGATGTGCAGACCAAGGCTCTGCCACTTTTGACATGGCGAACGTGAGCGGCTTGTGGTCGACAAACGCCGTAAATTCACGGCGTTCCAGCAAAAAATGGAAGTGCCGCACGACCAGCCAGAGTCCAAGGAGTTCTCGGTCAAAAGCGCTGTACCTGCGTTCCCTGGGCGTCAGCTGAGGTGCACCGCACCAACGGCGTAGTCCGATGCGTCTGTGGTAATGGAGATGGGAGCCGTGGATGATGGGTGCGCCAACAGGGCCACCAGAGCCAACGCGGTCTTGACCTCCGTAAAAGCAGACTCAGCTTCCGCCGTCCAGTCGAACGCCTGGATTAGCCCAAATGGACCAATCCGTGGAGCACCTCACACACCAGGATCCCTTGGCTAACTAAAAGGGAGTCCCAATTGACTTGCATAGAGCACCCTGAACGCTGGTAATAGACGAGTTGGGATCGCGGGGAAATGCTCTCCGCAGACCCATTCTCACAGCGTTATAAACCTTTTTCTTACTCAATATCAAGCCACACGTATTGTTTTTACTTCGGCTGTGTGTGTGTGTGTGTGTGTGTGTGTGTGTGTGTGTGTGTGTGTGTGTGTGTGTGTGTGTGTGTGTGTGTGTGTGTGTGTGTGTGTGTGTGTGTGTGTGTGTGTGTGTGTGTGCGTGCTCAGGATGAGTTTCGCTTGTTCTCGCTGTATCGCCGACCTGGAAACCTGTCCGCTCCTCGCAGCAACGAGCCTCGCAACGCCCCGACCAATCAGAGCACACTGGGCTCACAGGGGGGGGCAGGAGCTCCAACAAGCCGTTTAGGACAGAGAGTGAATACCTGGTGAATACTATACAGAGATGGTGTATGAGAAACCAATGTGATTTTGGAAAATTGCACAATTTAAATCAGACCTCAACAATGGAAATATGATCAGTAGAAATAGCCATGACATGGGACATTTAAGTCTTGGACCAAACCCATGTAATTTTCCCTCCCACAGACAAACATGAGACCAAGCTGAAGGAAAAACTAAGGTTTGTAGTGGATGGACTCTGACAGCTTTCCTCTCATTTATTTTCACACTTTATTTGCTTTCCTCATGCACTCTCTTTCATTTAAAACTGCACATTCTGCTGTTTGCTTCTTCTCCTCAGTTTGTGCTTTTGCTTTGGCCGGCTGCTGTCACAGGAGGGATTTTTCAACTTGAATATGACCAGTGTATGTATGAGCCTTTCTGTTCTCTCCCTTTTACCCCTAACTGAACCCTGTGTGTCCAAACCAAACACTGCATATTGTGATAGAGGGAAACAGCCTGATGATGCATGGTTCAGATCTGTGTTTTGTTACCTCAGACACAAACCTTAGTCTTGTGTGAAAATGTAGTGTTCAATCCTGTTTGATCCCTTTGTCCATCCCAGTGTTGCCAGTGTAAACGGATAAAGTGGTCCCGCCTCCAAAGCTTTATCCAGTTCTCTTTATACATCCATGGCAGCTAGTTCACTGGCATTATTGAAACTGATGGGGGGAATTCACAGATAATTGATTGCGGCCGCTGTTAGCACTATGGGTTGTGCATCGTTTGCAACCGTTTTTTAACCGTCTTAAGATCACATAAAAGAAAAGGAAAAACAATAATTTTACAAATAACAAAGTTTTCCAAAAGTAAGTCAACGTGTGATATGATGCAAACCCCTGGAACTGTGGTTATCAATTAATTTGACTATTTTTAAATATATAATTAGCCTTTTTTTTATCGTAGTCGTTTGAACTAACAAAACTGTTCAGTCGACTTTTATTTAACGTCACTGAATTGGAAGTGTTAAAGACCCCTGCTTTGAATCCTCACTGAGTGGAGGCTTGCATGCATGAGAGCGGATACAAAAAATATCTTCAGCTTTAAAAGACTGTCGTCAAGTGTCGATCATCACGTTGTGAGTCTATAGACGGTTTGTAGTAAACAGATTCCGTATGCCGTTTGTTTTGTAGAAGCAGACGACAAACTGTGATTTTCAGAGCATGTGGAACTCACTAGTTTCATGTGTCGGGACAGTAATGAAAATGTATGGTTGTGGTGCCTGAGATGTTACACGTTTACTATTGAAAAAGAAGACTAGTGAAAAGACCTTAATATATTCTGTCCCCTTGCCTTTACTTCCCCTTCTACGGAAGCCCCGAGATAAGTGAGAGAAAAAATGTGATCAATGTTTTTTACAAATGACTTTTTCTCTCCGGTGTCTATAATTCAAAAAAAAATCTGAAAAGAAGTTGCCTCTAGGCTTCCGTAAACACTGCACAGTTAACATGTGCAAACCAAACTATTCAACTCTGGCAAGGCTGCTAAATCATGTCTGTTGATAGTAGCTGGTATATACATTACTGTTGTAATATGTCGAGAAGAAAGGAAACTCAATATACTGTAAAGAGGATGCCTGAATGAAAAAAATAATATTACTATTGAAATGAAACAGTGTTATATGAAAAAGACAATTTGTACTTATTTTTGTCATTTTAGAAATTTTATTGTTGATCAGTTACATTGCAAATTATGGTAGTGATGTATCAATCTTTTTTTATTTACTGGTACAGCAGAACACACAGTATAACACACCACACTCACCAACAACTGTCTCTCAGAAATTAAATCCTGGATGCAAACAAATTACCTTCAACTGAACAGCGACAAATCAGATATTATCATAATCGGACCCACATCCCGCACCAACACCACCCAGAACTTCAACCTCACCCTTGACAACGCCACACTAACCCCCTCTACTCATATTCGCAACCTTGGAGTCATTTTTGACAGCCAGCTCAAATTCGATAAACACATAAACCACATCACCAGGACTGCCTTCTTCGATCCTCAGCCCCTCACTCTCCTTCCCGGCTGCTGAAACCCTCATCCACGCATTCATCACTTCAAAACTGGACTACTGTAACAGCATCCTGTATGGCTCATCATCCAACATTCTAAATAAACTGCAATATATCCAGAACTGCTAACACACAAAGTTCTCAACGACCAGCCCCCCCCCCTACCTCACCGACCTGATCCACCACCACACCCCTTCCCGCAGCCTTCGTTCATCAGAAGCGAACCTCCTTTCTATCCCCACATGAACCAAGCTCCGAACCTGGGGGTACAGAGCCTTCTCCATCGCTGCCCCCACCCTCCGGAACTCCCTTCCACAACACATCAGAGACTGCATCGACACCTCCACCTTCAAAACACTGACCAAAACACACCTCTTCAGACTGGCTTTTAATTTGTGAATTATGTTGTGTTGCTGTTTTAATATTGTTGTTATTCTATTATAATATGTGTTGCTGTTTTAATATTTTTTTATTGTATTATATCTCGTTTTATCACCACTGTAAAGCGCCTTTGAGCACCTGAAAAGGCACTTGTAAATTAAATGTATTATTATCATTTTTGTTCCTAAAAAGGTGGAATTCACTCAATAAAACAAAGCTAAAACAGTTAAAAGGAGTAAAAACTAATGAAGACAGTCTAAGAAAAAAAATGAACATCGAGAAGTTTCTTTCTCCGACGCATTGATTCTGCCAAGTGAGTTACAGCTCGTTGATGACGTCACCTGGAAGAGAAAACGTTGTGTTATTTACCTGTGGACTACACATTTACCGTTTCAATAAGACACTTACAGAAACCCTAGTTTTGAGTTCCACTTGGCACAACAGTAAGAATGAAGTCATCACAGATCTTAACAATGTTACTTACTCTGCACAGGGGGAGCTGTACTCAGTGACCGCCTCATCACCTGCAAATATCAACACAAACATCAGAAACAGGGCGAGTAATACGAGGGAGGAAATACTGTGTCGTTGTTTGGAAGCCATGAGAAGTTAGTAATAACATTTGTTTTCCCTTTGCTGTTTTTATGACTTAGGAAAACCTTTGCTAGGAAAATGTTTTACATTTCTATTTCTTATTTTATCTGTGACAGAAGTCTTACCAGGTGAAATTAAAAGTTGGCCAGGATAAAACATTTTTAGGATGTGTTGTTGTTATTCTTATTTTGGGCTCAAGAGGCAGGAAGTGAACCATATGAATCAGACATGTTTCCTTTCAGGTATATGCTCCCTGTTTTTAGAGTTCTTGGAAAAAAACTCAGGTTAAAGAAAACACGAGTGCTTTTAGTTAAAAGATCTGTTTATGGATCGAAAAAGATGAAAAATCATTCTGGCAAAATTAATTTCCACCTCGTTTTCACAAATGACAACATTTTAATATTGTTTATCTTTGAAAGATTTTCATAGCATACCTTTTCTCATAAAGTGTTCTTGTCTCATAAAGACAGGCGAGAAAACAATATAAATCCAAATTATAAAATGGATCACAAGGGGAAAAAATAATAAATCTTGCCTCTCAGGGCTTCCGTACATTTAGTTAACTTAAAGAAACTGAGCATCACATACATTACAAACTAAGTAACTACGAAGCTCTTACTTGTCTGGTAGTAATCGTAGACTTTGACCACAGCTGGTTTCAGATTCCTGACAGGAACATCCTCCTCCAGTGTCACACTGTATATCAGCGTCTCATCCTTTTTCAACTGCAACCACAAAAGAACAAACTCATACTTTACTATTTACTTTATCACAAGCTCTGCACACAGGTCGTAATGGTTTAAATAAATGATATAAAATAAAGGATTAATTCATGCATATCTGAGGCACACAGTTGGTGCTTCCTACCCCCGTCTAAGTAGATGTTGATGTATCCTTCGTCCAGATCCACACGCTTCACTGAGCGGTCGCTCTTCAGCTAAAAATAAGCACAGAACACACAGCCATCAGTATACACCAATATAAAAATATATTATGTAGTATGAATTTGCTACAGTCTAGTACTGCACAGACTACATGTGTATTAAAGTATCTAAACATGTGCTATTCAGTGGAAGAACTTACCAGCTCCAGGGAGCTCTTATCCAGAATGTATCCAGACAGCAGCTTGATGTTGATGATCACCATGTTGGTTTCCTCTCTCCTGCCCTGGTACCTACACACACACACACACACACACACACACACACACACACACACACACACACACACACACACACACACACACACACACACACACACACACACCACACACACACACACACACACACACACACACACACACACACACACACACACACACACACACACACACACACACACACAGCACACACACACACACACCACACCACACACACACACACACACCACACATCACACACACACACACACACACCACACACACACACACACACACACACACACATCACACACACCACACACATCACACACACACACCACACACACACACACACACACACACACACACACCCACACACACACACACACCCACACACACACACTACACACACACACACACACACCACACACACACACACACACGATAACTAACTTTGTTTTTTACAGTTCAAGGAGCATTGAGATGTTTTTTTTGGTATGATTGAATATTTGCGACAATATTTGTACCAACATATACAGTGGAAGAAATAATTATTTGATCCCCTGCAAATGTTTTAAGTTTGCCCACTTTTTGACACACAATATCAAAAAGAAAATCCAGAAATTGACATTAACTAAAAGATAAACATTGATGTGCTGTGTGAAATAAGTATTTGATCCCCTTGCAAAACATGTCCCATGGTGGAGAGGTTTGAATCTGATTGATTGATTCTGTGGACAGGTGTCCTTTATACAGGTAACAAGTTGATATTAGGAGTCTTTTTTAAAGGAAAAGGACTTCTGTAAGCGGTCTGTGGGAGCCAGAATCCTTGTTTGTTGCAAGGGGATCAAATACTTATTTCCCACAGCAAATACATTTATTTCTCTTATATGATGAACATTTCTGGATTAAATAAACCTACCATTAAAATGATAGACTGTTCATTTACTTGTAAGTGCGTGAATTTACAAAATCGGCAAGGGATCAAATTATTATTTCCTTCACTGTATTACTGAAACTAAAAGGTTTCCAATCTCTATTACAGCTAACACACACACTGTACCTGACATGCACAAAGAGGATGAGCTGGGGCCTTTTGATGTTGCACTTGGTCTTGGTGTTAGTGGTGATGTTGAAGGCAGAGAAGTCGGGGGGAGGGGGGATGTTGTAGTGCATGGAAATCTGAGAGAGACAAGTCATCACAGTCAATACACAGTACAAAGGAACAATACGCTTTGATCAAATATTTCAGTAACTTAAAATAAAAAACACATCTGTAGCATTACAATATCATATACTGCTTTTACTTCTTAGTTTACGTCAATTTTAGCCCTTTGTGTCGCGAGGCTCTTCTTTTTCTCGTCCTTCGAGGCCCCCGTACCAAGACCCCAGTACCCAAGTGCGCCGGACGCTCATGCAAATATTCGTAGTGGCCAAACTGTGGTTCTACAACTTCTGCATCATTGGGCCCAATATTACTTTTCCCCATTGACTTACATTGGGAAAGAGATGTCTGTAAATCAGCGGATCATTTAAAAATAAATAAATAAACAAACCAGTATGAACACTTGTATAGCCCATATTTGAATCATTAGGGTTTTAAAATGTGTAAATTTGCTAAAACCTGAATTCAGTTTGATTTTCTCTCTCCATTCTACTGAGCAGAGAGAGGGAGATCGGGGGTGGGGCTTAAGGAGAACTCAAGTGCGCATGCTCTATGAGCGTACATACGGGCACTTTGCTCTCGACAGGCGGGCATGATGGGTCATTTGGGACTTTTGCTCTCGAGAGCATCAGACCATTTGGGCTCCATGCGCCACTGAGCAACTCTCATAGGAATGAAGGAGGCCCCTCCTCCGACGCAGTATCCAGTTATCTTTATACACCCATGCCCCGTACCTGTGCCAGGACGCAGCTCTGGCCCTGGGCCCTGATGGTGTATTCTCCGGGGACCTCGCTCAGCTTCTGCTCCTGGTACAGCAGCCTGTTGCTCTGATCCACCCTGAACTCTGTGTTCAGGCCTCCCAGCGAGGTCACCGTCACTTTCGTGCTGCCCTCTGCGCTGTAGGTGGCCGCGCCGTACTTAGCCAGAGCCTGGAGGGCCACCACGGTGTCCTGAGGGACGGAGGGGTTACAGGAGGAACATAAATGTTGGTTTGAAGGTGTTTTAAATGTAACCTTAAAATATGTTTTTATCGAGATCTACACTACATCAGGATTACATGTTAAAAACAAACAAGTTATAGGATGAAGTGTTAGTTTTTCTGGAGTCTGTGGGAAGAGAAACAAACTGACCTGGGGTTGTCAGGAAGAAATGGAAGAGGTACTCAGAATTTATACTTTTTGTTGTTGTTTATAGGCTACTATAATTAAAAGCAGTGATACTCAATTGTAAAAATACTCTGTTACAAGTAAAAGTCCTGCATTCAAGATCTTACTTAAGTATATTTTGATCCCAATATTTTTGTAGCCAAGGTGTTAAATGGTGACTGATAGTAATCATTTTGTATTCTGCTGCTGAATATCTTAACCTATATTAGCTTATAATGTGTGTGTTCAAGTAACTAGTAACTTAAGCTGTCAGATAAATAGAGAGGAGTAAAAAGTACCACGTCTGCTTCGAGTAGAAAACTCAGGTAAAGTAAAAGTACCTGTCATCAGGTCAACATTTTGAGAAACCCCTCAAAATAGTAGTAGAGTATATGTCTAGGGTTTTATAACGGGCACCTGGTCTGTGGGTGTTTTACCTTACGTATTATAGTTGAGTGGTGCTCACTCATTAGGAGGGTGCCATCATTGCAAGCATTAACAGATTTTAGCAAGATTAATATACTAATTACTATTTTTGTATGCAATTGTTGCCTCACTTATCTCTCTCTAGACAACAGCTGATTTTTACGTTGCTACGCCAGGTGTCACTAAGAAGAGTTTTCCCATAAGCCACCTGTGTGTTATGTGTGTTACCTGTGTGGAAGAGAAGCCCCCGTACGGGTTCTGCTGCTGGACCAGCCAGCGCACGATGCTGGAGGAGTAATCCAGGCCGAAGTCTGGCAGGGCCGGACCGGAGAGCAGAGCCAGCAGGACGTAGGAGGTCATCTCCACCTCCAGAGAGTCCAGGCCTTTCCCAGAAGTCCCGGCTCTATCCCAGTGACGGGAGCCACCTGTCAATCAGAACAGTGGATTCATCCTTTAGAACGGTTGTAACTTTAAGACTATATAAAAATACATATATAAATATTTAACATATATAAAATAATGTATTATATGACATTATTGCCTCTGCATTGGATTATTATCGGATAGGGTAATACCTTCATAATTAACTACGTCTGAAACTTAAGCAGAAGTCTAGGGCAAATAATTGCAAGTCTCTTCAGTGAGAATGTCACGAAATGTTTTAAAAAGAAAAGCCACATTCTGGAAAAAATGTGAAAATTAAAAAAAAGTCAAATTTGAGATGCATTGTGGGACATGTAGTTTATGGGCAATGTGCCTCTGTAAAGTAGCATGTAACCGTATAATAAACATATCATATTTTTTGCAAGCTCTTGTGGGGCCACATAAAATGAAGTCGCGGGCCGGATTTGGCCCCCGGGCCTTGAGTTTGACATCCTTGCTTTAGAAGGTAAGCAATGACCGACCCTGTGCACTAGCTCGCTATGCTAGGCTTTGTAAGAGAACTTTTAATCGTCATTTGGCAATGTTTTTTAAATTAAGGTGGATAATCCTTAATGGAGGCTGAACTGCATGTTCTAAAAACTAAAAGCATTCATGTTTTCTTCAAGGTGAGTTTTGATTTCTCGTTGCACTTCAAACAGAAGCTATATTGTCTATTCTATGTCTTTCTTGTGACTACAAATGCATTTTAATCTGCGCTTATCTGTTCAGTCTTATTGCCTCTTATGGCTAGAATCTGTATTAAAATAACAACAATATCCTGACAAAAAAGAAATCTATTATTCCAACATTTAATTTTTAACAGTTTATTTCTTAAAGATAAATGTTATTATTTTTCAACTGCCTTCATTGCTTGAAAAAACTGCTTTCAGGGCAGAGTTCAGGCTTTCCACTTTAACTAAAATGTCACTTACGTTTAACAATTACTTGCAATCTGACGTAAAGGAATATTAAAGTAGTTAAAGAGAAATATGAATGTGTTCAAGGCTTACACTACAACATCTGCTTCCTTTCAGCACTTCCATTTGAACAGTTATGCTGATTTCGTTCAATATTGAATTGCTATTTGAACTTCACAGTTTTTTTAATACTATGTCATGCTACAAATTCAGCTTTAGTAAAACATTTTGATAAATGTCTCACTGTCTCATTGATATGAGACAGTGTTGTCAGAGGTCTAGCATTAACTGAGGTTCAGATGTTGCCGTCTTACCCTGCGTGTTGGACTTCTGGTTCAGGTAAGTGATGAGTTTGATCCTCATCTCCTCGTCTCCAGCCAGAGTGAAGGTGTAGGACAGCAGCGCGGTGGTGTACAGGTTTTCTTCTAGCTGGGAGTCCACTGATGCCTTCAGACAGCTCAGGCACCTCTGCACCACGGGGGCCTGTCACACAACCAGCACCCACACAGAGGAAACAATGAGCAGCAGAATATAAAGGAGGGCGAGAACTGTCAACCACAACAATGAACCATATTCATTTTGTATACGAATTTGAAGTCATTTGAACGGAAATATTCAACCACAGCCTATTTCAAGATGAAGAGTCAAAAAGAACACAAACACACATCTCTGAAAGAACACTTTAAGTAATAGATCAACATTTACTTTTTCCCCTGTTAATTATTTACAATAAGATATTCCTTTTTAAATGACAAGTTGCCACATTTGTGTTGAATTAAAGAGAAATCCACACTAAGAAATATACAAAGTTAGACACAAATAAACACCTGTGTATTTTGGATGTTTTGCTCTCAAAATGGTCTGAAAGAGGAGAAGTTATGGGAGCAAATAGCCCAAAGTTTTAATATTTACCAGGGCATGAAAACTATTTTAAGTGTTTGACTTAATAATTAATCTAAAGGATCCAGGTTGCAGAATATTTACAGTAAATGTATCATTGTTGCAGTACAAGCACTTATCAGACGAACATCATATGATAACATTTAAAATCAGGAATGCAACAGGTGGATATCAACAATGAAAGTTCATCAGAGTTCGAGTTGTGACCGAGACTCACGGAGGTGCTTGTGTCGAGCTCCAGCATGGCAGCTGTGATGTAGGCCGTCAGAGACACATCGTCACTCACTCCTCCCTGTTAGAAACATCACAGGAGGAACAGTCAGAAAACACACTTTTATTCATGTCACTGTCATTACTGGCAACTTAAAGAACTAAAAAATGCATGTACATGGCACACAAGTTGCTATTGCAGTTATGTTGAATACAATATTTACTTTCTAGGATCCTGCAAAAGCTGCACTAAACAGGTGTGGGATTCTTTACACTCAACACTATTTTATTTAACGTAGTTAAATCTACAACATTACATTTGACTGGGCCAGAAGAAAACCGGGGCTGCAGTTCTTTATAACAACAAACCTTATCTCATTTGCATCCAAAGTAAACCCCCTTCTTGTGATGAAAGTGAGAAGGGTTACGGTATTTAAAGTGTATGATTAAGTTAGATGTTCAAAATGTATTAAAGGTGTTACACGGTGAATGTGCCATGTATTCAGCAGCTAATGCTGAAGAACTTCCTAGATGGGAATCTCCGTGTGTGTGTGTGTGTGTGTGTGTGTGTGTGTGTGTATGTGTGTGTGTGTGTGTGTGTGTGTGTGTGTGTGTGTGTGTGTGTGTGTGTGTGTGTGTGTGTGTGTGTGTGTGTGTGTGTGTGTGTGTGAGAGAGACTGAGAATAATCCTTCGCTCAATACAGTAATCAGCTGACATTGAGAATGATCTATTTTCAGAGCTTTTTATCCAATACAACTACTTTCCAAAACACATAGGTACCGGCATCTGCCACACATCTTTCATTTATTTTGGTGTTAGTTGGCTTCATGAAATGTTGTAGTTGGATAGGCTAGAACTAATCAGTTTGGGATATTTCCTCTGCTGTTAGGGTGTGCTGCTTGCAGGCAGGCCTGGGGCTATCATCCCTCCCTGCACACAGCTCTCAGAGACAACATGCAATTTTCTCCTCACATTGAATTAATTCTCTGGTTTAGGTCTTATAGGAAGAAAATCACCCACGCAAAGCTTTAAACGACTAAAGGCAGATGATGTGAAACCCTATATTCCCAGCTAAAATGTCCAAGTTTCAGACTGATGTTGTCACCTTCATGCCGTTGTGGAAGAGTTTCCCCACAGATTGGATGCAGCCGTCAGGCCGCTGGAGCTTGGAGAGCCAGCTCCGGGCTTCTTGAATGTGCTTGTCTTCCACAAAGATGTACGGTTTCGCCCCGTCAAAGGACTTCATCACGAAAGAGGTCAGCCTGGAAGGATACAAACACAAAGTCTTTATAAACAAATCCAACCAAGTGGGCCTGTGTTCAGTTACCCCCAAATGAACCCTTCCTCGGAGCCCAGAATAACGATGGGAAGTAAAATATCCACATATTATATTCTGATTAGTGCTGTACATAGATTCAAAAATGTAATTGTGGTGATCACAATAATAATCTGTGATTAATCACATTCATTTAAATATTAGTATTTACTTGGAATGTTTGGGGGGGGATAAAACAAATACATGTGCGGTAACGGTTATAATAAAGAAATGCAAGTGGTAAGAGGGTTTTTCACTTTCATACAACATGATTTCTGAATTGTTGCTAGGAAGTTCGACAACTTCCCGACACTTAAACATCGGGAGCATTAATGTGGTAATGTGACATCCCTAATTGTAATGTTGTATTTCAGATGTAATGCGTCAAGAAATGTTGACAATAATAGATACATTACATTACTAAGCATTTTGTCTTTCAGTATTGGTCAACCCTGCTAATCTCTACTTTGACCAAATTGTCTGTTAAAGGAGATTATTGCCATGTTGTCATATACTCAAAAAACATTCCCGCAGCTGTATTTCCAAGAGTAATGAAAAAAATCTACACATAACCAAATGTGCAAATGTTCATATAAGATGCTGATAACAGTAGCTTGGAAAGAAATCTATAATAAAATTCATTTTAAGCCCTTTTTTTCAAGTTTATTAGACCATTCCACCCAATCTCTGTTTGGAATTCTAATTCAATTACACACTTGAGAGCCCTACTTCCTGCTCACCACAAACACACACCCACACCTCACTGACAAAAAGGGGAAAATCCACGTTTAAAAAAGAAATGTGGAAAATTGCAAGGTCTAGTATTCTTTTGTGTATATGCTCTGCCCAGAAAAAGGCCTCTTTACTGGGGACTCCCAACAAAAGGCCAGTGAAAGCTCCCTCAAACTCACACTGTCCCAACATTTCCTATTCTCCTTTCCAAATGTGCTTTCTGTATCGGTGGAATTAAAAACACATCATTTGTATTATTATTATTTTTGTATTATATAAATTATATTTATTATTTGTATTAATGTTACTATTTTGTCTTATTCCTAAATATTTCATCTAATTTACTTTGCACCTTTCAAATGTATTTTCTTTCAATTTGGTTGTTATTTCTTTGTACAGCCGTCTTGGTTTTTTAATAATTTAAAATGTATAAATGACACATCATAGAACAGAATATGTATTTTAAAATAGTAATGATAAAAATGCCTCTTCTAATTAAAACAGTTGTGTTGTGCTATATCCCAACAAAAAATAAATTACAAAATAAGGCACAAAAGATCTTCTTAATTAAAATATATGACACTGGTTTTGCCATCAGCTGTTAACAAATATAGAAAATGTTAGGGCTATTACAAGTCATTAGCTTTATCCTAATCATCATGTTGTTACAGATGTTGAGGAGGGGTTACTGACCAGGTGTTTCCAGATATATCGCTATTCCCGAAGGCGCTGTAGGAGCCGTCGTCGTGCTTGTAGTTAAGCTCCCTCTGATATCCTGCAACAATCACACACACATTTACGAAAAAGTCAGCTTTGCAGACAGACAAAAACAAAAGAAGAAGAGTGCTGGGGGGCTACACTGGTGAGGCCCAGTTGTTTCACATGCTGGTGAGACGATGATACAATCCCAGCAGGCTGCTTTAAATAATACATCAAGAGTCTGACGGCCTATCAGATGTCAGAACAGCATTTATAATACTTGGAGACGAGATTTAGACTAACTTTTCATTTTTTTCAAGATGAATGAGGTGATATTCATGTAACATAGGGATCTACTGTCTGATGCAACACCTTGTGAACTATTTTCCACTTTCACTGTCTGTCAAAGATGGCACTCACCGCTCTCTAAGAAGCGTGTGGCTTTCTCCTGAATGTCCTTGGTCAGCTGTTCTGTGCTTTTCAGGTAGTTGAGGATGAAGATGTTGGGCGCAAACAGCACCATGTTCTGCTCCCCGCAGCCGTACGGCATGGCCAGGAGCTTGTCCAGGTTCTTCATGGCCCGGCCCATCAGGTCCCCTGCAGGAGCAACAGGACAAATATAACACCCGCACAACATTTCATTCTTCGCAGGTTGGAGGGTGAAACAACGTAAACACCATAATTAATCTGAAAACCTTAACGCGTTTAAAAAACCAAGTTTGACCCAAACTTCCTCCTGTATTTTCAGCACAGATGTTTACCATGAATCTGGACAAGCTACATATAAAGTACAGACAGGAGAGCTCTCCATGACAAGGTCAGTAATTCAGAAATCTTGTTAAAGTTACAAAATCTGATTTCTTTCACCAGTTTGTCATGCCACCACATCTCTATTTGTTTTATCTCCCGCCAAAATACAAGTAGAAACTATTATTTTAAACTTTTAAGATTATTATTGTGATAAACATGATACAATGTTGTTATTGATTGACAGCACTATTAAAAATACAGGAGAAATGTGCTGGTAAATCGCAAGTATTGATAACTAGAGTTAAAAAAAGACAAGAGAGACTGTGTGACTGACCCAGTACAGAGACAGAGGCCCTGGCGGATCCAGCCACAAACATCTCGGGCAACAGAAGGGAAATGGTCTTCTCCACAGGGCCCTCTGGAAACAAAGAACAGAACAAAAGAAAAAAAAGGTTAAAAAAACAACTTTCCCAGCTTGAAAAAAAATGCCTGTATAGAGGCGTGTGGCGCAGTGGTTAGAGCCTTGGTGTTGGGATAAGGGGAGCACAGGTTCAAACAGGTTCAAACCCCACTGCAGTCAGCATGTCGTTGTGTCCCTGGGCAAGACACTTCACCCCAAATTGCTCCTGTGGGGATTGTCCACACTCCACAGTATTGAGTATGTAAGTCGCTTTGGATAAAAGCGTCTAACAAGTAACATGTAATGTAATGTAATGCAACTTAAAGCAGCAGCTAATTAGCTTAGCATTTAACCGCACATAAAGCAATAGCTTGGCATTCTTTTTGAATGGATTAACAACGAAAAAAAGATTAAAAACAACATGTAAAATGTTCATTAGTGAGTTTTAGAGAGTCTCTACGCAAAGCTAATAGTCTCATGGTTTCTTAGTGATGAATGTTTTTAACACTAACAACGTAGGGTTGTATTGATTCTGTGTATTTAGTTTAGCAACCGTATACAGCTGTTATTCTTTTGTTCTAACATGGTCAACTATTTCACACATACTCATCTGCGATCCGACAAATACAAAAGGCTTCTGAACAATGAATGAGGTGCAGATAACATTTTATCATCCCTCACACTCAACTCCTGACCCTGACTCTGGTCTCCATGACAGAATGAGAGATAATCAAGATGGCCGTTAACCCAGAGGCTTCACATTACAGATGCTGATACACAGGTTGTGTGTGTGCTCACCTGCAGGACAGAGGAGAGCGTTATGACTGACCATCTGTGGTGTTCCTTCAGCCTGGTGGAGACAGAGACAAAGAGAATGAGATTGGGTTGAAGATATACCACAGGAAAACTGGAAAGCATTGTAACAAGTGCAATCTGTGTGTGTATCCAGCTTCTAATACAAGTTATTCCTCGGGGTGCAAAAACTATTACAATTAATCAATTTGAAATAAATGCCTTGGGCACCATGTTCCTTCATCAACACAAACAGTTAATTTGGACTAATTCCCAAAACTAAATAACATTCATCGTCCAGCTGACCCAAACTAGTAAACCAAACGTGGATAATCCGCGTTGGAAATAGTCCCAACATTATTGACCATGACTTTCTGTCTGAGTTATGTTAAACTACAGCAACAAGCTGATTTGGAAAGAGTCTTTTTGCTGGTTTCAGACAGAGGGTGAAAAAGGGTGCAGTATGAGAAAGATATATACCTTTTTGAACATTAAACACAGTGTAGAGGCACAACATACAAATATTTAAATGAGCATAATAGGGACCCTTTAAATAAAGTACATTTATGATTTTCGTCTTCAGTAGAAAGAAATGGCCAACGTGCCATAAACAGGGAAAATAAAAAACTGCCAGTATCATTCATCAAAAAGACTGGACACAACAAAGCCAAATAACAAATATAACAGGGTAATACATTTGTGTTGACTAATGATAAAACAAATTATATTATTAAGTATTTTAAGTATATATAAATTCCTCTTTAGAGAAGGCTCTTCAGATGCAACCACACTACCAAACATGGTCTGCAGCTTCAGATGGTTCATTCTTCTCAAATCCCTAAAATAGGTAATTTCCCCAAATATTAATGAAAATATTGTCCATATCAGTAGTCAAACTCTTCTGCTCATGCCACCTTGTTTCTCCGGTGTGTTGTGTTTGACAGAGACTCACCTCCACCAGCAGAGTGCGGACCACCGTGTCGATGTTGCCCATGTCGGGGACAGTTACCACCTCGTTGCCACACCGTATGTTAGTCTTCATGGCTTCAGCGCTGACCTTCAAATTCACCTGACCTGTGGGTACACATACAGTCGTATTGATTAGCGCTTCCTGTCACCCTGTCACTTTGTGTGTACGGAGGCAGAAACAGTTTCCTGTCTGCTTTTCAACCCAACTCATTATCCTCCACACCTCCTGTCCGGTTTCCTTCCTCCCACTGTTTCCCCGTGTTATTCACCCTCATTAATCCCCATTTGCTGCCTTATTATTGCGCTCCATCTGAATAAATAAATTCAATAAAATGAATAATATCTCAAACAGTCAGACATTTTTTTATTGAAGCTGAAAGCTGATATCTTGCACAGATATTAAATTCAAATCCAGAACGTAATGGTGCCAAGGTGCCCCAAAAAAGAGCATTGAAGCTTACACATTAGGACCATATTAGTGTTTTAGTGTTCTAGACATCACTACTTCAAGCCACAACAAAGTGTTTCATGATTATCATTATTATACTATCTCCAATATGGATGTTGTTTTTGTAGTTTTGAAACAATTTCCCCAAAAATATTTAGAAACCTTATAATTTATATTTTTTCAATCAGAATTTGAATCTTAATTAACACCCTATGTATGACAAATTACAAAATAATTATGGATATTTCAGATGAGAGATTTTTGGGTGTATTTCTTTCTGTGATTTTTCTCACTCGTTGAAAAGGGAAAAGCTCACAAATGTGATGTCACATGTTTTTCAACTATCAGGAGTTTAATTAAAAAGGTGGATTAATAGGTGGATTCAAAATCAATAAGGATGTTTTTACAGCATATATTCACTTTTAGTGCTCTTTTTAGTCATACAAATCTAATGTTACTAAGCAATACTTCTAATCATGGTTTTTCAGGAGCTTTAAATGGTCAAAAAGGCCAAACTGTCGTTTTAATGTCCTGTAAAAAGAATTAAGCTCTTTCCACCGACCACCAAAGAATATATGGAAACTACGTGAAAAAAAACCCTGACTGCCTCATACTGTATAATTTGCAATAGCATGTTCATGTTTCTAAACGGAATGCGCCAGCCATCAGTACCTAGGGTGGTTGGAGTTACAATCCACGAGAAAGTCCTGCTCTCCTCCCCACACAAACACACACTGTACTGGCAGCCGTCGCAGTTTATGGAGGTATACTGGTCGGAATCAGCCAGAGTGGTTTTAACCTGCAGACACAATCAAAGACAAACATAATCAGAAATAAAAATATATAAAATACATATCCATTATCATCTGGCCGGGGACAACAGCTGGAAATTAGCAATGTTGGATAAAGCTGCCACATTTACTGTTTTTTGTGACAGTTGATTAATGGGGACTTTTCACGACACAATAAACAAATAAACTAAACTAAACATGTAAAAACAACGTTTTAAAAAAGACAATTTGACTACCCTATCCACAGTCCTATGTGTATCCATTCAAATCAATTACATCTGCAACAGCTAGAATATTTACCATAATGCACTTGGAGAGATAGTTGAAGACTGTTGCTTTAAGTGTAAACACCTCCCCTCGGATGACCGAGTAGGGCAGGGTGAGACTGACAAAGAACGGCTGGAAGGCGACAAGCGCCACGTTGGGCGCCACGCCGAAGCCCACAGATGAGACGCAGAACGCTCCAGCTGCCCACTTAGTGATGGTGTCAGGGACCGTCTTCTCCACGTTCATTGAGCCACTGTCTCTGTTCAAACAAACAAACAAGCAAGAGTCAAATCAAAAAGTAGCACGAAAAAATACATAGGCCTATGCTTAGCAAATTCCATGCATTGCTACTGCACATGAGATATTTAAGTGCTCAGTACATTTCAGTGTAAATATTCTTTAGTACAGCTGAAATGATCAATAAATAGTGCATTTGGTTGAAATGGAACTTCATTCCTGCCCAAGAAAACAACTTCTAACAAAACAAAAGGTCTACAGCTATGCTAGCAGCTCTGTGAAGTGCTTTGAGTTAATGCTAACATCAGCATGCTAACACTGTCAATGCTAAATTGCTAATATCAAACAGGTATAATGTTAACCACGTTCATTATTAGCATGTATCATTTGTTAAAGTTGTTTAGTAAATACAAAACATCCTGATAAAACATACAGTAGTTGCTAAGATATTAAGTCAAAAACGACTAATGTTAGCTTCTGTCTGAAGTTAAACACAAAGTTGGAATATCAGGCTTTGTCTGGGCACAACTTTCTCAACAAAATTAGCTAATAAGCAATAACACAAGTGAAAAGTACTTCTGGGGCTTAGATTTTTAGGTATTCATAAACAAAAGTATTGGATACATATGAATTTTTACTCCATGGTGGTGCAAGGTAAAAAGTAATTAAGTTATATCCACTGGGCACCATAAATGTATGTACCAAATTTGTGTCATAGGTTTATTTCACTGGGCACCATGAATGTCAGTAAGAAAATAAAGAAAGACAAATCACCAACGTTATGGTGGCCTCTGGGAATCATGAATGTCTGCTCCCTACTGAATTATTTCCACAACTATTGGATGGATTAACATGAACATTTATGAAATGATTGACCTACAGACAACGTCATCCCTAATCTTAACCTTATGTGACAAAAGTCATTAGGATGCATCCTCTGAGTAGCATGACTACCTGCTCCTGACCCGAATATCTCGACAACTTTTGTGGATAACTATTAACTGTACGATGTGCTGAACAGACCAAAATAGCCTTTGTGAGAGCCACACTGCTGTCACAACCAACACAAATACAAATACATTATTTAAACAATAGTTACATTTATAAAAAATAAAAAAAGGCCCCGGAATCATGTATTTCTGTTTGTATCCCTCCAAAAGGTCAGTATTGTATCAAACTTCATTATTGCAAGCACTATTGAAAAGTACTGCGGTGTGAACGTGCCTTGACAAAGGCAGCTCACACAAGATACATTTTTCCTGTTCTTACCTTTCACAATAAAATACCTAGATATATATGCAAAACATTTAAACTAGGGGAACTCAAATTCAGGGCATTTTGTTTAAAAAGGAACTAAAAAAGAAAATAGAGGATGATGTTGTACCATATTTTTTTCATATAAATTAGGTGACACTTATATTCCAACTTTCCATTGAACCAATTTTGCAACTGTTGCAAATGTGTAACATTGCCAGTATGGACAGTTTTGAAGCATTTTCAAATTGTACAACTTTGTCCATTCTTTATTAATTGAATGGAAACATACTTGGGATTTATAACCAGGTGTAATATTAATTATTGGCAGATTCTAAAGTATAACGATTTGCCGTTTGTTTACAGTTCAACATCATTTTTTATTTAATATATGGGGGTCATGGATTGTTTTTTTTCATTATTTAGACAGAAAATGTGATGGTTAATCATGAACATTGATTTCCTTTCAACATAAATAAACAAATTAATCGTTCTAACTGAAAAATAACTTGTTAATGATATAATGCCTATATTGTTAAACGTAATGTGTTTGCTCACACGCACGTTTGAAAGTCACAAATGTCTTGTTTTTTCTTCCTATTCATATATGTTGTTATTATTACCCCACAGAAACTAGGTCCCAGATCCAGGTTTCAGGGAAGAATGTCCTGAGAGTCTCTTTCTTCTGCTCCACTTCACCACCTGGACTTGCCATGGCCGTGATTGGAGAGTTTAGCCCTGGGAACACACAAATAAAAAAACAACAATCGAATTAAGCACCACCTAGTGTCAGCAGAAGGTAATGCAAATAATAATTCAAAAAATATGCAAAAACAATATAAAAATATATTTTAAGATCATGTTTAGTCATCTGATTCGTCTCTACATTGCTGTTTTAGTCTGCTTTCCAGAGTTCCCGCTAGCCTGTAATTACCGGACTATGACCGGTAAAATATGCTGAAGACCGGCAAATCTAAATCTCTCCGGTCAAAGTGTCTGGTCAAAATAATGTCCCTTTAGCGCAATACCGCATCAGTTGCGCCACTTATGTGACAGACAAGAATAGTATGTGACAGACAAAAGAGTATGTGACAGACAAGAATAGTCCATTCTAATGTCTAACACGTAATGTGGAGAAAGAGATGTCCTGCTGTATGGGTTGATTGTGCGTTGATCTGTTGGTAATGCCTCGGGGTTCCGGTGGGCATGTAAACGAATACATAGCGCCTTTGCGGTCTCACCCGGTTGCATAGCGACCATGGGCGGCGCTAGGATTTGTTAGCTGCAGTAGCTTAGTAGTTGCTATATGACAGCACGGCGTTGCTAGTTAATTTTCAAAATAAATAAACAAACAATACCAGTGGGCCAAGCACGAGCCTGTTCATATTGTAGCGTTCGTTCACCGCTATTCAAGATCACAGATCACGAGCCTTCAATGTCGAAAACGTTCTCTTTATTTTCTAGTATTGACGGCCACAGCCACGCCTTACAGAACCACACTCGACCACAACTCCTACCGTCTCGTACTCCCTCCACACTCACACCGAAAACGCACACACCTGGAAGGGGCGGTCTCTACTCCCACCAACAACATTGCCTAAATAACTTTACAAATGTACACGTTTTTAGTCCCAGTGCGCCACTGAACGTAGCTATTATGTAAGGTGCTGGTATATATATACTAACTGTGCTTTCCCCCCAAAAAAGTTGTAAATCAAACAAGTGAAGTACATGTTATGTTATGTTATAAAGCCGTTAAGGGCGGTAGTTTATAAACCAAATAGTAACCGCCCTTACGGGACGCTCTAATAATTAAAGCGAACGCACCCGCAAGGACACCTGGCTTCCTATTGGTTGAGGGATTTTGACAGGGTTGTTGCACAAAAGATCCGAGCGCGCACAGAAGAAATCTGAGAGCAGACATTTCACCAGCGCACAGAAACAGCCTGAATGCGAGGAGAAGGCTTTAAACTGGAACACAGGAAATCTGTAAGCAGCAATATATCTGAGTGCAAAACAATGGGGTTGCTAAGCCGTTGCTAGGCCAATTGTTGGAGTTGCTACAGCAACTCCAAGATACCCCCTGGCGCCGCCCCTGATAGCGACGCTTATTGTTTAGGTGTCTTTTAATAAGCAGGTAGTCATATCATTAGCTAGAACTAGCTAGATCTGATCGATATGGACATAAACGCGAGTAAAGTCTAATCTGAAGGGAGAGAGAGATCAGCTGCTGCTGACGAGTCGACACGCAGCTCTGCATGAACACATGCAGCGGTGAGCGGACAAAACACACACTTCAGGTTAGAATATCACACGTAGCTATTTTAATTTAATTAATTAATTAATTCTATTTTAATATTTTAATTTTAATTACCTCTCAAACTACCTAAACTAGTTATAGATATGTTTATTTTTACTGTCGGGTCACTTATTACTGATCCGCGAGCTGCATGATACTGACGGGCTGTCAGGAGAGGGAGAGAGCGCTCTGTTTATTATTCCCGTGTTATTGTAAATTACTGTACACTTTTGAATAGTTAATCTACTATTATTAGTTTGTTTAATATCGAATCATATCAATTTGTTTTAAAGCTCAATAAATAACAAAGAAGACCTTTGACCATCACTTTTCAAATTTTGTCCGCAAGAAAGAAAGAAAAAATAAAGAAAAAGAAGAAAAAAGATTCTAACGGGAACTCTGCTGCGTTCTTCCAATTAGTGTCCACAGTGTGCCTATTGAGCCGTGTTGAGCGATGTGGGACAAGCCCCGATCTAGCCCCTCTCTCTGCTGTCAAAATGAATGGGTGCTGTAAAAACTACACTGCGCATGCTCAGAGTATTTTTCTATTCAATGTGTGCGGCAACAAAATAATCACCAAGGGGCAGTGTGCTGACATACCTACCAAACGTCATCTCATAATTCAGAGAGCTGATTGGCTGTAAGTACGGGTGCCGCGAAAATAGTAGTTGTGAAGAGGAGACGAGAGAGAGCAGAGTATAGCGATTAAAATCAGTAAAACGGAAAGAAAATGAATGAAGTTGACCATCTACTTCAGCTTTGGTAAGTTATTTTATGTCATATCTTTTGTTGACCTTCTGTGTTTTGCCTATGATAGACGCCATCTTGTGCACAGAGCCTATTGCTCTGCTGGATCGATTGATATTGTGACCTCGGTTATGAGTGTCTGTGTGTCCCCCCCCCCCCCTCTCTATCGGAACCATGGATAGCCTACAGCAATTTCTTTACGTGTTTAAAAAAGCACCAGAAGTTTATATCTAAGTGGTTCGTGCCCCATCACTTTTGTACATATAAAAAAACGCCACTGCTGGCACATCCCCTTCCACTTCTGCGTCTGCTGTGGCGCAAAACACCTCTGATTGAGATAAGGTACACAACAGTTTCTGTTTCATTGGAATTTTTTATCAGATTGCTAGACTCTGTACCCAAAAACACATGCGTGACATGTCGTCATCAAAACGTAGCTCCATGTCAGCCAAGAACAAGTGTTTATTAATGCTATAAATGCATAAATATAAATATGAAATGAAAGTAATAGTTAAATCACATTTGACACTTCATAAAAAGTCAATGTGAATTTGTGTTTTTATAATATTTTTAATTAATAATTCTAATAGCAAGTGTTCATCAGAATCAGTAATTTGTCAAGACCGTCAGAAGAAGGTTTTTGTAATTTTGTTAAATAACTGCTACTCTTTGTTAAATGTGTTTATATATAATAACCTCAGCCAAATGTCATACAATTATATTTTTTGCCTTAGATTATGGATTATATAAACACCATAATCAGATATTTAAGAACTCTTGTTGAATTCATTTAATACAAATGGCATGTCAGGTGTATCTGACGGAGTTGACAAAATCAAGTTAGGAAATGAATTTAAAAAATCAATTGTACTAAAAAGTGTTTTTATCAAAAAAGGTGTTCCCTTACCTGATTAATTGGCTCATTCCTTTGTCTAATAAATATACCACATTCAAATAAGGGTTGTATTTAAAACTTGTTTTGCAACTTACCTCAAGAATCAGTGCTGTAATAGTGTACAGTATATTATATTTCTTGCCCTACTGTCAATAAGAATGGACAATATCAGTAGCAAACTATAAAACATACTCTCGAAATAGGGCCTTGGATAGCAGTCAATAGGTTTTCTAATATCGGAGTTGGTCACAATTTTGATCCCGATTCCCTAGAAGGGGAAAGAGAGAGATTATTAGTTAACATGCAAAATATGAAGTAATATTTTGTATATGATTGGTCACACATTTATAACGCAGCCACACCGTTTTAAATGACCCTGACAGAAATTACAAAAGGATACATTTTCTCCTTCAAAATTAATGTTATATCTATCAATCTCAATATCTACAGCCCATTATTTAAAACCAATAAAAAAATGACATGTTTCACTTTAAAAATGTTGTAGACGTCATTCTTCTGATCGTTCACTGGAAAGTAGTATGGGGGACTATCAAAGGGCCTGATTCCAGGCCTTGGTACTGGATGAAACTCGCAGGGATTGAACTCATCGTCTGCAAGCTCATAGCTGTATCCTGAGAGCTTTTGCACAGGCAACCGGCTGTACACCTGCATAAAAACACACATGAGTCAGGGTAAGTCATCAGTTTACACAGAAGGTAAAGATCAGTCCAAGTTGAGGTCAACATCATCATCATGTTCCTAATACAACATATTTTTTCCTTTTAAATCATCTTAAAAAAAAGTAAAGGTCCTTAGGGAGGGGAGGGCAGGAGCTCCAACAAGCCGTTTAGGACAGAGAGTGAATACACACAATACTATACAGAGATGCTGTATGAGAAACCAATGTGAGTTTGGAACATTGAACAATGTCAATCTATTCTAGTATACCTCAACAATGGAATTATGATCAGTAGAAATGTCCATGTCATGGGACCTTTAAGTTCAAATAAAAAAAGACCTGCAGTGTGGATCTGGCAGCTGACAGTGGAAAAAAGGTATTTGTAATGCCTTTATCTGGAGATCACAACTTGATTTTTTTGTTTCTATAACTGGTCAATTTATGTTAGTTTGCGGGAAAACAAAAGACTGATTTCTCAAGATAAGTAGTGTGAATAGTCAGTAGCTACACAGCTCCACAGGTCAGCTCTGCTGAATCTTTCTGTGAAAACTGTAGGCTATAAAAAGTGTCAAAAATGTAAGCTCTATGTTAAAAAACTGTTAACTTATAAATGAAAAGAACTGATCTGAATGTTATCTTTAGCAGAAAGTCATTGCATTTACCGATTCTGTAGAGTGTATTAGAATGATTTACAGTCAGATCAAGGACAATCATTACTGATCAATTCAAAAGATATTTCAGGGGCTATACTGTAGTATCATCCAATATCATACTATCATCCAATATCATGCTATTGCACTTGACTCCAGTATTAAGAGGAAGCAAAATAAATGTTAACTAGGTCGATTTGTAACGTTTTCTTTCTCTCTGTTCCATCGGGTTTCCATGTCTAGCATAATGGACTAGGCTACAACGACATTTGGTTGTGCAACCGTATGTTGCGTAATGAGAATCCTTGTTTTCTATCTATACTATTTTAACTTCTAGCTCCTTTTAAATCCATGCCTTGTTTTAAGCATTAAAAACATCATGCTCAGGTGTGCGTAAAGATATGATATGGTTTCATACCGAGTCAACAGTGAGTTCCTGCTCTTTCTGTAGCAGCAGGACGCTCTGGTCGATGGCTCTGACGGAGCACATGGAGCCTGGGTGAGCCTGCAGGGTGAGCGTGGTCTTCTCTGCTGGAAGCTCCTGGAGAGAGGAGAACCTCAGAGACACCTGCAGAGAAGACACCGAGGTGGGGAAGCATTAGTTTGACAGCCCAAAAGAAGTGAAGAAGTAAAGACCTACTGTATGGTAAAGACTTTAAACCATGAAGTTGAATACCTTGTTATTGAGGCAGAGACTGATTGGGAAGTCCATGCTATCGGCCACAAGCTCCCCTTTGGGCATCACAGTATAAACGACCACCTGGGCAAAAGGTGCCAGGTTTGTAACCTGACGCAGTGGCACAGACAACTCTCCTTTGTTGACTGAAGCATGACACACAGAGAGAAAAATAAATTACATATGAAATCATCACAATAAGCAAACACAAATAATGTACTCTTCTCATTCAACTAACATAATATAATAACCTGCGGAAGTAGCCTGATGCTAATGAAGGTACCAATAGGCACATACATATTTCTTCTTTTTAAATGCCCACCAGGTGGAGACTCCACTGGTTGCAAAAACTCTGAATGCATAGAAGTCTATGAAAAAAAAGTCCCTGATATAATAATTTGGTAAATATATTCTTTATGAGTTTATGGTTTAATTGAGTAGTTTTAATTATCTTTAATACATCATGATGTTAATTGTGTACATTATGATCCCATTTAGAGTCAAATAGACAATGAAGTAGGTTGTGCATTTGGGCGTGGCTACCTTGTGATTGGCATCTGCTGACAATAATATAAATACAATCATGACCAGACTAATCCATTTTGATGCCCATCTTAGTTTAAGTAGCAGTTGTTATTACCAATTTCCGGTTGAACAGCAACTGGGAGACTGCCATGCTGAACAATTCCACCCCTGGACATCACCTACGAAGAAACATGACGCAGGCAGATCAATTCAATAATTACATTAGATATAGTTTTGCAATGCATCCTACAGTCTTTCAAGTTCAGTCAGATATTCAATTAGAAAAACAAAAGACTGTCCAACTAGACAACAGCGCAAACAAACCCATGACATTTTGCAACTAACTTTCCCAGTCTGTAAGTGTGCTTCAGCTACAAGCAAAAAGCTAGCAACATGTGGATGATCTTTGCAAAACTGGTAATTACAATGAGCTAATACTGACAGTACCTCATAACTTATTACACGAGTCTTACCAGGTAAAAGATTTGGAGGATCTCCTGGTCGTCCTTCAACTCCATCCCATCGATGATGTACTGAGCACGCACCGTTGCGTCTTTGTCACAAGCCAGCTTCCCGTTCACCTGCATGAGTTTCAGGAAACTACTGCTCTTGGAATAAAATGGTATGACGTCGTGGTATGCAGTCCTGTACTCTGGTTTGCGCACGCCTGGCACATACGGCTCATTCACTTCCGTGTCTCTGGATCGAGCCTGTAGACCAAACAATCACATCTCAGGTTTTAAAACAACCGCCTTCACTTATAGAAAGGTGCAGTATTGACGTATTTTTGAAGTCTAGCATCTCAAGGGTTCTCTCGTCAAAAAGCAACAGGATTTCCTTATTGAATTTCCGTCTAATGCAGAAAATAAGCATTGTGGCCAACACAAGTTTTTTTACGCAGGATAATCTCCACATATTAACACCACTTTATGATTTTTGAAGAGTAAACAGAATCAGCTGTAAAACAAGTAAAAAGCAATAAACAAAACTACATGATGGAAGCAACCGCCATTTTTCTGACTCACAGAAGCTTTGGACATACGGCAGTGGGGTACTTACTGACATATTTTATATCATAGAACCAAATATGAAAATCTCGTAAACTTGTGTTAGCCACAGACTTTTTTTCAGGCTGCTAACCACAAACACATTGGAAAAAACTTCGAGACAATGTAACCGGAAGGGGTAAATTACCAAGTCTTTTCCAGATTGTAGGCCTTATCCCTGCACTCTATATACCTTTAACTATTACATATGAACCTTAATGATCTCAAAATGGGATTAATTAAATAAAAAATAATCTTGTTCACCTCCAACATGATCAATAGGGTGGAAAGTTTCTTTAACTAGATATGGATTGTATAATTGATCAATAGAGAATTGGTTATAAATAGGAAGCTCTTGAACTGAATTCATTATGCTGCAGTAACCAACCTGTATATTCACATTGCCCTTCCAGAGGGTGGTGTCAAAAGAAAACGAAGCCTTGCCATTCGTGCCTGTAGTCAGCTTGACTGATGGAGAGTTGCCAGCAGACACATACACGGCCTCATTGGTGACAGCTTTGTTGTCTGGACCGATCACTTTGACCTGTAAATAAGTGAGAAAGCAGAAGCTAAAAGATCTTCATCCATTCAACAAAGTGACACTTTCAAGTACTGTAACACTAAAATTGTACACTTTGCGATGCTGGTCATTTAAGGGTTTAAGCCTAAAGGGGTTATTCCCTCTGGTCCTCTGTGTGATAGGAATATTCATGTTCATATGGTAAATATTTATGCAGTATAAGCTAGCCTATGAGCAATGGCGATAATGGCCTACTTTAAATTCAGTAGGTGAACCTATATGTTCATAAAATAGCGTGAGCTAAACTGTATATATAAAACTGAAACAGAGCATTTTCTGTCAGCTCAGAATTCAGACTTTTTTAAACTGCATTACAGTATGTGCTCATGCGTTTCATTGTTGGTGTATAGGCTACTGCCTGAATATGCTTAATGAAAGACACATTTTTAAATATCGTCTTCTCTTTTCTAAGGTTACATTAAAATAAAAAACATCTTATTGATATTTTTTATCTTTTATTTATTTGATATTGAGGTTATACAAAAGTAACAAATCTGGTTACATTTCCTTTATATTTAGATACTCAGATTAGGTTACTAATTACATTTACAGGTCAATGTAACGCAATGCATTTTTTCAAAGATACCCTCCTAACTGTTTGTGGATAATTTCCCAAACTGTGGTATCGCTAACTATCCACCAGTCTAGCATGGATATGAATAAATATGTATCATGTGGTGTGGTGACGGCATCTATATGGTAGCTCCCAGTGGTCTCTCTCGAGACTAAATACCTTTCCCTCGAACAAGATGCCAGGCATGTATGCTTCAGGTACGTCCTCGAAGGTGACAGTTCTGACAATAGCGCTGAAGCTGGTGCGCCCAGTGCCTGTAAGAATGACTCCTAAATGGTAGAAAACATACAGATCACAGCTCATCAGGAAATAATGGTGATTTCTCAATGAACAGTCAATGCTCCTGTGTAAACAGCCAAGCTACCTGTGCCGTACTCCTCCAATTCTGCATTCAACTCAAAGCTGACATAGTTTATGCTCAAGTTGAGTTGAAACACTGCCAAGTTCACAGTTTGTGTAGCACAGCCAGCTTTGTCAGTCTGGAAGATAATAGCACAAGTCAATTTCAAACCAAAACATAGAATTAAAGAGAGAAATAACAGCATGTCTTTTATTAATCTGGGGTACTCACCGTCAGTTCATAAGTTTTGCAGATATCTATGTCCTTCTCCCTTTCAACCCAGAATATTTGGTTAGCAATTTTGCAAAAAACTGCCTTGACTGAACCGACAACTGGTTTCCCATAGGTGTATCTGCAGGAGGGGGCACACAGATTGAGGAATGCTCTTCAGGAATGGATAAATGGACATTTAAAATGTGTATTTATTGCAGTACAATACGTTAATGTTCATTAAGGTCCGAAAGCTCTTATTTATTAAGAATCGCACTTAACAGTACACACAAACTGCTAATTTCTTTACCAAAGAAAAACGACCATTGCTCCAAAAATACGTACACTTTTATTTTCCTTCCATCCATGATTAAGACATGAAAGTCCCTACTCAGCCTCCGATTGACTCACCTTAATATTTTCACCCCAACCGTGATATTTGTACCGACCTATAATAAATCTCAAACGGCATTCCTAATTTTTTGCCAACTCAACAGACAAACTCAACATGTACTAGCCAATCGGAGGCAGTTTGATGCAGGTCATGCCTTTGCTATAGTAGGAAACACTTTGATTGTTAAGACAACATTTAAAATCTAATTAGATTCAGATGGCTGAATTGTTTATGCTCAGTTTGTTTGTATGGCATTCTCTATTATCTAACATGTTACTACATTTGTGTTTTTCTATTGTTTTTAAGGTTTTCTACCTGGACAATTACTATAGATATCTACATAAGTCAACTGTTGAAAGGAGAAATAAATACAAACAAATAGGAAAGATTCGTCTATGCGTCCTCTCTTGCCCTCAAGCCTCTCATATTTGGGCAAACATTGAAAAAAGCCCAAAAATCCCCAAATAACTTAACAATAATTAAGGTTTGTTGCTATGTGGTTGTAATAGCTATACGCTGCTGTTTGTTGGTTAAGAATGTGTATTTGTGAAGCAATGGGCCATAGGACGAATGAGCTTTCGGTCCAGTGGGACATGTTTTGGACTATTGGGGTGTTGGCCTTCAGATACCAGAGAACGGTTTTCTGTGTGAAACGCACACTCAGACACCATTGCCTAAAACAGTTTTATACTCTTGCAAAAAAATGCAGTAGTACCAGTAGAGCTTTCCTTTTCGTTATACCAACATTGAGGAGAATTACATATCTTTTTCATAAAATAGCCACTGTGCTAAACTTCATTGCCATTGCTAACCACTGTCCGGTCCTTGATGTGAGACACTCACTTTCCACAAATCTTTAGCGTTGCCTCCTTGTCCAGGATGGAGATCACATTGGGCAGTTCAACCTTTACCTCATATTTTGGCAAAACTGAAGGAGAGGAAAATGATTTAAAAATCGAACTGCTGAAAAGGAACAAAGATCAAACATATCAATCATTTTGGTAATATTCAGCAAATAACTGCAGCAGACCGTATTCCTTGATGTCGAAGCTGTGGGATATTTGCTCTCCTTGGTCCGTTATGGCAGTGATCAGGTAGCTTCCCTGAACCGCCTCAGGAATCATGGGGTGGGAAATATCAAGGATACCGCTAACAAGGGTCCTATCCAACCACTGAGCAATGCGATTTGAATTGGGATCCTACATGAAGGCAGAGGCACATTTGAGGTTGAGTTTAGAACTGTGAACTGCGGTGTCTCATGGTATCTACAATCTATCTATAATAAGGCAACAAAAACCTTATGGATTTTTTCCTGCAATAGTTACATCTTTTAAAATATTCAGATGGCAGTTTGTATAAAGACATTATAATACTTGTGAAAGTTAGTGTAAGTTCATGTCAATGTTTGTTGATTGGATTGTATGTTTGGCACTACAACTAGGGGTCGCCATGATCAAATGAAAAGCCAGAAACAATGTTTAAATCCTGCCAATAGGGCCTTTAAAATGTTCTCAAAATAAAACACTGCATTTATGTACTCTATTAGTATAGAATTATAGAATTAGCACGCAATGTGTATAAGGGTCTTATACAGCAAGCATTAGAGACAGCTTCTCATACTATAACTTTGTTTCATTCTTACCTGGAGCTCCACCACTTTGTACTGAAAAAGAAAAGAACATTTTCAGTTGCATGTAGAATTTGTACATTATATGCAAGAAGAATACAACTGTAAAGCAAATTCACAGAATATAAATCATTAGCTTTTTCAATAGCAAAAATTAACAATCCACAAACAGGAGGAGTACTGGGTAATTGGCAAGATTTACCTGGTTGAACAGACACCAAAGTGCAAAATACAGAATATCAACATTTAAAAAAAGACACTTTCATTCACTTAAATGAAAACAGTCATAGTTTTGGATGCAGTTTCATAGCATTCAGAGCATTTGAAATGGTTACAATATCACAGCTAAATTAACTACTTTTAGCTTCCTACCCACCTGATACGATACATTTGAATTTATTTCAGATGTTTGGGTCAGATGCAGTGGCCGTTTCTCAATGTCGAGTATACCTGCTGCAGAGCCACTATTTCAAGTGTACTACATCATCAAGTGGCGCCGAATGCAGGGCATTTAACATGCATTTAAACAGTCATTCGGCTCCACTCGATGACGTAGTATACTTGAAATAGTGGCTCTGCAGCAGGTTTACTCGACATTGAGAAACGGCCAGTGTGTGCCAAATGAACTCTGACGGCATATTTATCACACTACTCCACAAGGCGATTCACGCCCACGCTGTCTTCTAAATCAACAAGCAGCTCTCCTTTCACCTCCCACTCTCCTGAACCAAAATAGACCTCGCTCCTCAGATTCACTGACTGCTTGGTAGAAATCGCACCAGATTGCAAAGTTCCCTGGTTGGAATAACTAAATATATCATGCGATATAGAATTATTTTGAAAGGCGATAACAAATAAATATACATACCAGTCGGGCTACAGGAATGAAATTGGAATCCATCGAGACAATTCGGAATTGAACTGTAAATAAAAAGCAGGAAACAAAAAAGAAAATAGCATTAATGTTTTCTCTGAACATAAAACACAAACAGCAATACATAACATCGGTAAGGGAAACAGAGAATCAATTAAATAAGACCCTACAGTACAGCCAGTGGGAGGAGGGACATTGATGGATAACTTGCATGGTACAAAGGCACTATTCTTAAAGGCCTAACTTAGATAACGTTTCTAGTGATAGCGGACTGTGTGAAGCTATTTTAAAAAGCATATTTCTGAAGTTTTCCTATTGCGTTACACTGTAGATGGGGAAGTGCTAGTCAGCCACAGTCTAGGGTTTATGAGAAACAATGTTTAAAAAAGGCACTGCAGCAATTAATATCTGCCTCTTTGTTAAGTTAGGGGAATTATTTAAAAAGAAAACCAGTCAAAATTAGATCAGCAGAATCTCTGAAGTAGTAAGGGACAAAAGGTCCAAAACACTGGATACTGTATATTTTTTAATGCTACTCTGTAGAATTAGTGATTCTTTTCTGGTGCCTGGAAAACCCCTGTATGTAATACTGGCTTTTCATGAAAAATCCCCAAACACAAGACAAAATAATCCTGATGACATCACTGAACTAGTCGTTTTATTGAAGCTCCTCCAGAGCCATGGAGTGGGTAGGGTCTAATCATAGAGGATGTTATGGTAAAGATGACAAAGACCTTCTTTCCCACTGACCTTTCGACACACAACCAATCAGATGAAAGCTGAATGAAGCTAGCAGGGGAGGTCACCATAGAAACGTTTCTTTAGGTTGTTTTATTTTTTTATTTTTTTATTCAACCCGATTGCGTGAAATGCCTTTTACTACCAAAGCACTTTTTGATTACATATGTACGGTACGGTGGCCAGCGCTCTTCAAAACCAGCAAAACACTTTTGCACATTTTCCACTGCAAAAAAATATATAAAAACAAAAATGTGCCCGAAAACATCCAAATGAGGAAACATCTTCACCAACTTCACGATACATGCACATCGTTTCCTGAAGGCGCCGCATAAATGAAACCCTGCAAACACAAAATGCTGCAAAAATAAAACGCTGCAAGTAAAAACGCTTTAAGTTGCTCAGAACACAACAGGGACACTAAAATGAATGCACTCTGGAGGGCATTCGAGAATAATTTAAACAACTGTAACTGTTGCTGGAAACTTTCCTAAAATTCCTATTTATTGGATTATTCCAACAATGTGATCGCACGATTCCTTCCAAATCTGCTGAAAGCTATAGGGAACGTATCCAACCTAGTCATTTCAAATATACTGATGACACTTAATTATGAAACAGACCAATGTCAACAAGCACTCTTCTTCCAGCTGTGCATCCCTTTTTAGTGTCCTCGTTTTCATTTGAGCTTCTTGCAGCGTTTTTGTATTTGCAGCGTTTTCAGTTTGTAGGGTTTTGTTTATGCCGGTACTTTAGTCAGTCATTTGCATCATTTCTTAAAGTGCAGTGTTTTTCTCCTAATTTTAGTGTTTTTGGCTTTTGTAGCAGTAGATAATAGTAGTATCATATTAGGACACCCGTCTCGTCTTTCTATAGCAAATATACCAAGGTAATATTAATTTAGCAATAACGTGGTGATTACAAAAATAACATTACATTAATGCACATTTAAAAGTTAGGTGGGGTTTTACTGCGTTTAATTGGTGATTTTGTTGTGATATTTTTTGCATTAAACCTCCACTAAGAACTCAACCACCATCTTTCTGTGTGCTGAATTTAGTTATAATTCCTAAAGTTGTCAAGTAGTGGCTCAGCATTATGTAGTCCAAAATTGTGCAAGTGCAGCTGAATCGGTGAGCATTGCAGATGGGAGAATGTGGGCTGTATGAACAGTACGACTGCAGCAGAGCAGTCATTTTACCACACAGCAGGAAACCCTAAAACTGAAGTACCACAACATGTGATACTAACCTTTCTGTCCAGGTTTGTAGATGGGTTTATCAGTCTGGATGATGTGGATGAAAGCAGGACGCTCAATCAGGATTTTGGTGTTCTTGCTCATCGAGACACCCTCAGCCGTAATAGTGACAATAATGGATGCCACAGTTCTGTGATGCACTGTGGGGACCTGTAGAAGAAGAAAACATACATCTTTCAGAGAGGGTATGTGACATGGCCCAACCTTTATTTACTTCTGCGACAAAGTGACATCACTTTGTAACACGTGTGCTTCTATTTACTAGCGCTAATCTGTAAGCGGTTGACCTATCACAACGAAGCCAGCCAGTTTACTAATCAGAGCAAACTGAATATGAGCATCATCTGTCCGCTGCTTAGGACATGTTACTTGATTTTCAGGTTCATATTTGTATGTTGTGCCTCTACTGTGACATGTTTACATGCTTTAATGTTAAACAGGGCCTTTATTTTTCCCCATAGTGCCTGTGCTACAGCACCTCTTTTCACCCTCCGTCTGAAACCAGAGCCCAGTCTGCTCTGATTGGTTAGCTGGCCAGCTCTGTTGTGATTGTTCAACCTTTTAGAGATGACGAAAATGTCCCTCCCCTTAGCCTATCATGTACAATGTGTTGTGTTGGAGCGCTGGGTGGGAGAGAAACTCCCTCTGGAGGGAACTTTGTGATTTTACCCTTTGCAGACCATTTACATGCACACAAACCTATATAACACTACAAGAAAGGGAAAACCCCAAAAAGCAAAACAGGGGACCATGTAAGGTAAGAACTGGGGTATTTTCAATGTAGATTGTACCTATAATTGTATACAAGAACTATTTGGAGAAATAAAAGAACAGACATGGTTAATCAGGAAATGTCGTCATGTGTTTTTACTTGCTAATGGAACTGCGATTATATAACAGGGACTACTTCCAAAATGTGGGTGTTGAAAGCCTCAGTCATGGAGCCAGCTGACTGATTAGGGGCGAGAGGAACGTGCCTTGAAAGCTCATGAATGCATCTAACCACTAACAACAACTTCCTGATCTTCCATACTCTACTTTGGCAAATGACTAAGAGCAGTTATACATTTTATTTGTTTTGACTGAAATTTGAGAAGACACTTTGCAAATTGCCAAAATGTGGGTGTACACATGCTGAGTCAGACCTGGAAGTTTAAGCAGCGATAGAAGTTCTTGTCAACAGCCTGCTCGAGTATGGTGGTTTTGCTGGGCCCCATCTCGAGGGTGATGGTCAATTTGACGGGCGTCGTTGGGCCGTCGATGTGAGCACACAGGGTCTCCTGTTGCCCTCCTTTCACCTGGGAGCTCACAGTCACTGCAAAAATACTGCAGCCAGAAAGAAGACATTACATTAGTTTAAAAAAAAGGACATGGTGTGCTTCACATCAGAACAGAAAGCAGGGTTTTTAGTACTCATTCTTATGCGTTTGGTTATTGCAAAAATGCTCCTATATCAACTATTGGAGTCATGGATCTTTTCTAGTACCCATTGAGGCTGAGCAGAAGGAAATAATTAGCCGTTATCACCTGTTACATAAATTAAATGCTGTGTATTAATTGTCGTACATCTGTGATTAAACGTGCCATTTTAGCTGTTTAAGTGCGTTCCCATGCAAAATGATGGTAACAATGCACCACGAGTTCCCGAAAGGTGCACTCATTCCGGTTAAAAAGTTGACTGTGGAACGCTAATCACACTCTACGATCGCCATCTTGGCTACGTAACAGTAGTGGCGCTTCCAGGCCCAATTGCGACAGCTCAAGTCAACACGGCACTATTTCAATTAAAGTTATACATGTGACTGTTTTTCTATATGTTATACACTTTCCACTCTACTGGTGATAAAAGCAGCCACTGTTCATTTTATTGGGTAAATTGAGACGTCTGTAATGATTTGCTACCACGAAAGATGAAGTCGCTAGTTAACTAGCTAGCTGAGGGTCTATCATTACTTCCAGTTAAGGCATAGCAGCCATAAGCGATTCGAGACAACACAACACAGTCCCACACTGTGCAGGTGTTCACCAAACACAACATGAACATGAGACTGAGATAACGTCAGTTTAGGTGAGGTAAAGGACTCGCTGAGCGATTAGATTGTAAACTTTAGTCTAAATTATCTCAGTGGGTCTCAAACGGTTTGGTCATCTATGTAAACAAATATTTCCATCTATTTAATATAGTTGTTCAAAATAAGTTAAATCATTCCAATGCCCAGTAAAAAATAATTCCAATGTCAGTAAAAAGATAAAAAAAACACAATTTAAAAGGGGAGTGATTAGTAAAATATGCATAAATAAAAAGAAAGAATGCAGACTAGGTAAGATAAAGATAGGAGAGAGGAGTATATCAATTATTTGTTATTGGTTGTGAGCATATTCTAATGGTTTGGAGTATCAAATAAAACAGGCTCACATGAATAGGATACTAGATAAGTTTGCGCACTCATTATATACATTACACATTTTTCTTGGATTAGTTAACACCATAGTCATTAATATATTTGTAGAAAGGCAGGGAATGGAATTAAATCGAGAACAATGTTTCATTGCGGAGGACCCCCTGTTTTGTCCCCCCCCCCCCCACTTCTCAAACCAAAGTTACACCCTTGGTTACAAGTAACAGTCCTGCAAACAAAATGTTACTCAAGTAAGAGTATTGGCCTTAAAATATACTTAAAGTATCAAAAGTAGAAGTACTCATTATGCAGATTGGCCCATTTTAGAATAATACAACGTTTTGATGAGTATTGCTGCATTCAAGTGTTATCAAAGCTGGTAAAGGTTGAACAAATTGTAATTACTTTGTACGCTGCAGGGTAGATTGTGAATGTATCATTAATCTAAATATGCAGAGTAACCTAACCTATACATGTAGTGGAGTAGAAATACAGTACACGATTTACTTCTGAATTGTAGCGGAGTAAGTACAAAGTAGCATTAAAGGTGGGGCAGGTAATTTTGGAAAAACCAGCTTGAGTGCACTAGAATTTGAAAATACACAGCCGGAAGAAATCTTCTACTTTCTTACAGAGCCCCTCCTCCAACACACGAACGCCAATGAGGGCACAAGATAAGTTTGTGCACAGATGGAAGGCTGACAGGCAGGTAGGCCATCCAGTTATTTTAGCCAGGCCGGTCGTGCTTTTTACAGTACTACGGCTTCCACTGATGACATTTTTTTATGGATTTGTTGTCAAAGCACTTAAGATATTCATTGCTATCGGGATGTTAAGAGCATTCCATGGAATATAACAAAAATTGTATCTCGAGCCGGTTTCTCAAACGTACCTACCCCACCTTTAAATGAATATGCTCAAGTCAATTACCTCAAAATTGTACTTAGGTACATTACTTAAATTGAGTTACATTACACCTGTTGGCAGCTTAAAATTCAAATGGTGGTTATTGCTAGCAGATGGGGGGGGGTACTCTCTGAGACATACACACACACACAAACACCACTATATATTGCATTACAGTATCCTGAGGCCAACAAGACTTTTTGCCTCTCCAAGACACGATACTGGATTTTAAGTCCTTTAGTGATGCCAAACATTCACCACATTGAATTTAACTTTGAGCCAACTTCATCTCAACCGTCAAACACTGCGTGACGGGACGCACATAGCAAACTTTTGCAAACAATAACACGAGTTGGGACAGTTTTGGGGAAAAAAAACATTGTACTCACATTCCATCGAGGAATGCAGATTGCACGAGCGCTGATGCGATGACGACCGCGAGCATTAGCAGCACAGGTGGCGGTGCCATGTCTGCACACCGGAGACAGAGCTTTGCAGCGGGGTAAGTTGAGCAGAGTGCACCGGAGGAGCCCGAACTTCCAGACCAACTGACTGCAGGCCGTATGCAGAGAGAGCGGACAGTGATGTGCAGGGCAGGTTGCTCAAACGTTGTGGGGATGGAGGCAGTGGTTGGCTTTTTAACTCCAAACCAACGCCACCCCTCCCTCTGGAGTCACTCCCCCACAAATCCGTTGGAGCTCGGCAGCCTCCTCCCTACCCGGCTGAAAAAAACCCAGCTTAGACCAATTTAGCTGGTCAGGCTGGTCAGGCTGGTCAGCACCAGCTAAACCAGCCATCCTGGCCAGCTAAAAAAAACAGCATAGACCAGCATAGTATGCTGGAATGCTGGGCTGGTCACCAGCATCCATCTATCACCAGCTTATGTTTAATAATAGTATTAAATATACCATGCTGGAAGCTTACCAGGATTCCAGGTGACCAGCATTCATTAATAATAATAATGCATACATCCTCCCCGGTGTCTCTAAGATAGCTGAGAAATGGTTGTCAAAACTAATCACCAAACATTTACACAAAGGTTTCGCTTTGACTAATGAGAAGAATTAGAACAAGTCTCCCAGTTCAAGTATCTTGGAGACATATTGGACTCAAACTTAACTTTTAAGAAACACATTAAGAAACTATCAAATACTATTAAATTCAACTTGCAACATGTTAAATAAATTGGACCCTTCTTAACTGTCAATGCTGCAAAGTCATACCTCCACTGTATGATTCTATCCCATATTGAATACTGTCTGACAAACTGGTCGTTTGCTTGTGCCACAAACCTTAAACCAATAGAACAGCTGTACAAGAGAGCTAACAAGGTGTTTGACAGAAAGCCATATTCATACCACCACTGTACCATCCTTGAAAAACACAATTTCTTGAGTTTTGACAATTTTAAGTCTTTTAAAAGTAGGTGCTTTATTTATAAATGTTTACATGGATTGGCCCCCCTCCCTTAGGGGAATTCATCCACAAAAAAGATACTGGACGCTGCACTAGGTCAGAAACCAGAGGAGACTGAAGTCCACCGCAGACGGACCACTTTTGGACAAAATGTCCTTTCCATTAAAGGCAGCTCTTTCTGGAATAGCCTCCCAACTGAGATACGGGATTGTCCCACTCAATAGCTTCAAAGGTCAACTGAAAGAATGGTTGAGAAACAAACATCCGTGCAATCACCGCGAAATGCAATTTAATACAGGGGTATCTTCTCTCACACTTTATGTATCTCTTGTATCTTCTCTTGCCGCTTGTATCACCATGTGATAAATATTTGTTTACTGCTCTTGCTCTTTTTGCATATCATGTATTTGTTTTTGCTATGTTTGTAAAATGAAATGTTCTTAAATGTTTTATGTCAGGGACTGCGGATGGAAATGAGCTCAAAGCTAAATATGGCATATTTACGCTTGACACATTTTATTGTTTTAAGTGTTCATTGATGTGCATTGTCCCTGCTAAATAAACGTTTAAATAAAAAGTATTTCAGTGTGATTTATGGAGATTAATGAAGCATATAAACACCTATTGGTAGTTATTCAGGAAAAAATAATCTTTTAAAACTGACAGTTTGATGACTTCATAATATCAATTTACTGTCAAAGTACATTCAAGCAGGCTGTACTTAACATACTGTACACAGTTGTTAGTGATACTGTGTGTGTAAGTATATTGGCAGCTACTGAACACTGTCATAGTCTATGTGAACCTAAACATACATTTACCATGGCACCCTGCTGAAAAAAACAGCTTAGACCAGCTAAATGGACCAGCCAGTAGATATTAGGCTGGAATGGTTGGCTGGTTTATAGGGGTTTTGTCAGGGCCGGCCCTTGGCATAGGCAGTATAGGTGAATGCTAAGGGCGCATCAACCCATCGGGGGGCGCCGAAAATTGGGAAGAAAACAAAAGGAATTTTTTTTTGAAATTATATTTTTTTATTTTTTTTATTTCATAAACACAATTTCCCGATTTTGGATCAACAAAGTACATCTTATTGTCTTGTACTAACAGAACTACGCCTATATTGCGTACACCGCCCATAAACTATGGCACCCCCCCCCACCCAAAAATCAAGTTGAACTGCCCCAGCCCCAGTAAAAAACAGGTTTATGTGAAATAGTTCTTTTTTTGAAATAATGGTTTTAGTGTGCAATTATAGGTTTTAATTTTGTATTTGTGTTCATTTAAAATAAATCGAACTCCCAAAAAACGTATACAGCTTCTGTATGCTTTTATGAACATTGGAATTTACTGTGTAAGCGGCCGCGGGGGGAGAGCTTTAGAGAGCTCTCTCCTGAAAGACTGAGAGGCTCTGATAACCTCAGTTCAGTGAGGTAAAGGCACGCCTTTATTATGATCATTATAGTTATAAAAATAAATAAGAAAACAGATGAAAAACAGGTATAAAATACCATATGACAGTACAAAAAAGTTGTTATTAATAAACAAGGATACAGTTTAAAAGGGGAGTGATTTGTAAAATATCCATAAAGAAAAATAAAATCTGCTTACAGTTCCGTTTTATATGGGAGAGATGTATCCATAGATCTCTTAATTTTGCTCTCAAAGTGCACCAGATTGATGCTTTTAACTTCAATATAAAAAAAAAAATCTTCCTGGGGGAGCCTGGACCCCCTAGAGGATGTTAGGTCCACCCCCCGCTTAAATCATGTTCAAATGGATAGGATACTAAATACAGTTGCACACATCTTGTGTCCATATCTTTCTGTTTTGGTGGTCATGCCACAACCGTGCATGCGCGAGTCATAGTGAGTGTCTGCATTTGGGGAAAATCTAAAATCTTGCCTAGGGCAGCAAATTGGTCAGGGCAAGCCCTGGGTTTTGGACACTTTAGCTGGCCAGGATGGCTGGTTTAGCTGGTTTAGCTGGTGCACCAGCTAAACCAGCTAAACCAGCTAAAACAGCCACCAGCTAAACCAGCCATCCTGGCCAGCTAAAAAAAACAGCATAGACCAGCATAGTATGCTGGTCTATGCTGGGCTGGTCACCAGCATCCATCTATCACCAGCTTATGTTAATAATAGTATTAAATATACCATGCTGGAAGCTTACAAGGATTCCAGGTGACCAGCATACATTAATAATATTAATGCATTTTATTTATGGGCGCCCTTCAAAGCTCTCAAGGACACATTACAAAGCATAATTAAAAACAAGCAACACAGAAAGTCAAACAGTAATTCGAGACTTAAAAAATAAAGAATTAAAAACAACAATCAGTTTAGAGGAATTATGATATTGAATACCCCAGTTTAAAAAGGTGGGTTTTCAGGCAGGATTTGAAGGTTGAGTGAGTCCATATTGCGGATGTCTTGTGGGAGAGAGTTCCAGAGACGGGGGCAAAGTGGCTGAAGGCTCTTGACCCCATTATTTAAATACTGGTATGATTATTTAAACCAGAGAACATAGCTTTGTAAAACAGTGCTGCCCTCGTTTTAAGTTAAGTTGTTGTCGCCACAGTTCCAGCCTTTGGTCTGCAGTGGAACGGACTACGTCAATTTCTAAACCAATATAATTATTTTTAATCAATATTGTGAGTTGTTGGTTTATTTAGTATTCTCGTCGAGACGCCGGTTGACCATGACAGTGTTCTTTTTTCATTAATGACCGTTTCAATGCACATTATCCCTTACTTATACAGTATGTCACGTATTCCAGAATGTCTTTTTACAGCCCTAAAGGATAAGATGTACTATTGCTTTCAATAAAAGATGGCCATAGTGTGCAGGCATCACATGAGTGATTGATTGATTGATTGAAAAGTTTATTAACAGCTAGTATATTGGGTACAGTACAGTACAGCTCAAAATATACAATTGTTAAGGGGATGCAGACCAGAGAAAGACTTTCGTCTTGTTTACATCAGGGTCCCCCATATCCAGTTCATCATATCATTTAAGACATATAAGACATATTTGACATACAGATGGTTTATTTACAATTTATATACAGGTGGTTTTTTTACATACAGATTGTGTAAAGGAAACTTCTGTGTAGCTATGCAGTGGGAGTCACCGACTCAGAAAGGAGACACGGTAGGAGCAGTAGCTTTGATGTCAAAACACTGATGATTTATTGGAGTTTCGGCCGGAGCATTCACATCACAAATCACAGCAGTCCCGGTGAGACTGCACGGGTGGGTTGCCACGTCAATTCTAAAGAACTCTACCTCAGACCCATGTATTTAACTAGTTCTGAGAGCATCATCAAACTGCTGCATAACAAGATAAAATCATAACACCTCTATCAGCTGACGTCAACAGGCAGGAACATAGAATCATAACATCTCTATCAGCTGATGCCAACAGGCAGGAACAGGGAGACAGAACACTGAGAGCACAGCAGCCAAGGTTACGAGGTGCGTGTGCTCAGTCAGGACAGTTTGAACTGATAAACTGGGTCAAAGTTATAGGCCTTGGAAAATATTTCCACAACAGATTGCTTATTTACAATTTTCATTTTAGATTTCGTTCTAATACATCCTAACCGGACATTTAAGACATACCAAGTCTACAGATATACAGTTAGTAACAGAGTCTAAAATGTGAGTATATACATAGATGGGGGGGGGGGAAGCTGTCCATTGAACGACAGGTTGAGATTTGTACCATTACCGGGGCCAGTTTTGCAATGCTCTCCCCCGAAGGTGCTCTTTAAGAGAGGTTTTGAAGGTAACTATAGTTTTACTTTCCTTTACAGTTGTGGCAAGAGCGTTCCACCTTGATGTGGCATAATTGCGAAACGTGTATTCCCCCTTTTTTGTGCCAAATCTGGGTTTCACATGATTTGTGGAGCTCCCTCTGGTGTTATGATCATGGTATTCCTTGACCTTTGGGAAGAATTTTGACATGTACATGGGTACCATAGAGGTGTAGTGGATCTTGTAGACCAGGCCCATTGCAAGTAGCTGTACTCTGTCGTCTACTCTAAGCCATCCTAGGTTGTCAAAGTGGGCAGAGGTGAGGTGGGTTCTAGATTAAAGGTCAAGCAGTAGTCTGACCAGTTTATTTTGCGATGTTTGAAGTTTTATTTTTAGCGCCTTGGAGGTGCTATGGTACCATGACGTGCAAGCATAGTCATAGTACCCTTGAATGAGTGCTCCTGCCAGAGTTTTCAGGGTGTATTTGTTTACCAGAGAGGAGATCTGCATTCAATTCCCAGTGTGTTGTGTTGTGAGAGAAACATGCTGCCCAGTAGCTGCCAACATGAAAGTAAGGTAAAGCACAGAGGTAAAGCCTAGAAATCAGTATTTAAAAAAACACCGTTACACAAAAATGTTTCAAACAGTGAATCAAGCAAAAGTAGTGTGGGATCCTCGGTGCAAGCCGAAGGGACTGTTCAGTGTACATTTACATTTCCGCAGCATCTGTAATAAACATGAATAGCTAGAACATCTCCTCCTTGAGTTCAATCTTGACTGTTTGGGAATATCGGAATTTTGGCTAAAACAGTCGTCACCATCCGCTCTTGTATATATGTCAGCAATCAGCATATAATGTGTTTAGGAAGGACAGACTGGAGGGAAAAGGAGGGGGTGTGTTGCTTTATGTGAGGAATACCATTACTTGTAGGGAGATTGACCTCCCAGCTAATATTGAGTTTGATTGTGTTGGTGTGGAAATCACACTGAGGAAATGTCCCTCAATATTATTTGCCTGTATCGACAACCCACCGCTAAGGTGGATTTCTATGATCAGGTAAAACTCATGCTGAATTCCTGTGACTCCAACTAAGAGCTAATTATTTTAGGAGACTTTAACATAAACTGGAATGACAAACAAAATAGAAAGAAATTAAAACGGATCACGGATAAACACAACTTCATACAACTAATGGATCAACTGACTAGAATAACCAAAACCTCCAAAACTATTATAGATTTATTATTTACAAACAAAGCTGACATAATAGTTAAAACCTACAACTTGCTGACTGGTCTTTCTGACCATAATCTTATTCTTTTTACCAGGAAACTCACCAAAAAAAAGTTCATGGCTACACCTAACCCCTGCCTTCGGTTCTCGCTTCATTCCCAAAAATCTGCAACAACGTTTATGGATGCAGTGAAAATGATTGATTGGGGGGACACTCTGTCCTCTGAAGATATTGGTGAAAACAGTGATCTGCTTATATCTAATATTTATGATACGATGTCTTCCTTCTCAATGAGTGGGTGCCATACTTGCCAAGCCTCCCGATTTTCGTGGGAGACTCCCGATTTCATTGCCCTCTCCCGGTTTCCTCCCGGGGTCATATTTCTCCCGATTTCTGACAAAATCAGATTTACTCAGGACTGTTTCCACTCGGACTTTAATACAGCTACACCATTGTTTGGTTTCCATGGTAGCGCGTCTCATTAGTAGCGCACGCAACTGAAAGTCTATAGGGTGAGGAACAGAAAACAGAACAAGAATCAACAACTCTCCTCTGCTCACTCCTTTCCTGCCCACACATATGCTCCATCAAGGATGGTGCTACAAGCCGCAAGACAGTGCACTTACAACTACAATAAGTGTTGTGGAAATAATTATCATCATCAATTATCATGCCAATTTGTAACATACAGGACAAACCTCGATGTCTGTTTACCTTCTTTAAGGACACAGGCGGCTTAGCCAATAATGTTATTGTTCCCATTCTGTGACCGGTCAATACTGGGATACAGATGGTCTGTGTTGTGGGTACACTGGGACACTTCCTTCTCTGTATTTGTGGACTCCAAGGTAAAACCTTCGAGGTCATAAGTGTCCGAGGCAAGTAGCTCTGTGTTCCCACACTGTTTAGGCTATCTCCTCAAATATGTTGTTTACTCTCTGCGAAACCAGTTAGATGGGCTGGCAAGAGAGAGGCTCTCCAGAATTGACGTGGCAACTCTACCGTGAAGTCAGAACCTCTGACTCTTGGACTTGTGATGTGAATCCTCCGGCCGTTAACTCCAAATAAACCATCATGTGTTTGACATCAAAGCTACTGCTCTTCCCGTGTCTCCTTCCTGAGTCGGTGACTCCCACTGCATAGCTACACAGAAGTTTCCATTACAAATTGGCGTTGTCGGCAGGATGCCAACAGATCTACAGATTGTGGTAAGTGTGATTTTCAAATCTACTTTGGACATTGCCTTATCAGAATCTGTGATTGACGGTATCCTAAAATTACCTGTGAAACTGATCGGCTGCGTTTCCTTTTGGTTAATGAACATTTGGGGATGATAAACCCAGGGGATCAGTGTCTGGGGACTCAGTCCTGGCTTATTTCCTCTGTGTGTGCTGCTCGGAACGGAAGTGCCATACAGGCATACACAGCTCATGTTTAGAGATACCTTAAAGAAAGGGCATCAGTGAAGTGGAGCTTCTGTGTGAATTGAAAGCAATGTAAAAGATTTGTATTGAACAAATCGCCGGATTTTGAGGGTCTTAGTGGCTAAACATAGCAGTTGAAAATAAGCAGCCAAAGATATTTACTGCTATCACCTCTCTGTAAAAACACGGCTCCAGCTGCAGCCTTGCGTGTGTGTGTGTAAAAGAAACCTCACTGCGTGTGTGTGGGGCTGGAGCAGTGCAGGCTGAGAGGGAGAAAGTCACAGCTTATTGCGTATAGGCTTTAACTCACGGCACCACCGTCCTTCAAACGGGACGGTCTAAAAGCACTCGTTGTTTAGGACCGCTTTTCTCATGGTTAGACGGGCCAGCGCGAAGTGCGTGCATCACCCGATGTGCTACGGCTCTCTGGAGCAGGTGGCGGTCAGGAGTGCATACATAAAATTATAGGCTAATTGATCAGAGGTGTGTAGTGGCAAGCAAGCATAGGCAAACTGTGTTTCACCTTGAGGTGAACTCGATGGCGAGTAGATATAGGCTGGTCGTACGGACTACAGTCAACTGAGCTGTTGTTTGGAGAGAAAGGGCAGGGGAAAAGTCTGTGGGCTCCGATCGGGGGGGCACAGCGCCACTAGAAACAAATAGCCTAGTGGTTGTCGCAAGAGGATAAGCTAGTTATCGTTCTTGGACGGCTTTCAGGCACCGATAAATAACTTGTATACAAGGGTGAGGCGTGAGAAGACGCCGCACTGGAGAGAATTCCCCCCCCCCTCTAAGATCTCTAAAATCCGGACTAAATTGAGCTGAAGAGCTTTGCTGTCGCGCTGGTGTTTATTAAGAGTTCATGTTTTGTTTGTCTGATTGTTTGTATGGGGGTCTATATTGGTTTGTCCCGCCGTCTTGTGTATGTTTTGGAACAATAATGAATCAGTCCATAGACAGGGTAAAATGAACTAAACTTTAATTATCTCACCAAAAGTAAATGACCTGAGAAAAATAAAAAGTGTTTTTATGTCCTGCCTCTGAGTGCAGGGGAAAATGTAAACAAGAAGCCCACTGTTCAGGGTGAGCGCTAGGTGTAAGAAGAACATAAGATTATATTGCTTTAAGAATCCATTCTTAAATGGTATTGCTGGTATGTTAAGATATCTTTGTGACCTTGTATAAACCCTATGCCCGTCCTGCGCCCCGAGACCCTCAGAGACTTGCCTGAGGAGATCAGGGTTGCAAAATCTGGTTTTAGGTCAATGTTGTATTATTTGTTTCATTTATTCTTAATCTATGTATTGTATAGTAATAATGAATAAAAACGTAATGTATTGAACACATTCCGAAACAAAGCAGAACTAGACTCAGACATAATACTAATTGTTGTTGAAACCTTTTGCGCTGTTGCAGCAAAATGGAAACTGTGTTAATTATTCTGTTCCAACTGGCCACTGGAATCAGGTAATTAATATAAGTTGAAGTTCAATTACATTTAAAAAAATTGTTTAACATTTTTTATTAAACTGCTTCAAATTATTTCTAGTATCAACCAATTGGTCTCCATCGACATTACTAAAATTAAAATAGTTGTTAAACTACTGACAAGTTTTCTGAAACCGAGCTTATGAACAACAGAGTAAAGGTTGCTGGTTAAGCCAGGATCAATATATTTGTTGAAGTTTTGATTGTGTGCATAATAAATGTGTTAAATTAATTGAGCAATTCTTTAAAAGTATAATGTTGCAATTTCTTTAAAATAAGTAATTACAGTTACAAAATAGGTGTTGTTTTCCAAGGGCCTCTCTTTCACAGGCACTTTGAATCATAACACTTCCAAGTCCTACAGAGATCAGTATCACTTTATGTTGCAAGCCAAATCCAGGGGTTCTACTCGAGCCCAAATTTAAATACCATAAAGAAAAGTATTGAACCCAGCTCGAGCTAAATGTGAAATGTATTTAATTAATGTGCAAGTGTTTTGATTTATTTAAAATGTTCCAGTCTAGCTTCCTTCGAGTTTAGTGTAAACAACAGATTGGTTCTCATAACATTCTCACTGCTGTGCTGTCCCAAATGTTTTAAACCTTGGGCAGACAAGCACACACACACACACACTTTGGATGAGTAATCACTTCATCCAAATTGTAAATTGTTGCCTTCTTTAAAGTTATTAGTAATTCAAGATTAATTATTAAATTAAATTAGGTACATAACAATAAACAAAATAACTTTGAATTGATCATTTTGTTCACAACATTAGACCTTGTCCTCTAATCTCTACTAGAATAAGATAAGTGTGCATGTTTGGGTGTGGAACACTCCTGTAATGTACCTAATCTTCTTATCCTTTTCATTACAGAGCTGGGGAAATGGTGTATTGCTTAGATTCTGACCCGTGCAAAGTCCAATTTTGACTGACTTTAGTTTTAATGTTAATTTGATTTCAACCCATAAGTAATTATTTAGATTAACTCGACATTTCACATGATGATGGATTAGTGCTCCACATTTTTCCCACTAATTTGTTGTGCAATTAGGCCAATGGTAAAGAGAGACATTGATGACCTTGTGTCCCTTTTGTTGGTACGTGGTTCCATTCTGTCTATGGCCTTGGACGGCTTCACTAAGAATCACCCAGTTCTGACACAGTTCTGAGTGCAGTCACAGAGATGCTATGGCTGCTCTACATGAAATGACATTAATGGTCTGGTCTGAGAATGGACACCATTACCTGCTTCCAGAGACAATGCCGCTCCTCAAACTGAACAATACTGTCTCACGTGGGCCACTCCCCCCACCAAGCCATGAACTGAAAGAACACCTGGAAGCCTCCCGGTCACACCAGCACCAACCCTTGGGTCAGTCAGATGGGACTAACGGCTTAACTTAGGGCATTTGGTTCAGAAATATGACTCTCGTTACCGCAGAGTGGGTTGTTTTTTTAAGGCTATTCATACTGCTATGCAGAGGATGCCTGTAGGTTGGCAAGCTGTTAAAAGCCCCTACTATTTTTAAAATAGGCCTAATGTCAGGAGCCTCTTAATGTCTAGTTCTACATGTATTCACATTATATGGACAATGTTTCCACCTGGTGAAACTGAAGGCTGCACGGTACTCAGGCTACAATACGACCATTCTGTTCTGCTCTAACAATTCAATTGATAGATTCTACATCAAAACAATTAGCTTTTATTGTTTCCAATGATAACGTCATTTTAAGAGAAGGAATGCAAACCTGTTTTCAAATGTAAGGTTTTGAATGTGTTTGACATTTCTCAGTAAAAACACCCTCAGACACCCACTATCATTCATGCTATGCCTTCAGTAGTGACTCAGATGTTAAGGGGAAGAAGCTTTTCCTCCCAAATCAGATATGCTTTGTTTTTTTAACAAAGGTATGCATTTCCTGCATAATATATGTTTCTCACAATTGTTTGTTTTTTTGTAAGCTGCACACAGGTGATACTGAGTCTTCTCGATTAATAGATTATAAACTACACCATGCTTAAATAGACTCCTAAGTTATTATTTCATATGAGACATATGTAAGAAAAGGGAGGGAAGAGTCAATTATATTGAGTAATTGATTTTATATTGGAACATTTATTTCTCAAACCTATGTTTTATGGAAGAGGAAAATATTTCTGATAAACTAATCTTTTATCAAACGGTAAATGGTGAATTAATATAACATTTAGAATCATTGAGAAGGGGTTATATCCACAGGGACTAGCTCACTTTTAAATTACAATAACATTTCTCGACTTTGGACTGATGAGTTTATGATTCTTGCATGTTAAATGACTAACACAAACCTTACATTTATGCATGTGCATGTCTCAGGAAGGCTCCCAAATAATTCTGAGGGGCCTATCCTATTTTTGTATTTAAATGATAATGTGCTAATCCATTACCTTGAGTTGTCTGCACTCAGGAAAACATCCCTATCAAGTGTTAACCCAATAACTACAATAGGACAGCTCTGAAGGCCAAGGGTCAGAGAGAGAGAGCTACGTGGGTCCACGCCAGCCACTGCAAGGTCCTAGTCACCAACAGAAGTAGATGACAACAAGTGATGTGTCCTAATCACCAACAAAAGTAGATGACAACAAGTGATGTGTCCTAATCACCAACTTGCACCACACTTGCACTACATACACCAAAACACACTACACACAAGGTATCACGAGCGAGTGCCAGCTGAGCGGTTCCATATGCCCTCTGGTTCCTCGTTTGTGTTACCGGTGTGCGGAGTCTGACTGTCCGTGTCACAAAATCGACTGAAGGAATACACACACACACCCCATGGAGCATTCCCACCTCGTGATGACGGCTCGCCTGGGAAAACGACAACGCAACCGTGAGCAATACAACTGGCCTGGCCCAGTGATGTGGGGTTTAGCTCGCCACAAGATTACGTTTGGTTGTGCGGCGACAAGCTCTATCAAGTTCTGGCTCCCCTCTGGATAGGTACATGCACTCTAGTGGATTTGAATCCAGCAATCAGGCTTAACAACACTACTCTTTAATGTATTATCCATGCATAGAAAGACCTACAATGATGTTTCAAGTACTGGATTAATTTCAGTTTTGGCCCAAAACAAATATTTATAATATTTCATATAACAATTATGTAGCATATTTGATCCTCAAATTAGAGAAGTATAATTTAAAGAAATTGATATTCTCAACATTAGATAAACACAGAAGAATCCTTTCCAAGTACCATAAGTAGCTCAGGTAAGTATGGCTAATAGGAATACTTGATAGACTTAATTTGGTACAGATCAGTGGTAGCATTTACAAATGTAATAATTCAAGGTTTAAAAATGTTTAATCCTTCCTTTCCAGGTTTTTACAAAAGTCTTTGAATATTTGCCTAACTTTTCCTTTTCAGATTTTGAACAATGTACTTGACTAAAATGAATGTATTGATTTCACTAAGTGCCTTACTCTTGACTAAAGCGTATTTAAGTAAACGTAAAAGTAATCCTAAAATTGAGGACACTGCACTTTTGCAGATTACAGATTGATCAAATCACCAGTGTGAATTCTATACTCTAACTGTGAATTTGTAGCTGGATCTCTTACGATCCTGAGTTTTAAAATGCTTTTGACTAGTGATTGCCTTGAAGTAAATCTTTAAAGCGGCAAGCTGGTTTTGATTTTATAGTTTAATGAATGAAATTAACTAATGGTAAATGATCAAATATATTAGTTTAAAAACAAATATTTAGCCATTGTGCACCTGTGTTTTATGTGTGTTCATTATTATGCTTTTGACAAAAGATGATCAAACCACTGATGAGAGATGATTTTTCCTATTATGATTGGCTGTATCAATCATTGTGATTGAATGTTTCAATCTTATTCCACTTTGTGATATAATTGATGTAAGGTGAGACCACACTCGAACCTGGAGACGCCTATTGAGTTAATTATTGACCAAATTATTATTAGACTAATGTTTTTAGGTTATCATAAATGATAAAAAGAGAGGACTGTTGTGGAAATAATTATCATCATCAATTATCATGCCAATTTGTAACATACAGGACAAACCTCGATGTCTGTTTACCTTCTTTAAGGACACAGGCGGCTTAGCCAATAATGTTATTGTTCCCATTCTGTGACCGGTCAATACTGGGATACAGATGGTCTGTGTTGTGGGTACACTGGGACACTTCCTTCTCTGTATTTGTGGACTCCAAGGTAAAACCTTCGAGGTCATAAGTGTCCGAGGCAAGTAGCTCTGTGTTCCCACACTGTTTAGGCTATCTCCTCAAATATGTTGTTTACTCTCTGCGAAACCAGTTAGATGGGCTGGCAAGAGAGAGGCTCTCCAGAATTGACGTGGCAACTCTACCGTGAAGTCAGAACCTCTGACTCTTGGACTTGTGATGTGAATCCTCCGGCCGTTAACTCCAAATAAACCATCATGTGTTTGACATCAAAGCTACTGCTCTTCCCGTGTCTCCTTCCTGAGTCGGTGACTCCCACTGCATAGCTACACAGAAGTTTCCATTACAATAAGCATGTTAATGTTAATCTAATACAGCTCCGGCGAACCTGCTCCGGCGATCCCCCCCCCCCCACGGTGGTTTTGGAAATGCTCCCGATTTCTGAGGTCTCAAGGTTGGCAAGTATGGTGGGTGCCTTAAGGATAGGAAGGAACATCATCTTCCCTGGCTGAATCTACAATGCAGGAATCTAATTAAATCTAGAGACCAACTATTGAAGCAGAGCTTGAAATCCAGACTATCCGCTGATAAGACAGAAATTCACTCATGCTCGTAACAAGGTAACACAAACAATAAGACAGGCTAAAGCTAATTTTTTCATCAATATAATTGAAGGTGCGAAAACGGAAAAAACGTTTGGCAAATCTTAAATAAACTATTAGGTAAACATACCAAACAGGAAAATAATGTTCTAGAATTAAAAATCAATGATGCCCTGATAAAAGACCCTGCGTGTTGGCCAACTCTATCAATGAATATTTAATAAATAGTGCTTTGGACATTACAAAGCTCTTCCCGCCATCTGAGGTCTCACCTAGCCCGACTGTGGATACACACCCCGTTTTTGACCTGGAGGAAATCACAGAGGTTGAAGTAAAACTTATAATCTCAGGGTTAAGAGGTTCTAAGGCTAGGGATGCATATGATTTCGACACCAACTTTATAAAGACACATATCGACGGTCTAATAAAACCAATTACTATGCTAGTGAATCAATCTATCAGCACGAGGGAAGTTCCATCATCCTGGAAGGTGGCCACGGTGACATCGAACTTTAAATCTGGTGATAAGGCAATGATGTCCAATTATAGACCTATCAGCATCCTCCCCTGTGTCTCTAAGATAGGTGAGAAATGGGTGTCAAAACTAATTACCAAACATTTTGTTAGGATCTGTCTGTGTTGGTGTTTTTCTTGTCTTTTTCTATCTTTGGGTTTCCTGTTTTATTTTGTAAAGTGTTCACCCCCGTTTCCTGCCTGTTTGCTTTCTGTCTGTTTCCCTCCCTGATTACCCGATTGTGTTCACCTGGTGCCTCTGTGTTTTCTCCTCCCTCCTCACCTGTCTCGTGTTTATGTGATTAGTCCTGGGTGTATTTAAGTTCTGGGTTTTCTGTCTCTCTTTGTCGGGTTGTCTTGTGTATTGACGTGGTCTTCGGTGAGTGACCTGTTCTGTCTGTACGTATAGCCTTGAAATAAAGGAACTATTTTCGTCACTTAAATCTGCATTTGGGTCCTGCTTCCTACACACACCGTAACATTACAACCCGACCCAAATATGGGCCCAGCAGATCCTTTTGAGCAGGAGCTATTGGAGTTTTCCTTTGCTTTGGATGACTGCTCGTATCGATGGTTGGGAGCGTCCAGGGTTCAGCAGCGAGAGGCTGTTCTGGCAGAGGCACGCCGGATTACTATGGAGAAGCCAGGCTTGGTTAAATTCTTATCGGGCAGGATTTTGGATTTTCTCACGGTGTGTTATCCCCTGCCTGACAGCCCCAGGCCTCCCAACTCCCGTTTTGATACCACATGCATCGGTGTGGTCCGTCTGGCGTCAGCCCCTGCTTCTCACCCAGTGTTTGCTACAGTCCAGGAGCCATTCGCTGGTACTCGTCTGGCCTTTGGAGGTCCACGGAGCCTCCAAACGGCTCCTAAAGGAAGGAGTCGCAAGGCCAGGTTGGCAGCACGAGCCCAAAGGGCCAGGGTTCCAGAACCAGTTCAGCCCCCAGCAGCCATGGTTACAGCCCCAGTACAGGCCCCAGTAGCCATGTTTCCGGCCATGGTTCCAGACCTAGTACAGGCCCCAGCAGCCATGGTTTCAGCCCCAGTTCTGGCCCCAGCAGCCATGGTCCCGGCCCCAGTCCCAGCAGCCATGGTTCCAGACCCAGTCCCGGCCCCAGCTGCAATAGTCCCTTCTCTAGTCCCTCCTCAGGTCACTTTCCTAGTACCTTCTCTAGTCCCTTCTCCAGTCCCACCTCTAGTCACTTATCTAGTCACTTCTCAAGTACCAACTCTAGTCCCATCTCAAGTCCCTTCTCTAGTCCCTACTCAATTCCTTTCTCAAGGCCTTTCTCAAGTCCCTCCTCTAGTCACTTCCCTAGTCCCTTCTCCAGTCCCTCCTTTAGTCACCTCTCTAGTCCATCCTCTGGTCCCTTCCTGAGCCCCTTCTCTAGTCTCTTCTCTAGTACCTTCTCTAGTCTCTTCCTTAGTCCCTTCCCTAGTCCCTCCTCAGGTCACTTTCATAGTCCCTTCTCTAGTCCCTTCTCTAGTCCCTACTCAATTCCTTTCTCAAGTCCTTTCTCAAGTACCTCCTCTAGTCACTTCCCTAGTCCCTTCTCCAGTTCCCCCTTTAGTCACCTCTCTAGTCCCCTCTCTAGTCCCTCCTCTGGTCCCTTCCCGAGTCCCTTCTCAAGTCCCACCTCTAGTCCCACCACTAGTCCCACCTCGAGTTCCCTCTCGAGTCCCCTCTCTGGTCCCTTCCCGAGTCCCTCCTCTAGTCCCTCCTCTAGTCCCTCCTCTAGTCCCTTCTCTAGTCCCATCTCTAGTCCCTACTCAAGTCCCTCCTCTAGTCAATTCCCTACTCCCATCTCTAGTCCCTCCTCAAGTCCCCTCTCTAGTCCCTCCTCAAGTCCCCTCTCTAGTTCCCCTCTCGAGTTCCCTTCTCTAGTTCCTCCTCTAGTCCCTCCTCTAGTCTCTCCTCTAGTCCCCTCTCGAGTCCCCTCTCGAGTTCCCCCTTGGTTCCCCTCTCGAGTCTCCTCTCGAGTCTCCTCTCGAGTCACGTCTCAAGTCCCTACCCAATGTCCTGGTCCGTTGGAGGTTCCGCTGGGGGTCCTGCCAACTCCATGTCCTGTCCCGTTGGAGGCCCCGTCGACTACTCCTCTGCCGGGGGTCCTACCAATCGTATGTCTGTCCCGTTGGAGGTCCCGCCGTCTACTCTCCTGCCGGGGGTCCTGCCAGCTCCTTGTCCTGTCTCGTTGGAGGTCCCGCCGACTAATCTCCTGCCGGGGGTCCTGCCAACCTTTTGTCCTGTCTCGTTGGAGGTCCCGCCGTCTACTCTCCTGCCGGGGGGTCCTGCCAATCCTATGTCCTATGCCGTTGGAGGCCCCCGCCAACAGGGCCGCCCAAAGTCCCCGGCCGGAAGTCCCCGGAGTTGGGGACTGGCTTCAGTAGAAGCTGCTGGGAGTCCCAGCAGCTTCTACTGAAGCCTTCCGAGTAAATCGCCAGAACGCCGACACTTCCTCATCTCCACCGCTCCCATGTTTTATTTTGTGTTGCCATAAGTTAGTCTCTCTGCGTTTCTGCACTGGGCTAATGCTAATAATGCTAATGCGAGGATAATAAAATGGCGGCTTCACAAAACTTTTTGGGAGTTTTACGGGGCGTGGTTTGCAATCCGCCCAGCCAATCAGACACAGGAACCTTTTTCTCCCACGAAAGTCCCTGCTCTCTAGCAGGGACGGAAAAGGGGGTGAAAAGGTTCTCATGAACTAATTTTAGTTCCGGCTCTTTTGGTGTGAACGCAACATTTCAGAACTATATCGGAACTAAAGTGGGAAAAGTACTGCGGTGTGAACGCGCCTATTGACTTGCATAGAGCTCCCTGAACGCTGGTAATAGACGAGTTGGGATCGCGGGGAAATGCTCTCCGCAGACCCATTCTCACAGCGTTATAAACCTTTTTCTTACTCAATATCAAGCCACACTTATTGTTTTTACTGTGTGTGTGTGTGTGTGTGTGTGTGTGTGTGTGTGTGTGTGTGTGTGTGTGTGTGTGTGTGTGTGTGTGTGTGTGTGTGTGTGTGTGTGTGTGTGTGTGTGTGTGTGTGTGTGTGTGTGTGTGTGTGTGTGTGTGTGTGTGTGTGTGTGTGTGTGTGTGTGTGTGTGTGTGTGTGTAGAGTTTCGCTGTATCGCCGACCTGGAAACCTGTCCGCTCCTCGCAGCAACGAGCCTCGCAACGCCCCGACCAATCAGAGCACACTGGGCTCACAGGGGGGGCAGGAGCTCCAACAAGCCGTTTAGGACAGAGAGTGAATACCTGGTGAATACACATACTATACAGAGATGGTGTATGAGAAACCAATGTGATTTTGGAAAATTGCACAATTTAAATCTATTCTAGTAGACCTCAACAATGGAAATATGATCAGTAGAAATAGCCATGACATGGGACATTTAAGTCTTGGACCAAACTCATGTTATTTTCCCTCCCACAGACAAACATGAGACCAAGTTGAAGGAAAAACTAAGGTTTGTAGTGGATGGACTCTGACAGCTTTCCTCTCATTTATTTTTACACTTTATTTGCTTTCCTCATGCACTCTCTTTCATTTAAAACTGCACATTCTGCTGTTTGCTTCTTCTCCTCAGTTTGTGCTTTTGCTTTGGCCGGCTGCTGTCACAGGAGGGATTTTTCAACTTGAATATGACCAGTGTATGTATGAGCCTTTCTGTTCTCTCCCTTTTACCTCTAACCGAACCCTGTGTGTCCAAACCAAACACTGCATATTGTGATAGAGAGTGAAACAGCCTGATGATGCATGGTTCAGATCTGTGTTTTGTTACCTCAGACACAAGCCTTAGTCTTGTGTGAAAATGTAGTGTTCAATCCTGTTTGATCCAACACATTCTCACTCCATAATCGTCCAGGAGCGACGTTTGGTCAGGGTCCCGTGTCGTGCAGTTGTGACGCTGCTAGGCTCCTTCAGCTTCATAAAGGGACACAAATAGCTTTCAACTGATTGCATTGTATTCCCATCTGCGGCGGGATTTGACGCTCATGGAAACACGGCATTCGTTTGTGTCGGCTGCCCTTAAAGGCAATGTGAGCGTCCATTCCCATTGGATAATGGAGAATTGTACACCCGGAAGTAAGTATTCCCCTTACTGTCGATTGATTTTACAGTGATATCTGCACTACTCATCAACTAAAAAACACCAGATTATCCTTGTTAATTACACAACATTGATTGGTTTAAATTGTGTGCAATGCTTTTGTATTTTTCCCCTTCGATTCGGAGTAAAGGATGGCAGAAGACACTACACTACCCAGAATCCCCAGCTATCGTTTAGGACTACACCATGTGCTCTGTTTGACAAACCCCGTGATTAGTTCTCAAGCTCTGTGATTGGTTGACCTCCAACTGCATTCCATATATAAAACGTTTCGTTAAAGATAAAATCATATTTTATTCAGCAGTGCTTGCTTTACTCTTTGAAAGTCTTCACATGAATGTATTGTAATAAATGGTTCGGCTGCATTAAATATATTACACATCTGTCGTAGTTCTATATTTTTATTTATCTACAGAGATCGGGCTCAGAATAGACCGGAAACTATTCTTTTACCGTTCAGCTTGAATTTCACAATAAAGTTAGTAGTAATATTTTGTTTTGATATTATTGTTTTTTATTAACTACTAGACCGCTGGGTCATGTTAAGACCATATTTTCTGTGTTGCTGTGGGTTTTTTCCATCGCTTTTGTGTTACAAATATCAAAACAATAACTAAATATATCCGTCGTAAACTAAACCAGAAACAGCAGTATATTTGATTTAGTTAACACTGTAAACTTGACAGCTTTTTAACCCAAACCACCTACTGGTTAAAGCACGTTATTACACGTTTAGAGTAATGCAATGCAGGTAGATTGTGTTGCTTTTTAATGACTGTTTAAAATCCCTTTTTCTTAATGTCTTTTATTATTATTAACTACTTGTTGCTAGGGACGCTGCTATCGATATTATTTCTGTTATGTTGTGTAACTGTGGTGTTATCTTTATTGCTACCCCCTTCCCCGTCTATAGTGTTGGTCCACAGCGCAAACGTATTAGTTTAACAAAATCCACATCTAAAATTGTGGCATAGAATCTAGATAGCCTACGTTATTTCCCCCTGTGCAATTCTCCATTTACTCAACAATAACAAATAATTATCCTTGTGTTTATTTATTTGTTTGATTAATAAACACAAGTTGGAGTGCGTCAGGACCGAGGGTCGGAGCAGCTCATTTGCTTTAGAGAATATTACACCGGGAAGTAAGTAATCGCTCCGCTTCGCTTGACAAACCCTGTGATAGTCCTCAAGCTCTGTGATTGGAGAGTGTGCTCCGAGGGTTACGCCGAGCGTCGAACAGCACTTGAAATGGGATGGAACCACGGCAGACTGTCCTAAACTGGATTTGAACGGGTCCACCGCGTAATTTAGGTACACTTCAACTATGAGACACAGAATGGGGGGAAAGAATCCAGGAAATCAAATTGTAGGATTTTTAATGAATTAATTGGTAAATTCCTCGGTAAAATAAGTATTTGGTCACCTACAAACAAACAAGATTTCTGGCTCTCACAGACCTGTAACTTCTTCTTTAAGAGCCTCCTCTGTCCTCCACTTGTTAACTGTATTAATGGCACCTGTTTGAACTCGTTATCAGTATAAAAGACACCTGTCCACAACCTCAAACAGTCACACTCCAAACTCCACTATGGCCAAGACCAAAGAGCTGTCAAAGGACACCAGAAACAAAATTGTAGACCTGCACCAGGCTGGGAAGACTGAATCTGCAATAGGTAAGCAGCTTGGTGTGAAGAAATCAACTGTGGGAGCAATTATTAGAAAATGGAAGACATACAAGACCACTGATAATCTCCCTCGATCTGGGGCTCCACACAAGATCTCACCCCGTGGGGTCAAAATGCTAATGCTATCAGTAACATGGTTGAGTGGGTCAGAGTGCCACACTCTTTTAAGACTGAAAAGATTGTAAAAATATGAAAAATAAAAGAGCGGACTTAGTTTTGGTCTACCCATGGCACTAGCACATGGCTTGCTGATGTCACTTCCACTGTGTCATCTGATTTACAGTTTTTTCACTTCCTGTGCCAATCTAAAAAGGTTTGGGTAACAGGGTTGAACGCATGTTGAGGGACAAACCTTCTGTGCAAAATTACTGTTATTTAAAATATGTTTATGATTTAACTAATTGATTTTACCATTACAAGAGACATTATCAATAGAATAATACCCAAAATAAGTAAATAAAATCCCTATTTTAAATGTTATATTTGACATGCAAGTTGGTCACCAAGAAGCGGGGACAAGAGAAAAATGCCATTTTAGGGGATGTTCGAGAGCTATTTGATAATTTATATAATATTTTGAAACCACTTTTTCTACAACTTTATATACATTTTGTCTCAAGACAAGTATGTTTAACACAACAAGTGCATGTTTTAGCATTTTGGGCATGGATTATTAGATTTTTTATATGGGGGACATGAAATGTCCTCCAATTCTGGAATGACCCACAACCTGAAGCTTAAGTTCAGGGCTCTTTCAACCCCCAGACGCGACCCCCTCTCCCTCACTGACCTGAGCGAAGTTCTTGGCCCTCATCTTGACCTCCCGCTCCACCAGCTGCTGCCGGTGGAAGGTCTCGTCCTGCAGCCTCTTCTCCGCGTCCTCCCTCCTCCTCTCCTCCTCCAGAATCTGACGGCGAGCCAGGCTCTCTCGCTCCTGCAGGTCAGACAGAGGGCTTAATTTCAGATTTACTTTAGAGACCCATGGAGGGCTTTGCACAGCATGCAGCTTACAGCCAGAACTCAGCAGACCTTCATGTACATTTCTCTGTGAGAGCTGCTCTTGGCTATTTGGTAAAGTTAGAATGAAAGCGTAGACAGGAACACACACTTGTTTATTTGCATCATATCTACATGCAGAGACCTGAAGGCAACCGAGGGGAGAAATACAAACAAAAGTGTGCATCGTTGTAGCCTATATAATACAGACCTGAATTCTACTTTAAGAAATATGTTTTTATTTATCTGAAGTGACGTCACGTCAGAGACTGATGACGTCAGCAGCGATGGATCCGCTCTCAGTGAGCTCTGACACATACATAGGCTATCATGTGCCTTGGTACATACACTATTCCATTGGCTTTCAGGGTTTTTTATTCGTCCGTGACCACGACGCCATCTGCGATCGATTAACTTGTGGACAATGATCCCTTGCTCTACGCCTCCTGTACCCAGACCCGGACTGGCCATCGGGAGGACCGGGGGGTTTCCCGATGGCCTGGCCTGTTAAGTGGCCTGCCTCACACAGGGTGACTGGCTGTCTACATGATGTGGCCTGCCGACATGGCCACTGTCATACAGATCATACATCAAAGCCCTTGATTGGTCTCTGTGTGTCATTCAAGCTTGGGATAACCTCAGCTCAGGTGAGGTAAAGGACTGATTGATTGATTGAAAAGTTTATTAACAGCTTGTATATTGGGTACAGTACAGTACAGCTCAAAACATACAATTGTTAAGGGGATGCAGACCAGAGAAAGACTTTCGTCTTGTTTACATCAGGGTCCCCCATTTCCAATTCATCATGTCATTTAAGACATATAAGACATATTTGACATACAGATGGCTTATTTACAATTTACATACAGGTGGTTTTTTTACATACAGATTGCTTGTTTACGATTTTCATTTTAGATTTCGTTCTAATACATCCTAACCGGACATTTAAGACATACCAAGTCTACAGATATACAGTTAGTAACAGAGTCTAAAATGCGAGTATATACATAGATGGGGGGGGGGGAAGCTGTCCATTGAACGACAGGTTGAGATTTGTACCATTACCGGGGCCAGTTTTGCAATGCTCTCCCCCGAAGGTGCTCTTTAAGAGAGGTTTTGAAGGTAAGTATAGTTTTACTTTCCTTTACAGTTGTGGCAAGAGCGTTCCACCTTGATGTGGCATAATTGCGAAACGTGTATTCCCCCTTTTTTGTGCCAAATCTGGGTTTCACATGATTTGTGGAGCTCCCTCTGGTGTTATGATCATGGTATTCCTTGACCTTTGGGAAGAATTTTGACATATACATGGGTACCATAGAGGTGTAGTGGATCTTGTAGACCAGGCCCATTGCAAGTAGCTGTACTCTGTCGTCTACTCTAAGCCATCCTAGGTTGTCAAAGTGGGCAGAGGTGAGGTGGGTTCTAGATGAAAGGTCAAGCAGTAGTCTGACCAGTTTATTTTTGCGATGTTTGAAGTTTTATTTTTAGCGCCTTGGAGGTGCTATGGTACCATGACGTGCAAGCATAGTCATAGTACCCTTGAATGAGTGCTCCTGCCAGAGTTTTCAGGGTGTTTTTGTTTACCAGAGAGGAGATCCGGTATAGGAATCTAGTTCTTTGATTGACTTTTTTTATTACATTGGATGCCATTTTGTCACAGGAGAGGTTTGCCTCAAGAATAGATCCTAGGTATGTAATTTCCTTCTTACTTGTGACAATAATGTCGCCCACTGCAACTGAGAAGTCGTCGGATTTGCTGAGATTATGTTTCGAACCGAAGAGAATGGACTCTGTTTTACCCAGGTGTAATGATAATTTATTATCGGCGAGCCAGGTGCAGATTCTGCCGAGCTCGGAGCTGAGGGTTTTTTCAACCTGCAACCTGTTCCTGTCAGAGGCCAGCAGGGCTGAGTCGTCCGCGAACAGGAACAAGTTGCAGTCACATGCTGATGACATGTCATTTACATAAATTAGGAACAGTAACGGACCTAATATGCTTCCTTGTGGAACACCACAGCTCACTGGGAGGGGGGGGGACAGAGTACCGTTTACCTCCACCATCTGTTCTCTCCCCTCCAGGTAGGATTGCATCCAGCTCACCGATAGTTTATCAAAACCAATTGCTTTTAGCTTGTCAATCAGAATGGGGGTGATTGACAGTGTCGAAAGCCTTTTGTAGGTCCAGCATCACCATGCCGCAGTACTTGCCCTCGTCCACCTCTTGTTTGATGTGGTCGCTCAAATAAAGAAGGCATGTGTCAGTGGAGTGGGATGTTCTAAAGCCAGATTGAAATTCATAGATTAGTTTCTTTTCCGCGAGGTACTTTTCGACCTGTTCATATACTATTTTTTCCATGACTTTCGAGATGGAGGTAAGTATAGAAACAGGGCGGTAGTTGCCTGGGTCCAATTTGCTGCCCTTTTTGTGCAGGGGGGTTACTCTTGCAATTTTGAAGTCTTTGGGTACTTTTCCCTGTTTTATGGAGAGGTTAATTATGTGAGCTATGACTGGTGAGATTGCGGTTGCTGTGTCTCTGAGGAATTTGGAGGTGATATTGTCGTGGCCAGTGGCCTTGTTAGGTTGGAGGGCGCTCAGTTTAATGAGTACCTCTGCTGTTGTTACCCGACTGAAATCATCTTTGCGTACCCCTAGGTTTTTGTAGTAGGTCATGATGTGATCTACTCCAAAAAGCCCTGAGTGGGAGGGTAATTTATTTACAAGAGTTGTGGCTATGTTTGTGAAAAAAATGTTCAAGTACTTGGCCACATCCAGTTTGTCTGTGATGAGCCTGTTATCTGTCTTTATGTTTAAGTTAGAAAATCTCGTTTTGAGTTTTTTACTGCAGCCAAGCTGGTTATTGAGTAATTTCCAAAGTTCACAGGGTTTATTTTTGTTTTCCTCAGTTTTGACATTGATGAAATTCTTTTTGGCAGTTTTGATCATGGAGCTTACGTCATTTCTTAGTCTGTTTCTTTCAACTGCTCGTGCTTTTGGAAAGCATTGACTGACTTTTATGAAACTCAGAGCATTTTTTTGTCTCTGGTTTTCATGGCGGTCAGTATGTCGGAGTGCATCCACGGCTCAGCGCGATTTTTTTACCCTGGTTGTTCTTAGGGGGGCCAAATCATTGAGTATTGCAGAGAATTTGTTTTTGAAACCAAGCCATGTTTCTTCAACTTGTGTACCACTGAGCTCATCTGACCAGTCCAGGCTCTCCAGTTCTAGGTTAAAGGCCTCGCTAGAGTAGTTTTTGAGGTCTCTAGATATGACTGTTTTGTGACAGCCGGCCCTTTGTTTTAGCTTTTTGCGGGTACAGAATATCATATAATGATCACTTAAACCGCATGCTATAACCCCTTTACTGGAGATCCTGGACTTGTCAGAGGTCAGAATGAGATCAATGGTAGTTTGTGTTGTTTCACATACCCGGGTGGGTTGTGTGATTAGCTGGCTGAAGCCGTGCAGATCACAAATCCTACTGAAGGACTTGAAGACGGACGTGTCTTTACGTTGCATATCCGTGTTCCAGTCTCCAATAATAATTGTCTCTACATCCCCCACATCAGCCAAACACCCATCTAATGTATCATAAAAGTCACTCTATTCGGGTGGTCTATAGATTGTCCCGACTCTCTGAGTGTTGCTGAGTGACTCCTTTAGGACAGCTTTAAGTATTGAACTAAGAAAGTTGGGTGATTATTTTCCTGATATGTGACACTCTGTCTCTGTGACTCAAAGGCAATAATAATGAGGCTATTAAGACATCTGATTTCATCTTGGTTGACTATAAATGTAACATTTTATATGCTGAGTGACTCAAATAAGTCTTTGAAAGAGTGTCCAGCAATTAGTGCTGCACCGCTCCTATTACATGTTACTTGTTAGACGCTTTTATCCAAAGCAACTGGGCAATCCCCACAGGAGCAATTTGGGGTGAAGTGTCTTGCCCAGGGACACAACGACATGCTGACTGCAGTGAGGTTTGAACCTGTGCTCCCCTGATCCGAACACCAACGCACTAGTCCACTACGCCACAGCCTCCCTATGCTATTACCTCAGCAAGAGACAGAAAAAGAGGCTTTAGTGTTCAGAGGCCTTCATCAAATCGCAGCATATTAGTCAGTGAATTTTAAAATGTTTTAACAATCCAACACCTTTGACCTTTAACGACCGATGGAAAGAGCTCAAACTTGAAAAGGACTGACATTATGTGGCATTAACTGAATGGCTTGCTGTTTGACTGCTGTTGATTTATGCCAGTCCACTTTCCATCCTGACAATGAGTGGTAAATGCATGCAGTCTAAAGGAGTGCTGCAAATGACTCCTACTCTGACTCATTTACTGTGCTGTTCAGTACCAAGTGACAAGAGAAAGGAATTGTCTTTGCATGAACAAATTACTTTTTTGTAAAAAGTCTCAATAGTTTGATGAGTCCAGATTCTTTTCATAAAGTATCAGTTTAAAAAGCAGAATAACACCTTATTTTACCTAGCTTCCCAATCTTGAGTTGTATGTTGATTTTTTTACTTGAGAACATCAATGAAAAAAATATGACTCAACAAATATTTTACCGTTACAGGCAGCTGCAAGGCAAGGCCATGTCCTCCTTATCAATGTAAATCATCTTGCCACAGAAAGATGTATTAAGGGTTGTATTCTTTCATATCCTTCTGAGACACTTACCTATTTCACATCAGCACCCATTAGTAGGTTTGGATATGATATTATGCAAGGACATTTTGACAATTACACATTATTGCTGTCCCATTGGCTGCCTAGTCATCCAGAGCTCTAAATATAGTATTGGTCATTTAAATACAATAACTATATACCCACATGCATGCTATAAGCCCTTAACTCTTTATTTTAATGGTAGTCTGGAAAAGATGGAAGAGCTTGACTGAGTTTTACAGACCGTTGGATTGACAGGGGGAGGAGAATTTAATGATTCCGAGTCACTCCCTCCCTCTCCTCTCTCCCTCTCAGACATGTCTCATATTTTGCCTTCATGCACCAGCTGGCAGGGAAAAAGAGAAAACCCACTGAGGATTTTTGACTACCTTTGGATCATGTAACTATGTGAAATCGTTGCCATGGCTGACTGGTGCACCTGCGTGGATTCAACTCTGAACTGTCAAAATCTATGCCAAATTAAAGTATGTTAAGAGGAAGCAGACATTTTGGTGAAATTAGTTATTAAACTTTGAAAAGATAATTGCAGGTGTTTGATTATACCTTGTCCTACCCCCGAGCTCCAGTTCAATCAGTCCTTTGCAGTTATACTACATTTACTTCTGTCGATCGTGAGTTTTTCCAGCTACTCAGCAAGTTTGTATTATCCTTGATTGAGGGCCAGCTGTCCATGCCCGATGTCCATGCTACTGCTCTACCAATCATCCAGAAGTTTATGTAAACACCACTTTGATCCCTCTGTGACGTCAACCGCACAGACCTCCAGTCACAATAAATAATCCCCGGAGATTGGAAGGAAGAGCGCAATTGAACAACTGAAGCAATATGTGAGACTAAAGGAGTTTGAGCCAAAGGCAGTGTTTGTTGTGGGTAAAGTGCTGCAGGGGCAGTGAGAGGTCAAAGTTAGAACACCAACTGTCACCTGTTGGGAGGGAAACACACCACCCACCCACTCACACACCCACCTGTGATATAAAGACGAGACACAATGCAGGTTTGACTTTGCTTTTAAAACTTTTATTACTGTAAAAAGACAAGGAAAACATGGAAACATTATCGGATCAATGTATGTTTGTTTTCTCAAATCTAAAAGCAAAAGCATGAAGATAAAAATCAAGTTATAAAAAACTGCTGCCACAGTTTGGAATGTTGTATGTGTGTGGTATAGTGAATGGTATTCCTGGTATGTAATGCTTCCAGTACTGTCATGATATAAATGTATATAAAATCCCATTTGAGGATTTTGCAAAAGTTGAGCGTGTAGCTTTGATCTCTTCGATATCTTTGATCTCCGAGAGTTGTAAAACAGTGGTTTTCACATATTTTAAAAAGGCACATTGCTATAATGTATTCTGTACATTTTAAGCACAACTGACATGTGGTTTATGACTGGAACAGATCACAGATAGATAGGTGGGTTTTAGACACAGACAAAGCTGGGAAGAGAGGATCAGTAAACCTGTGCTTGTAGGAATGCATCAGAGTGAGACTGCCCCCTGGTGTCACATTGAAGAATGATAAAATCCCTTCCTCAAAGTCGAGGAATACTCCCACCCTCTGGAGCCCGTCTGCGTCCAGAGGAACAGCCACCTTGTTGTGCAGAGCTTCCACCTTCCTCCTGTCACAGGCCAGGCACCAGGAGTACGCGTTGAAGCCCAGACGAGAGTTGTCCTTTTGGCCCTTCCTCTCTATCTGAGCCTCACTCAGCCCCACCTTCCAGCGGCCCTCATCCACAGCAACATTCACCTCCCAGTACCAGCGACCCCCCCCCAGGACCGAGGAGGCCAGGACCTGTGGGAAGGAGCTGAAGCGAGCCTCGTGCTCCGTGTAGGCCTGCTGGGCTTCGCTGTATGTCACCCTCTTGTTGTTATCAGACAGCTGCAGCTTGGGGTGGGCTGTTTCCGCATTCAAGATAGGGACGGTGCCATCTGTGAACAGGAAAGGACATTTCAGATAAGAAAATTGAATATGCCACCTTTGGGCCTACACTGATTCATCAGTGAGTGGAAAGTAAATATATCAAAAGAAAAAAACACTTGACTTACAGAGCAGTCTGTAGAGGTCTCCGCATTCGCCTGGCACAGTGATGATGACTTCTTCCAAGCGTTTCTCGGTCCACCTCTGCAGGCATGCCAGCCGGGCCGGATCCACCTCCTCTGGAGTCTCTAACTGTCCCACACAGCTCCCCATGTTAGCAGCCCTGTTGAGGAAAAGCAGAGGGGGTTGAGAGCATGAAGATTCAAGACTTTTAAACTTCATTAGGCCTTGATGACCACTCAGAGGCATTGGAACATGATTACATAATTCTAAATTAAAGATAAATTGAAACAATTAAGTGGACAGCAGCAATTGTAAAGGGCAAATACAAGTCATTTAAAGATGAGTATAAAAAAAAAAGAAGACACATTTGCAAATGAGCTAAAATCATTCCGTAGTAAATATTCAGCAGTAATAATAGTAATATTGGAATAAATGGCTTGTTCATCAACTTATCTACATGTATTGGCACACTTATTATTAAAAGGGATTTTCCCTCACCTTTTTTTTAACCGGCAATGCAGATAGTTTTGTTTTATGTTCCTAAAGATCATTACATATTTACTTGTAATTAAATCTACCCTTTAGGTGTTTAATAACATTTTCAAACAGTTGATCTACTTAAGGTATATTCTGTAAATTAAACCAATGAAAAGTAAGGAGGAAAATACTTACAGGTGGGCTATCTTGTTGTATTCCTGTCATGTGAAAAAGAAAAAGACATTTCAGTGAGTTAATGTTCATAAGGCAGCATTAGATCTTATATTTAACCAACAAACATGTCTTTCTCCTAACAAAAAAACAGTATGCATGATGTTCAGTAAATGACCAGTCAAAATCGAAGGATCCAACATATTTTTAAACGGAGCAGAATTAGAACTAGTCTCCCACTTCAAGTATTTTGAAGTCATATTGGACTTGAACTTGACTTTTAAAGAGCCTGTGACAGCCTCCCAACAACTGTTGTGCAATGAAATATTGGGCTACTAGTCATCTCGAACAGTCAGTTTAAAAAAGAAAAAGCGATACCGTTCCGATAAATATCAATAATTTCGAACATCGCGGGGAAATTCCTTCGACTCATTTTGAAGTTTTGGGGGAAGCCGGAAGTGACGTCAATGCGGGAACGCTTCACTGTGCGGCGAGAGAGCCAAACACGGACAAAGTGTGTTGTCATGCGTAGAAATGGTGAATTACTGAGTTTAGGCACGTTAATAACGTTTTAATGAAGTTGACTACAGTATATTCATATTTGTCAGTGCTTTCATGTCAATTCGGCGAACATAAACATACATGATCGTGGTGAAGATGATGATTACATTAGGATTAAAAATCGGTAGTGAGAGCTGCTGAATTTCCTCCCGTGGGATGTCAATTATTTTTGTAGTTGTAAACTCAAGTGGATGAAAATACATTTATTAGTGCTTTCATGTCAATTCGGCGAACATATGATACATTAAATGATCGTGAGGATGATGATTTAAAAATCGTTTGTTTGTGCCGGTCTGCATTTCCTGATGAGAAAACAAACCGATGCTTTTTGTAGTTGTAGTACACCAACATGGATTAAACGTGTGGTTTTTTTTACCACAATGTTGGGGAAATTAATGGATAAAATGCACGGATTACTATTATTATTATTCCCACTCCGATCGGGACACTAGGTCCACCGTTTCCCCGCAGCGAGGCTCCCCCCGTTTACAGTTTACGTGGGCTGGGTGCAGTGGCGGACTGGCCATCGGGACGAATCCCGATGGGCCGGTACCGAAGTGGGCCGGTCGGATAAGTCACTAGCACATCCCCCACTCGACAATTTACTTGCGGTACCGAAGTGGGCCGGTCGAGAGTCCCGGGATGATTTTTAGTCCCACTGGCTACATGACCGTATGATCGCCCATATTGACGCACCTAATTCCTAAACTTCTAACAGATACAACATAAACCGATCCTTCAGACTCATATGAGCTCTCAGACACGTTCAAAATTAAACTGTCATCGCTGTCATCGCTTGCTGCTGTGTGCGCCATCGTGCGTTTACATGCAGATGCTGGGATCCTGAACGGTGCAGCTGGAGCGCTGTGCCCGCAATGACGTCACACATAATTTGGCGGGACTTGAAGAATCCCCGAGCAGATCCAGGAAATGGTCAACATTGAAGGGCAGATTAATGGTTGTCAAAATACAAATATCCAAAATCAGTTCAGTAACGGTTTTCAAGGGGACAATATTTACACAAATTGATGGGTTTGGATGATGGGGGAAACTCGTGTCACAGGCTCTTTAAGAAACATATCAAGAAAGTATCCAATACCATTAAATTCAACTTGCAACATTTTAAATAAATTAGATCTTTCTTAACTGTCAATGCTGCAAAGTCAAACCTCCACTGCATGATTCTATCCCACATTGAATACTGTTTGACAAACTGGTCGTTTGCTTGTGCCACAAACCTTAAACCAATAGAACAGCTGTACAAGAGAGCTATCAAGGTGTTTGACAGAAAGCCTTATTCATACCACCACTGTACCATCCTTGAAAAACACAATTTCTTGAGTTTTGACAATTTTAAGTCTTTTAAAAGTCCATCCATCCATCCATCTTCTCCCGCTTATCCGTGATCGGGTCGCGGGGGTAGCAGTTCCAGCAGAGAGCCCCAAACTTTCTTTTCCCTGGCGACATCAACCAGCTCTGACTGGGGGATCCCAAGGCGCTCCCAGGCCAGCGAAGAGATATAATCCCTCCACCTGGTCCTAGGTCTACCCCTTGGTCTCTTCCCAGCTGGACGTGCCTGGAACACCTCCCTAGGGAGGCGCCCAGGTGGCATCCTAACTAGGTGCCCGAACCACCTCAACTGGCTCCTTTCGACGCGAAGGAGGAGCGGCTCAACTCCGAGTCCCTCCCTGATGACCGAACTTCTCACCTTATCCCTAAGGGAGACACCAGCCACCCTGCGGAGAAAACCCATCTCGGCCGCTTGTATCCGCGATCTCGTTCTTTCGGTCATGACCCATCCTTCATGACCATAGGTGAGGGTAGGAACGAAAATGGCCCGGAAGACCGAGAGCTTTGCCTTCTGGCTCAGCTCCCTTTTCGTCACAACGGTGCGGTAAAGCGACTGCAGTACCGCTCCCGCTGCTCCGATTCTCCGGCCCATCTCACGCTCCATTGTTCCCTCACTCGAGAACAAGACCCCGAGATACTTGAACTCCTTCACTTGGGGTAAGGACTCATTCCCTACCTGGAGTGGACAGTCCATCGGTTTCCTGCTGAGAACCATGGCCTCAGATTTGGAGGTGCTGATCCTCATCCCAGCCGCTTCACACTCGGTTGCGAACCGATCCAGTGAGTGCTGAAGGTCGCAGACCGATGAAGCCATTAGAACCACATCATCTGCAAAAAGCAGTGGTGCAATCCTTAGTCCACCGAACTGCAGACCCCCTCCCCCATGACTACGCCTCGAAATCCGATCCATGTATATTACAAACAGGATTGGTGACAAAGCGCAGCCCTGGCGGAGGCCAACCCTCACCGGAAATGGGTCCGACTTACTGCCGAGGACCCGGACACAGCTCTCGCTTTGGGAGTACAGAGATTGGATGGCCCTGAGTAGAGACCCCCTCACCCCATACTCCCGCAGCACCTCCCACAGTAACTCCCTGGGAACTCGGTCATACGCCTTCTCCAAGTCTACAAAACACATGTAGACCGGATAAGCGTACTCCCAGGCCCCCTCCAGGATCCTTGCGAGAGTAAAAAGCTGATCCGTCGTTCCACGACCAGGACGGAATCCGCATTGTTCCTCCTCAATCTGAGGTTCGACAATCGGCCTGACCCTCCTTTCGAGTACCTTAGAGTAAACTTTCCCGGGGAGGCTGAGTAGTGTGATGCCTCTGTAATTGGCACACACCCTCTGATCCCCCTTTTTAAATAGGGGAACCACCACCCCGGTCTGCCACTCCTTCGGTACTGTTTCCGACTTCCACGCAACGTTGATGAGACGTGTCAACCATGACAGTCCCTCAACACCCAGAGCCTTCAGCATTTCCGGGCGGATCTCATCCACCCCCGGGGCTTTGCCACTGTGGAGTTGTTTGACGACCTCAGTGACCTCCCCCGGGAGATTGGTGTTGATCCCCCGTCATACTCCAGCTCTGCCTCTAACATAGAGGGCGGAGTTGTCAGGTTCAGGAGTTCCTCAAAGTGTTCCTTCCAACGCCCTAACACTCCATCAGTTGAGGTCAACAACGTCCCATCCTTACTGTACACAGCTTGGATGGTTCCCTGCTTCCCCCTCCTGAGGTGTCGGACAGTTTTCCAGAACAACTTTGGTGCCGCCCGAAAGTCCTTCTCCATGTCTTCTCCGAACTTCTCCCACACCCGCTGCTTTGCCTCGGCCACGGATGAGGCTGCTGCCCTTCGGGCCTGTCGGTACCTTGCAACTGCCTCGGGAGTCCCCCGGGATAACAAATCCCTGAAGGCCTCCTTCTTCAGTCGGACGGCTTCCCTGACCACCGGTGTCCACCAGGAGGTTCGAGGGTTACCGCCCCTTGAGGCACCTAGGACCTTGAGACCACAGCTCCCCGCCGCGGCTTCGGCAATAGAGGCTTTGAACACCGACCACTCTGGTTCAATGTCCCCAACCTCCACAGGAATGCCCGAAAAGCTCCGCCGGAGGTGTGAGTTGAAGGCCTCCTGAACTTGGGCCTCCTCCAGACGTTCCCAGTTCACCCGAACTACACGTTTGGGCTTACCAGGTCTATCCAGAGGCTTCCCTCGCCACTCGACCCAACTCACCACCAGATGGTGATCAGTTGACAACTCCGCCCCTCTCTTTACCCGAGTGTCCAAAACATACGGCCTCAGGTCCGATGATACGATAACGAAATCGATCATGGACCTTCTGCCTAGGGTGCTCTGGTACCACGTACACTTATGAGCATCCTTATGTTCGAACATGGTGTTTGTTATGGCCAATCCATGACTAGCACAGAAGTCCAGTAACAAACCACCACTCCGGTTCAGATCAGGGGGGCCGTTCCTCCCAATCACGCCCCTCCAAGTGTCTCCATCATTGCCCACATGTGCGTTGAAGTCTCCCAGCAAGATTAAAGAGTCCCCTTCAGGAGCCCCATACAGGACTCTTTCCAGGGTCTCCAAGAAGGCCGTATACTCTGAACTGCTGTTGGGTGCATAAGCACACACAACAGTCAGAGTTTTCCCCCCCATAACCCGCAGGCGTAGGGAGGCGACCCTCTCGTCCACTGGGGTAAACTCCAACAACGAAGCACCTAACCGGGGACTTGTGAGTATCCCCACACCCGCCCGGCGCCTCACACCTTGAGCAACTCCGGAGAAGAATAGAGTCCAACCCCTATCCAGAAGTAAGGTTCCAGAGCCGACGCTGTGCGTAGAGGTGAGCCCAACCAGATCCAACTGGTAACGCTCCACCTCCCGCACAAGCTCCGGCTCCTTCCCCCCCAGAGAGGTGACGTTCCACGTCCCCAAAGCCAGCTTCTGTCGCCCGGGTCTGGTCCGTCGAGACCCTCCGCTTTCACTGCCACCCTTCTGGCAGCGCACCCGACCCCATTGATGTTTCCCGTAGGTGGTGGGCCCGCGGGACGGAGAAGCGGAGGTGTTGCCCACGTTGCCTTTTCGGGCTGGGCCCGGCCGGGCTCCGTGGCAAGCCCGGCCACCAGACGCTCGCCGACGAGTCCTCCTTCTGGGCCTGGCTCCAGAAGGGGACCCCGGGCTTCCTCCGGGCCGGGTATCCTCACTTCTTGTATCGTCTTTCATGAGGTCTTTTAAAAGTATGTGTTTTTTTTATAAATGTTTACATGGAATGGCCCCCCCTCCCTTAGGGGAATTCATCCACAAAAAACACACTGGACGCTGCACTAGGTCAGAAACCAGAGGAGACTGCAGTCCACCGCAGACGGACCACGTTTGGACAAAATGTCCTTTCCATTAAAGGCAGCTCTTTCTGGAATAGCCTCCCAACTGAGATACGGGATTGTCCCACTCAATAGCTTCAAAGGTCAACTCAAAGAATGGTTGAGAAACAACCAGAAGTGCAATCACCGCTAAATGCACTTTAACACAGGGGTATCTCCTCTTGCACTTTATGCATCATCTCTTGTTTAATATGTGGTTGCTGCTATAGTGTACTGCCATGTGGTAAATACTTGTGTGTGCTGCTCTTGCTCTTTTGCATATCATGTTTTTTGCTATGTTTACAAATGTCATGTTCTTAATATATGTTGTATGTCAGGGACTACGGATGGAAATTAGCTCAAAGCTAAAAATCTGGCATATTTACACTTGAAGCATTATTTGTCTAACGTGTTCATTAATGTGCATTGTCCCTATTCAAATAAACGATTACATGAAATGAAAAACATCCAACTCACCATGATGAAGACCTGGTCCTGAATGCGCTGGTCTCCCTTGGCGTCTGCCAGCTCCTCCAGGCTGTGGAGGCCTTGCTGGATGGACTGCAGGGAGCTCTGGAGGTGACTGAGTTTCTCCTCTAGTCCTCCCAGAACCCTTTTCTCCTCCTTTGCCACACACTGGAGAGCTGACTGCTCCTCTTGCTCCAGCGCCTCTCTGATGGCTCCGTACTGCTGCTGCACCCCCGCTCGAGCCTTGCTTAAAACCACCTGGACACACAATGACAACCAAAGTCAAATAATGAAATTGTTAATTCCTTTATATCTTCTCATTGCAGTTAGATGTCTCGGAAGTACAAAAATGTGTCTACAATGCAATTAACAGATTTGTTTTCTAAAGTAACTATTTCCTCAAATCAGAACACGCTTCAATAATGACCATGAGATCTCAATATATCAACCTAAAAGTAAATGATGTTACATGTACACATTTTACTTTCTGAAATTGACAATATTAGAAGGACAGGTGAAAGGAAATCGTGGGCATGGTACACGTGACATGATAGTTTTTTGTAAGGCAACGCATTGTTTCTCTAGCACAATAATCTTAATAATATCCTGAAGTATGTGATAATCCATTATTTTCAAATCTGAGTGTATGTTTGAGATTAGAGGAAGGATCTGTGAATTTGCAATATGCGAGATCATGCAACCCGGTTTTAGGTTAGGATTGTGAGACTCCTGTTGTCTGAGCCCAGCTTTAGAAAGCACACATGATTAAGTGAGACCTTTAGAACTAAATATCTTACACTTAAGGTCTCTTTCTTCTGTGTGAGATCGGCCGCATTGTTCTTCACTTCTTGTTCAGCCTCCTGCAGGTGTTTTATTTCGTCTTTTAGATTTCCCTGTTGCACAGAGATAAAAAAAACAAAAACATTTATTGCTATTGCTTTGATGACAACTAACTTAACTTTAACAACATGTACTGTGTACCTACAGTTTATATGGTGTTGTATAGAGACCACTTACCCTGAGCTCTCTCTCTGCCTCCCTGATGCTGATGCAGACGTGGTCACGGTGGGAGCCTATGACAGTACACACCGTGCACACACACACTCCACACTGCCGACAGTATATACGGTTTATCTCCTGATGCTCCTGGCACCTCCAGGGGGAGAAATCCTCCATGGGGGGAATCAGGGTGTGATTCTGGAAGACAGGGGAGTCCAGGTGGGGACGCAGATGCTCTGAACACATGGAAGCTCCGCACACCAGACAGGTCTTTACAGCGGGCTGGTGCCTCATTTTAGGGCAGTAATGGCAGGGCACAGGGCTGGCATGTTTGCCCTCTGACTCCGGGGAGTACCCAGTACGATATGGGGATACTGGAGCAACAGCAGGAGGTTTGTTGGATATCAAGGAAGGCCTGCTGATGTTGTGTACAGGAGACTTACCTGGAGTGGAGACTCCAGGGAAGGAATCAGAGTTGGCAGACATGGCAGGTTTCTTTGGCGATGCATGAATTGTGGCATGTGTGCCTATCTTGGGGGTTGCAATAGCGGGTGCATCACATATATCTACTTCGTTGGAGGTGTCAGAGTCATCCATTGCGACGACTTCTTCTGATTTATGCTGGTTCTGCTGGGTTGAGATGTCATCATATGGCACATCACGTGAAAGTACTGAGTTGCTGTCAGAATTGTCACCGGAGGATGCCGATTCTGGTTGCACTGCTTTCTTGGATGTCTCCCCACTAGTCGACTGTGCAGGTTTATCTGAGAAGGAAGTGCTGGGAGTCTCTGGGTCGTTGGACCGCTCAAGTGGAGACGCCACAGTTGATCGCTTTGTTGCAGGTTGCTCTGATACAGGTGTGCTCGCTTTTCTCTTCCCAAGAAGTCTGCTGGTGAGTGAGGGCCTCCGCAAATTGTCATTTGTATTTTGTTCAGCAGTTCTCGAAGTGCCTTTTTAAAAGAAATAGAATACAAACAAATAAATATTTGTTAGAGGGAGGGTTGACTAAGTATTACTGAACATCTGCATGCTGCCTTCTGCCCAGCATAACTCATACTGCCTACTGAGTAGTTCCACTTTATTCAGTAGTGAGTAGTTATCATCTAACTCAATTCTCTTTTGTTATTCTTTTGTTTGTTACTATGCCACCTTGTAAGCTCACTTTGTAAAGCTGGCAGTCGAAGTCTACGGTCTGCGATAACTGACTAACATGAAACTGTATTTACTGTGGTTAGGTAATGGCATGGCTGGTACAGTACCTGATACACTTAATAAAGGTCAGTATCAACATGGATACTTATCATGGATTTCGGATTGGTGTAACCTTTAAACTGGTATCACTTGAAATGACTCAGTTAAGCATTAGTCATAAGCCGTAGAATACAAATATTTAATTAGAAAGAGGTGAATAAGAAAGAAAACATATGCCATTTTATGCTAAAAACACAGGAAAACTGAATCACTCCACACTATGAACAGCTCAGACCTTAACCCTCACTGTCTATTTGCTAATGAGAACTATACACTTTAGAGAGATAAGATTTAGCCTCTGACCCCTCAAACAAACACGACATTGCCATCATGAAATCACACAGGAGTGAATGCATAAAAAATAAGCAATTTGAACTGCCTCTTTATTTACAAAACGTTGAGGATGTTGTGGGATTGGCATTTCCGGTAAGGAAGTAGGCTAAAGAAAATATATTAGCGTGCCAAATTAATGAATAGTTGTTTAGCTTTTGGCAAGCACTTAAACAAAAAAGCTATTCAAAACTAAAAGTAACGTAGCTAGTCTGTTCAACAGGGACAAGCCAGTTTGAGTTATCTTACGTTGCCTTACGTTTATGTAACACATGGGAGGGAGACCTCTCACGTTAACTAAGTTAGCTAGCTTTAACTGCTGCATTCGCTACTTAATGATCCTTTATTCTAACCACACGTTAACAACCATAGTTGCCATAGTTTCAACGGTACCTGCAGTATTGCGAGGCTGAGCCAAGCGGTAGTTGCCTGGCAGCAGTTTGCCATCAAACGGCAGAGTCTGGTACACAGTTGTGCACCTCCACTCCGGACAGTGGTACGGTCCGGTCGGGGTTACACTCCACAAGTCTCCAATGCACCGCGGGCAGAACTGGTGGTTACATCTCAGAGTGACGGGTTCCCGGGTCAGCTCGTTGCACAGGGGACACTTCGTCGGGGTGTCCAACGAAGCTCCCATTTTGTTAAGATTGATTTGTAGTTTCTGTTTCCGCCTAGCAGGAGGCGGGACTTCATGTTTGAATCCCGCTCCCCTTCCTGGTAGGAGAAGCGCCGTTAGTCACGTGCCAGGAGGGGCCTAGGTTGAGAAGGAGGCGCCGTTAGTCACGTGCCTCAAAGGTTGAGAAGGAGGGGCTTGAGGTACTGCGCACTGCAGTGATGGGTACTATACTACCCTGGTAGTGCTTGTCTTAAAGGGACACCCACATTGAATCGGGGAGCAAGTAGCCTACTGTAAGATATTTTGATTTTGAACTAAAGCACTACTAAAAAATACCCCATTACAGTCCAGCATTCATATACAATGGTACCAACGTGTTGCAACAAAATGTACTTAAAGAGTACACAATAAAGGGTAAGCATTAGGTGCAACAAATAATGGCTAAATGTGGTATTTTCTTAGTTCCCTTCTCCCCCCACAGCATTCCTGTATTTGTGGTGGTCTCATAGACTGTATAAGGGTGGTCTAGACATGTGACTTGGATAAATGTTATTGTTTCGTGTGACTGTGAGTTAGAGGATAATCTTTCATAATCTCAAAGACGTTTTATCTTTCAAAGAGACTGCTCTTGCTTGTGTTGCCTGGAAATATGAAGTAAGAGTTGTGACTGTAACAGCTACATTCAAATGTTGTGCTTTGACTTTAGGGTCAAATAATTTAAAGGTTAGTATTAAATAAGAAGTACATTTGAAAAATCTTATTCCCACATTACTATTCCATCAATAAACTCTCTTGCTTTCAGACTGTGGCATCATGGCCTGTCTTGCATAAAAGAGAAACCAATTAAGCCTTAAAGTATGTGGCTCTCCTTTTCCAGACAAATACATTTTGAGTGACTGTCAGTGTCAAATGAACATTTATTTCAATCTATCTATCTTATATTATTATATTACAATTCATATATTTTAATCAGATAATCAGACTTAGAATGTTTTTGTTCTTGAAACCATTTTATTTTTTAACACAAATACTTTGTTGTCATTATCTCCTACAAGTAACTTATTTTATTTCCTGCTATGTGTTCTACAGCTTCTTAAACAAAGTCATTTTAGTTGGTGATGCATTATTGCATAATTTCTCATCTTGCAAAGTCATCATTATTTTAAATGTCCAACTTATTCTGACTTTTGGTTCATATAGTGTCAAACCAGTCGTACTCGGAACACACAGGATCCTACATTTCCCAAAATACAAGTTGATCAATCTACAGAGGACTTTACTTAAAGGGGAGTCGGGACCTATCATGCAAAATGCACTTTTTGATGTCTTTTATACATAAATATGTGTCCCCGGTGTGTCAGGGAACTCACGCAGCGTCAGAAAATAAAACCCTCTCTTTTCCTCCGTACCCAAATCTCTAAAAACGGGGGTAAAGGAGCTGATCCAGATTTGCGTTTTAAAAAAAAAGCTTTCTACCCCAAATCAGCACTTTTAAAACAGGAAGAGAAATAGAGGGATATGAGGCATGGGTGATCTGTTTGGTATTTTGAGCAAAACAATTCATAGACATGTTTTTTATATTTTTTTATATATCTGAAACCTATGCTATTGCCTAAAAATAGCATGATGGGTGCACTTTAAGTTTATCACAGGCTGAGTTACTTAACTTTATTAATACTATAATAATCATTTGGAAACATCACTTTTGTCAAATAAAGACACACAACAGAGATGTACAGTGAAAACCTTTATTAAGTGTTCATAATTCATATATTCTTAAAGGAATCTCTTTTCTGGTTCTAGATTAACCTCCTCCATATTTGCTAATTGCTTGGTATCTATAGAATATTTATTTACACAGAAAAATATCCACAGGTGACGCTGGGACAGCCTTACTTATCCATAACCACCACATTTCACTCCTCAGGCACACCAGTCACTATACATTATACTCCAACTCCATCATGTTACCCTGTATGTCCCAACAAAACAAAGCGAGTAAAAGGGGAGTTAAAGAGAGAAAAACGGAAAGAGGGAGCTGGAGACAACGACAGAGACACACACATTTAGCTACACGACAGAACAATTGTGTGTGTGAGGCTGGCATATTGGTTCTTTAGGCCAACTATAATAGCACATTCACACCAACACTCACATGTGCATGCACTCACTCACACTCACTCACACACAAACAAACAGACCTTCCATACACACACACATACAGAAGCACACTCACACAGCGGCTATGAGTCCTGCAGCACACAGTCCTTATAGCTCCATCACAGTGTAGATACCAGAGACTATAAAATATCAGATTTCTTCTCAAACTGAAGCGCTGTGCAAATTTAGCTAGCAGGGCATTGAATGGATTTAGTTAAAATTCCTAGAACATCTTTAATATTCACTGTACATACTTTTAAATACAAGTTTTTTTCTCTTTTAGATGATAATATTCTTATACAAAATATCTTAAATATTTTTTTTCTTCCATTAAATGAAGTAGAACAATGGGGTGTATGAGCAAAAAAGAAACTTCAATTTTTCATTGTCAAACTTTACATATGAAACACAATAGATTTACATCAACTCGATAATATCTGAAAATGAGCAGTTTCTTTTTTTTCTCACAAATAAAACATGACACACATTCTGACGGTGGTACACACGGCTAAGTGTTAAAATAGTTTAATACTTGTAATTACAGAGTTTTTCAATGTTTTTCTTCAAATGTACTGTATGTGCGTTGAGCTGTGTTTGTGCATATGAGTGTGGTGGCTTGTGTTTGTTTGTGTGTATGTGTGTGTGTGTCTGTGCTCGTACTGCAGGTGTACAATGTCAACCCTGTGCCTTCTCAGGTAGGTAATGGGAAGTCTGTATACTTCTCGGTAGAATAACAGTCTCTGCCCCTGCCATGGTCTATGCAATGTTGTGCAAGGGTGAGGTCTGTAGACACATTGGGGTAGAAGTGCATCGGGCTCCATCTAAGTGCTGGGGACGATTCGGGGACGGCAAGCAAAATGGATGGACTTTGAGGGTAGGGTACACTGGGTATTTGGCAGGTTGATGTGAAAGGCAGGCTGGCTGGTTCCACAGAATTCCTCTCCTCCACAGAACTGGATGGCCTCTCTCCGCTAAGCTGATGTTGAGGGTTGACGGGTACTTCATGAAAACAGACACATGGAAATTCAGGGACCTGAGGGAAAGAGAAATATTTTATTTTTTGCAAAAATGCATTTATTTCCTTGAGTGCTTTGTTCTTTACTTGAGTTTTTCTTTTTCATACTACTTTAAATGCCTGCTACATTTCATTGAAATGGGAACTATTGATTTTTCTAAACTCTTATTATATTGGTTAAAAAGGCAATTTGCTTAGTACATTTTCCTGAAAATACTCTTTTTATTGAGCAGAAATATGTATGTAGCAAATGTAAGAATAATGTAATTAGTAGTTTTACTTGAGTAGATGATGTGATTATTCCTCTACCACTGATATAAATGTAGTTGTACTTCTATTTGAGTATTGAGTATATTTCAGTAAAAGTAAAATATTGCTATTTTTTTTCATTTACTTGAAACTGACGATACACTATGGTATTTTATTAAAGTATCTGAGTACTTGTTTTACTGTCTGTTGAAGGGGGCTACAGGAGTAAAAGAGTGATGAAAAGTGTCAATTATAAAATTAATTGACACTTTACTGGGAATGTGGACACACATCTCATGGTAATCAAATATAAAAGAACATTGATGATGATGATGATGGCCGACATAAGGTCATTGATTGATAGATGGACATATCTAAAGATGTTCATTATGTTAGACCTTACTTACCTTAAGATTTTGGTTAGGCATTGCCTCCCTCTGCAAAAACATAAACACAGAGTAAAAGATAAAAGTGCTAACACGGTTCTCAAGGTCGGGCTATATTAGACTCCCTTGTTCACATCCTTCCCTATGACTGGTTGGGTGTATTGCACACAAACACCAGTAGATGGCACCAGGGATGAGCTAAAGTGTATTTAACTGTAGTAAAATATTCATATTAATAGATTTCCCTGAGCCCTAAACCAAGGAATGGTTAATCAATGAAGCAGAGAGGCTTTTTATTGACTAGTTAAGTTATCAATCTTAGCATTCAGAGTTTCACCTTTTAGATCTTCATCTTGTTTTATTCTCTCAAATGTATCATTTGAATATATCATATATAAAATATAGATTGCATTTAGCTCCTGTGAGATGTGGTTGTATTACTATGTAGAGAATAGTACCAGCTGCATGCACAGATGGTTTGACAATTTAACTAAAATGATGAAACATATTTGCTTCTCTTATAAGAAAGTGACATTTCAAGCACCTTCCGCCCCTTTCAAGTATTGTCATATTTTCATTATTTCTTCTTCTTTCTCCACACTTTAGTTTGATGGGTTGTTGGTTGCCCATGCCTACCTGGTTCTATTTCAATCTACATGGCATGGACAAACTAATCCCATTTCCCTCTGGGAGACATACCTGGATCCGGGCCTTTTCACAGTAGACCTGTGATAGTAATGCAGACATTGCATATTCATGGACACACGCCAGGCCATTTCCATGATTAAATCATGAAAATGGGTCGGATATTAAGATATTCCAGCTGTCTTTGGATCTTAGTAGCGAGCACATACAGTATGTGACTTGAAATATAGGTATAACATTTAAAATGAACCTTAAAGGATGTTAAAACCCCTTTACTAGCAGAACACCAGTAAAGCGGTTTGTTACCTTAGTTTGGATGCCGTCCGCTTGAATCCTCTCAGCCTTGACCAAATATACATTGTTTGACAGCAGATTGCCCTGTGAATCTCTGTGTAAATGCATTTAATATTACAATATTTCACTAAGAGATGTTAATTTAGCAAAAGAGCAAACAAATTGGAATGGTAAAAACATGTCAAATTAGGTGGGAGAAAAAAAAGTTTTTCATTTATTGCATATATGGTTGCAAAACAGTGCTTCTTTTCAATGCCTCAATATTAGTGCACATAGTTGTCTTTTGATTTATTTTAGTGTAATTAACACTTTATTAAAAAGTTAGCTCATGTAGCCACTTTTTCCAAATAAATGTATATCTTTCTACATTTAGTTTAGTTTTTATAAAGGCTGCATCAAAACTTTACTTCCAGTGGATGAATAAAAGAGTGCACAATTCAGCTTAGCAAGGTTGAAAGTCACATGGTTTGTGTTAGATGAGAATACTATTCTTAAGAAAGTTGGACCAGATGCACTTGTTTACATTTGAACATAATATTGGCAATTTACTGAAATGCAAGTCAGGCGTTATTGTAATGAGCCCAAAATATAATAATATATAATATAATTGACTTTAAGTGTATGCTTTTTGCTAGCCCACTATTGCAGAAATTACAAGAGTGCACTTTTAGGGCAAGTTGTCTTGTGGCCAGCCAAAAACAAACTTAATGCACATAAGTGACTCTAAGATGTAAACCATTATGCAAGCTACAAAAATAATAATTGGAAATTCACTGTAATCTGTTTCTAGATGCATGTTTTTTGTATGCGATAATTGTGTAGAGATATTTATTATTTTGAAAAATAGATTTGGTGAGGAAGGTAGCCTTAAGATGAAAGAAGCTGTCCTACACCATATATGAATCACTTTAGGTTCACATGATGGCAAGTATAGCAGACTTGTTGAAGACATTAAATCCCAACATGTTCTGAGCCTGGCTTTGAATTCCAGCACAGTGCACAGGCCAAGAGTACATTTCCGAAAAGAGATCAATAAAATATCACATATTGTCGGATTAGATAGTATATTCTCACCCTTGCTCTCAGCCAGCAGCTCTTCTGACATGAGTCCGTCCTGCCGGTTCCCGAGGACGAAGGCCAGGAAGGAGAGGATGAGAGCGTCCAGGATGCCCATGATGGCCAAGATGTAGGCCCAGCGCACTGAGCAGGCTCCCAGGCTGTATTTGTCCGTCTGCTCCCCGCACATCTTCCGCACCTCGTCACTGTCCCAACCATCAGGATAGATGATACAGCCCAGCACCAGACAGACACCTAGTGAGAGGAGGGAGTAGGAACAAAAGGTATCCACAGGAAATAGATGAGTTTGGGGAGGGGAGTGCAGTGTAATAAATGAGGTCAGAAATAATGACATTTTGTGGGGGAAATGAGAAAAAATGAAGAAGAAGAATGATCATTTCAACTGCTTTTAAAATCTCTACCCAAATGTTCTCCTCTCTGGAGGTTTCGCTGTGTTTGTATTGCACTTATCACATTGATTGTCATTGACTCCCTTAGGTAGAGATTAGTCACTAGACACAATGTGGAAAAGCAGTAAAAACATCAGTAAACAACCACAGCCACACAATAACAGCAAGAGTATTTGAGTGTCGTCACTGTTCCGATTACATCAAATGTCTTGAAAAAGGCCTTGGATTTCATCACATTCACATAGTTTGCTTGTTTTGTTACACAACGTCATGCCTGCCTCTCTCCTTGGATTTGTATTAGATTTAACTGGCTGCTCCTCATTCTTAGTTTTTGCCCAAAGGCTAAAACCTCTTTCATCTTTAGTTTGAAAGAAATTCTTCTCTGAGGTGATGCTGCGGCAGAGCAGTATACGGAAAAGAAAAAAAGAGTGCCCATGCAGTGGTGCCGCCTTTCTCTCTCCCTCTTTAGATTTTTAACTAAGCTCCTCATTCTCACTTTTTGCCCAAGGGGAAAAATCTCTCTCATCTTCAATTTGGATTAGGTTCTCCTTTGAGGTGATGTTGCAGCAGAACAGCAGAGGACCTGGAAAAAGCAGCTGACTGCACAATTACCCGGAGTGTATAGCACATTAATAATAAAACACACTCCCTACTTCTGATCCACAACTCCTCCCTATAATCTTTCTCCCTGTACACTACTTGTTTGTGTTCCAGGCTTTTGAACATTATTTTGTGACTTCAATGAGTTTGCTACACTCCTAATCTGCATTTGAAGGACCTGCATGCTGCTTTCACTTTGATGCCTTTAAACAGAAGTGTATGTTTATATAACGTATGGATCATTTTCCTTATGTATCTTCTCTCTACAACCAAAATAGAAATCAATATGCTCTTTACTCTCTTCTTATGTGCATACACAGGCTGCTCACACTTACACATTAAAACACTCACGCTGCAGTTTGTTACAGTAAGGCCGCAGTCTATAACAGTGCCCAAAGATATCAGTGGGTGTTGAGAGATGTTACAGTGAGAAATAGAGTGAAATAACAGAGAGCTATATGCTGCAGAATCACTGCATACCTAACATAGCAGAGCATATCCACTCCTCTTCTACCTTCCCCCCCCGTGGCTCTGTCATAACAAATTCATATTCACGCCGAGGTTCAGAGAGCAAGGACTTTTATTCAGGCTCAGATGGACGGATGGTGGAGTACTGCAGTGACCTATTTCAAGCATTTATATGCCATTTGGCAGGGGAAACATTAGTTTACATTGCAATGTGAGCAAACATGTGATAAAGCAACATACATTTGATTTGGTGATGTTGGTGTTGTCAGGTTGTGATAAGGCTAGCATCACAGCCTGTCAAACGTCATCGAGAGTCTATTACATGATTCAGTTCCTGAGTGAATCACTGAGGCATAGATGTACTCTGTCGCCGGTGACTGGGTCCACTTGTGTCCTATCGCTAACAAGTCTCCACTGACCGTTTATAAGAGTGTGTCTACAGAGAGTAGGTCCTGACGTGGCAAAGCGTTAAAAAAATTGCGGCAGTGTTGTTGAACAAATCCAACTTGAGTTATGTTTTTCTGAAAGTGGCTCAAGGCAAAAGCAGAATATCTTCAGTCCAGCACATAACAGAGACAGTCCTCACCAGTGTCTTCATGGTTGGTTCAGCCTTACAAGATTTTTGAAAGTTGACACAACATATCTGCCTTTCTCTGTCCTTGATTGAACACCAAATGACCTACAACCCAAAAAGTGTTTAAAGTCCACCATCCATAGCTTGTAGCAATAACAAAAGTAGCTTGCTCGCTCAGATTTTTTTTTAGGAGTGGTTTGCTTTGCACTGAATTGTTGGGTTTATTTTTATAGCAGAGAGGACCCTAACATGTTCAGACTGGGTTGGATGGAAAGTGATGAAATGAGATAAAACAATAGAAACTGTATTAGAAATATAACATGATAATAGAACTGACTTTGACCTTTGCTCTTTTAAAGGGAACTGTCCATCTTTAGATGGCGCTGAAAGCTGAGTCATCAGTCAGCTGCCATGTTATCAGTCGAGCTGAAGGGGAAGCTGTCTTTCAGTGGGGGTTTGAGAAATGGTCGATAGTGGTACATAAATCATGTTTTCAACTTTGAACAATGAGATTCATCCAACGGTGCTTCTACTAACTGCATGAATGCTTTGCATATTATGGGTGTTTATGTAACAGCTTAACAGAGGGAGTACCACGGTATACAGCTTTTGATATTATGTAAGTCAATACATGTTTCTACCTCCCTCATGATGCATTTACTACAAAGGTAACAAAAGCTTTTCTAGATCCTTCTGGGTGTCTCCTGTACGCCATAATGAATATTACATCAGGAGGAGATAGAGGAGGCACACACACATCTCTGGAGAAGGTGAGAGAGAAGGGTGCAGGAAAAATACGAATAAAATATATGTGATGAACGCTGAAAGCATCAAGGTGCAGATACTAAAAGAGAACAAAAAAAAGATGTCATAGTTCTGGATGCCATACAAAAGATCTACCCCAATCAACTTGTGGGGATTATCCCAACAGAGGGAGCCACATATGCTGCTCCTGCTTCCAGAAACAGCTTGTGGGTAGGGGAGGAGACCATGTCCCATCAAAACACTGTAACGGTAAGACTGGAGTCTTCTAATCCAAAACCACAATCTTGCATGCCCGCTCCAGCACCCATTCACGTAACGAGGAGATTACCTTTTTCACACTTAGGCAAGCATTACAAAAATAAAAATGATGTATTGCAATTTTGTTGGAAAAGCAACATATGTACTTAAACTAATTTTAAAATACTTCATGCATGCATATACATTTACGGGTAATATAGTTTTTGATAATATATCAGATATGATCTGGGGCATTACGTTCAATTAACAGTACTTCTATGATGTTTAGGAAAAATAGACAACATGGATGCCAAATGCAGATCAATACTAATGTTTATATACTTTGAGGAATGCCAAAATGGGGACTTGAATTTAAGTTTTGGGTAATAGAAACCCCATTATCTCATTATCTGTTGGCATCAGCTGGCGTCACCCCCTCTCCACTAGAGCAGAGCTTCATGCTGCAGTGATAAAAGGTAGCAGCAGAAATAGCAGCACACCTGACAGAATGCAGCTGTCAGTGGGGGTGGAGACGAGATATTAACTGACTACATTATCCTACTCTTTCCGCTTTGCCCTTCTCTCTGTCAAGCTGGAGAGCAGCAGACAGGCTCGGAGAGAGGAGAGACAGATCATTAGGGACGGGCGAGGCAGAGAGAGAGGAGAGGGGGTGAGAGACAGCCCCTGTGTGGCCGCCAGCAAGTACCCAGCACCTCACGTCATAAGCACTGGCTACCATATGCTGGAGCCCCATGGCGGAGCTATTCTCAGCGTCTACTCCTTTTTGTGTTTTCCTCAAACTATCAGTAAGTCTCTTTTTCTGTGAGGGGAGACCTGGACTGTGAAATGCGTGTTGGCTCATCACAGCTTATGTAAGAGACGATAGGTAGGGCAGATCAAGTGTGAACAGCTCGACAGGGGAGTGTGAGGGCAGACCAGCAGATGGTTCAGAGCCGTATGATGGCACTACATTTGTCAGAAGCACATGGGCTCTTTTTCCGCAAAGAGACAACTAAATCCCATTGATACTAAAATAATCCCATTGCCGCCTATAAAAAAAAGTGTGGCATTTGCAAGAAGTGACTAGAGACCCCATCTGACGACCAAAGCAGACCATTTTGTTTGTTATTTGCAAAAAAACAGTTACTGCATAGGATTTCATCTGCCTCCATAGCATCTGGTTATTGTTTTCACTATAACTCTGTGAATGCAGTCACATGTCTGGGTGTGTTGTCAGTGTTTCAGTATGTCATTGATTTCACTGGGTGGCAGATCCAACACTTACACATCTGCAGTACATTTAAGCAGCCATGAAAAGGGATTCACATTTTTTAACTCCCACAGTCCTTTGTGGACCCCATTTTCTTCTCCATAACTGTGACATACTAAATTATGCATACACACATCCCAAACTGCAATCTCACACTGCATATGGATCCAGTTGTATCACACACACAAACACAGACAGTCATGCTGGTAAACATGCCCCTCTTTGTGTAAATGATACACTGCAGCTGAACATCATTTGTCACTTCTCATAGTGACACATCTTGGCGCTGGTGAGTGTGTGAACTGTCAGACTCTCTGGCGCATGAGCCCGAGGCAGTGGCATTTAAGGTAAAAGTCAGCTCAAAAAACTAATCAGCACAGACGCTCAGGGAACAGCTTTGAGTGTTTATCCCAGTAGGGTGTCTTTATGAATATGCATAAGTAAGTTTGCTTTAATGTTTCACTCCCACAGGTGAAATGGTGACCTGAATGAGGCGCACTCTTACTAGTTTAGTTCAAAGGGTTCTTTGTGCACTGCGGTCTTTTATGTATCTGTAATGAGATAGTCACATCCAAAAAGAACAAAATAGCAGCTTGTGATTGTTATTCGTTGGGTAGTAGTGTGATCCATAACCCCTAAAGACATGATTTATCTGCGTTGCTTTTACCAGCATTGGGACTGCTCAGGCCTGGTGTGACTGTGTTTGGATGAGTCAGATTACTTAGACTAGCACTTAGTGGGATATAAATGGGATCGTAAAGTAACCTAAAGATTCGAGGATCAATGGTTGACGTCAATGGCATATTACATTCTGCTAAGTTTCCTCCAAGCACTTGAATGCACCAATAATATTGAATGTTAGAACATATGTTAAGCTCATTCACGCCTTATAGTATTATTCAATGTTTTTGGGAAAGACTAAATCAAGCTAATCACGCTCTTTTTCTTAGATGATACTAACTTTATGGGAAAGTTTTCTAAAACTGTTCACTATGCCTAGGAAAAGGGCTGGCAATAGCATCAAGCATGCTTGTTTTTGTAGTAAACAACTGAAATATACAAATTACCAAAAGAAAAAAGCCTTGTCACTTAAAAATACACTATTTATAAGAATTTTAGTTTTGTCTGCAATTTGGATAATTTTGTCAGGTGATAAATGACGTGTTGTGTTTTCTGGGATTAAATATGACGAGTGTGTCGGAATATAAAAGTTGTTCATAATTCAAGCCTGTGAAAGTCTGAATTGATCTCGCTCTGCAATCCTTATGTGTTAACCCTCAATATGCTACATGCTCTATAGGCTCTGCAGTTATTTCTGGTATTCTTCTGTTTGCACTTGCAGGCTATGTATTATGTAGGCTTCCATAAGAGTGCATTTTCTGGTCTGTGATTGGTCTTCCTCATATCATTCTCATAGCCAAATAAAGAAAATATGGTTCTTGCCACACTTCGGTGAGCTTTATGCAGTCAAATGATGAGGGTGTAGTATGAGACAGATTAATCTAATCTTTCCCATGACTAGTCCCGACTCTAATGAAGTGTGGTCTGCATCAACCCCCTCTTCCTCAAGCTGGACCATCGTCACTGCTCTCTGGCTCTGAAAGATGAGATGGCCCAAGACTTTGACAGTAATATGCCGTAATTGCATCAAGATAAATGAGGCAGTTAAGAGTGTATAATCTATATAGTGGGACTAAATGGAGTGAGAAATGTGTCGCCACTTAAGCCTATTTCTTGCCTGAGCTTTATGGGGTCAAAAGAGAGACAAAGAAAGAGGATTATAAATGTGGGCATGTCACAGAAACAGTCTGTGTTACCTTGTAGGTGTTATAATACAGTCAGTTGTATGGCTTTAAGTGCTAAAATAATAATAGTAAAACGTATATGGAGTGAGAGTTTCACACAAAATACACCAAAGATAAAGATTTGTTTAGACAGCCGGCTGGACACAAGTTCTCCAAAATTTCCCAGAATACAGTGGAAAATAGAGCTAATTCAACTTTTAAAACAAACTCTTAACTGTCTCCCCAGGAAGATAAGAAGCATGCTGGTTGAGATGAGCTGTCTGCAGTCCAACTCTATTTCTATCTCAGTTGTTGGCAAAACTTGATGGTTGCTGGAGGGGAGTAAGAAGCTTCTAGGCATCCTCTTTATCCCCAAATATTTCGCAATTTTCTGCACAACAAGCACAAAATGCCAACAACCAACTTATCAATTAAGTTAAAAAGATAAGAAGGAGTAATAAATGAATCTTAATCTAATCATGTATGCCCTGTAATAGAATATGTCTTGGAAAATGTTTCCACATGAACATATTGCAGTGTTCCTGTTTGCTGTAGGAATCGACTTCTCCACAGGGAATACAACTCAAGAAGAACAAGAGCTTTAGATATGTAACTAACATGAACTGATAAAGACAATTCTCTTTGTAACACAAGAGGGTAAAATATTGTTCAAACTGATGATTTACTCAAGGGTACAAAATAATAAATAAAAGTTAAATGTAATGCCATTGAATAGCAATCATTAGTCTAAACAGGAAGTGATGTTAGCATACGTAGCATTAGCCTAATATAACCAAAAATAACCGAAACTTGAAAGAAAATATTGCCTTCAAAGTCAGTAGTAATCACGAAGTTAAGAATACATAGAGAATATCGTCTTTAAAGTTTAGCTAACCTAGCTGGTGTTAGCTAGCTAGCATTAGCTTTGTCAGTTAGCTTAATTGTCAACATTACAGCTAGCCTAGTTGAAAGTTCGTATATGTATCTGATAAACACAAAAAATGCGCTCTTCTTCTTTCCTCTCTTTTGCATTGTCTCTGTCATCTTTAAAAAACTTTTTTGAATTAAATCCTGTGGCCTTGGTGCATTTCCAGACAGTGTGTGTGCTCTGACTCTTAATGTCCACACAGAACATCCGATGAGACGTTGTCTCTTGATAAAACATTGATTAAAGTTGGCCTCAGAAAGGAGAACAGGTGAAGCAGGACATGTATCGGAAGGACACAGTGTGCTTTGAAATTATCCAGTGTCTACACTTAAGTGCTCTTAGGTTGACACAAGAGTGAGACATGTGACTCTTTAATGAATGTAGCACTTCAGGTTAAAGCAGAGGTGTTGATGCGGAGGAGGAAGAGGAGGAGTATTGAGGGAAGAGTACAGCTTAAACCGCAGTGAGCAGGCCGGGGTGGAGGGCTAAGGTAACAGGTCCAGATGCAGCCTGTACCTAGAGGATAAAGATTGGCAAGGGCAATGGGGATCAAAAGAGACCTTTTGAATTCTCTATGAAAATACTGACTTGGCCCACGGTTCAGCGGTGATGCAACAAACAGCCTCTGCTTCAGCAGGGCTCTCTCAGTTTACTCACAATTCACTGAGCAACAACCAATGATTATTGAATTACCTTTTACAGCCAATGAAATGAAATTCCATTTAAAATGCACAATTCCATTAATACTCCCTCCAGCCACTACTTTCCAACATAAGAGTGCTAGCTTTACTTAAGCACAAACTACTAGCTGACATAAAGTAATCTATTGTTGTTTTATATGTCTTGCATATTCCGTTGTCAAAAATGATTATTAGTTTAATTAGTAAGGGTTAAGGATGATTAAGCCCCTGTCAATGACATATTATCATATTAATTGATTATTATTATTATTCATGTATAATAATTATGAATGTTAATGTCGTAGTGGGATAAGATTGTTCAATTGATAACAGCATGTGGTGTTTTATAAAATGAGGAATTAAAAATGCATTTCCCTCTGAAATGCATAAAGTAAAATCAATCATCAACTACTTCATTATTCTACAAATGCCATAAACAAATATATGCATTACTGGCATTACAATACAGAAAGTTTTATTTTCATGGGTCACAGTGACCTTGCACCCCCCCTCCCTCCCCATGTGGAATACATCAGCCTCCTCCTCACCCTGAGCTCCACTCTGAGATCACAGGGATTAGTTAAAATATATAGTCCGCACCCTGCAGGGCTACAGGGACACGAAACACAGGGGGGTCATGCTGATGCCTCGACTGGCCTTTACAGTTCGTATTCCACAGCGCGACAGACTTACAAAGTGCAGGCTAATTAATCAGCATGGATTTGTTTGGTTTGATGTCCAAAAACAGGATCTCAGGGTGCTTAAATAAAAATAAAAACCGGTTCTGGCTACACAAATATGCATAACATTAGCAAAAGTGCCAAACAGCAGCAAGGCCTCCCTGTGAATCTCTAACTGTGCTAAAGAGACTTAGCCATGGTATGTAATTACTGGAAGGAAACACATGTACAGTACATGCATATCAATGAGTGTGTGTTGAATATGTATGAAGGTGTGTATCCATCATCCATCCTCTCTTCCTGCTGTCCACCAGCAGCAGGGCTGTGAGCTGCATGGATGATGTTTCCCCAAAGCCTCCCACCGGCTATAATTAGATGGTTCTACTAGCTGTGTATGTTTCTAATTACTAATATTATTGAAGGCTGTTAATGCAGAGTTCATTTGAAACAGATTTCCTGTGAACTAAAGATGTGAGGAAATTTGGCAAGACAGCAAGATGAATAGTTCTTCATTGTCAGTGCCAAGAGAGGTTAAAAGACAGATACACATGTAGGCAGAAAAGAGAGCAAAGGAGTCACAGAGATGAGTTAGTACTCTATAGATCATTCCTGTATCACCCTGATGTCAAGCAGCTTTCTGTGAACGTGTGTTGATTAGTGCACCTGGCAGAGTTTCACATCCAGTTGAATTGATTGAACAAATGTTGTGGGTCAGCACATTCAGCTAAAAGAGAAAACGTGAGAATACCGATCGGCTCTAAAGTCATACAGAATAATTTGTCATCACTTCTCTACCAGCTGCCTGCCACAGTCATGTAAAACTAGAAGAGCACCATGAAACCTATTTCATTGATATAACTCTTATGTTGTTTTCTTATGTTGACATTCTTATGTTTTTGTTATTTGGCGTCACTGGCCTGCTGGGTATCTGACTTGATGTGCTGCAGAGAGACATAACTCCTCGCTCTAAGTCTGTGTCTAGCTGCAGCATCACGAGTGACTGGAAACATTAGACTGTTTCTAACATGATGATGCCCACCGGCAGCCCCCAAACTGTCAGACTGCTGCAAAATAACAAAAAAGGTCAGAGGTAAGATTAACCTCCTGTCGTTGTCTGCAGCTTGTTTTCTCCAGTTAAACATTTATGAATGTTTTCGGAGACTGCATTTCCATACACATTCAGAATACACTGATTGTAGAGAGGGGAGGTGCACTTATGAAGTTACTTTGACAGGCCACATGTAAATTATTAATCAGATGTGGTGTGTTATCTGGAATTGGTACATGTAGGCCCTTCAAATGGTCAAAAATTATTTAAAAAATGTAATGAAAATAATATTGCAGTTTGAGAGTGTCACTGGTTTATTGCTCACATTGTCCGTCCACTTAACATTAGTCCCGTCACACTGCTTTCCAAAGTTATGAATATCATCAATGTTTATCCAGCAGCTTTAAATAATGTTAATGGAGATGGGTTGGCATTTTGTAACAACTTTCCTTGACTGCATTAAAATGATCCATCAAAGTACTTCACAAGGTCAAACCAAATTGAGTGGAACTATAATGAATGCAAATAATTTAGCTGCATTTATGGAGCGGTTCAAGTGAAATCTTTGGGGTAAACACAGTTGAGTTACTGCTTTGAATAATTGCTTTGCTTAAGTAAGTGAGCTCAATGCAGTACGGATGCTGAAGGTCATTTAAGTAGGAATGATGAAAGAAAGCTGCAGAAGTTAGTGGAAGATGAAAAAGCTCTTGCGTGCTGAAATTAATACATATCTTTTTTGAACAAGCATTTTATTGTTTACTTCTTATGGATATAAGCAATTATGAACAAAGCTCAAGAGCATCAAATTAAAGTCAGCTCTGCTGTGCATCTTAATAGAAATGTGTTTAATGTATATGCTAATTTTTGCTTTAAAATATTGTTGTTTGGGAACTTGAGGAAGTTCTAATTCACCAAAGGTGCATATGGACAAAGAAGTTAATCAAGCCCCGGGCCTGATGGTCTTCTTTTAGCATGCAGACAAATGATGTGCATCTATTGTGTTTCACAAATGTTATAGAATGAGATATACTCATACAAACACAGGAAGCAAAGCAAAAGTAGCAGACCCCGCCTTTACCTCAGTCGAGCCCTCCTCTGCTTTTTAAGGCCTGATGGGTATCCAGACGAGTGCTCATTTGCAGCATTAGCTGTGAGCGGGGCACACAGGGGCTGCCGCAGTGGAGAGTGCAGCTCTGTGACGCTGCTCTCCTGCCGCGCTCCAACACTTTCCACCTCTCCATTCAACTAGGCTTGAATGCTCCTTTCAGAACAAGCCTCTCAATAGAGCTAATGGACTATGGGAGTGAAAGCCTAGCGCAGAAAAACACACATAATGCTACATGGAGGGAAGGAATGAGGTGACCCAGTATGTGTTCTCTGGTATCTGATTTTTTTGTTTGTCTTCCAACCTCATACTACTCTCCTTGGCTATCTCTCACTTCTCTTTTCTCTGTATTGTCATCTCTGTGTACACCTTTATTGTCCTGCTGTCTTTCTCGCCGCTGTCAGGCAATAGAAGATTGTGTTGTATTGATTCAACTTGTTTGATCTTTATCCATCTTCAGCCAGAGAAGGTTTTAAACTTCAGGCTTTATTTGCTGTGGCAGCATACTGGTACAAACACTAATATGCATGTCAAATAATATATTTCATAATATACATACAATGGAAAGGATACATTGTGTAATCTTCTCTCTTTAACTTCAAAAAGATGGACATCCTTGCTTACATCCTACAGTACATTTTAGAAGTTTAAATGTCTGTTAAATATTGTATTAATTATTTGATCATCGACTGCCCTCTCCCTTCCCTGATGGACATTTACACCTCCCGCTGCCTCAGTAGAGCCACAAACATTATCAAGGACAGTTCACACCCCGGCTTTCACCTGTTCAACCTGCTGCCCTCCCAGGTGCTACAGGTGTATCACATCCAAAACAAACAGACTCAAAGACAGTTTTTTCCCAAGAGCCATCATTGCTCTTAACACCTGAAATCATGTGAATCAATGTGACTCTGTACATATATCCACATATATCATTACTATTATTATTATTATTATTATTATTATTATTATTATTATTATTATAAATACCATCCATCCATCTTCTCCCGCTTATCCGTGGTCGGGTCGCGGGGGTAGCAGTTCCAGCAGCATTATAAATACCTACTATTATTATTTATTACATTACAGATTTTATTTTTATACTCCTGGAAATAATTACGGCACTTGATTCCTTATTCCTTTATTCCTTATTCCTAAGTATATATGCTGCGTGTATTTGTTGTTTTATGTTGTGATGTTTTTGTTTTTGTTTTGATGGCATCCTTGAAAGGGAGAAGCATTTATTATTATCTCATTGTACATGTATAATGACATTAAACGATTCTATTCTATTCTATTGATTGAAAAAACATTTTTATTTTGAAATTATTATTTTTTTAGGTCAGAGTGCGTTTATTGGAAACGCACAGATGAGAGGTGGAGATAGAGGGGATGGTTTGCAGCATCTGGGCCACCAGCTCTTACTGTTGAGCTATCCAGTGGCCCTTTTTGGACATTTTGATTATTGTTTAAGTCATGTTTAGCAAAATTGCCCAATATTATCTAGCCATATTTTTGAACCATGCAAATGTGCGCTATTGCGCATTCTGAAAAAGCCACTATTAAATACGTAATAAATAAACTACAAAGCATTGGATGTTTCTGAATGCAATTTTGTTTTGCTTATGAATTCTGAAGCAAACCTTCCGTCAGTCAGTCTGACTGCACATTTGTTGACTTTACAAAGCTTCCACCTTGCCCATTCACAAGTATGACTCATATGTGTTTGAAAGGAAACAGACTCTAGAAAAAGGATAGCAACCGTACAGTACATAGACGGAGGAACAAGCGCTGACTTAATTAGGATTGACCTCATAGTGTTCTTAGTTAATTGGCATACTGAAAAAAACTGCAGTTACAGGACAGAACATATGAGTGGGTCACAATGAGCAGGGGTTACAAGTCGAGTCGCACAGGAGGGTGTTTGGTGTGGCGGTAACAGAAAGAGATACAGTGAAGGAGCATGTGCATCTTACTGTGCTCGGCTCTGCAGAAAATAAAACATGCTTACATCTGCATGCCATGGACTTGAGCAGATGCAAAGACAGAAATAGCTTTTGTGAGGTAAAAGAAGGATTCAAGTCCATCTAGGGCAGGATGGACGAAGGAGCATTTCTGCATTTCATCTTTGGCTGTGGTAGACATTTTGAGAGTTGCAACGCGTCCTGGCTCATCAAATATTCAGTCTTTTTTAACATTCCTGGAGATGGTTGGAGAGTGTGTGCCTGCTCTCACTGCCTGATTCACTAGAGAGGAGCTCTATGCTGCAGCGTACATTTGTTATGTGTTTCTGAGTGTTTATACACAACATTCTGACCTCAGCCCAAGGGGATTTGTGAAAGCTGCTGCTGAGAGTGTCTTACACTTATCACTTAAATTACGTATGGCCAGCACACACAGTATGACCTTGAATTTGAGTTACTATGTCTGAATAGGCCTTTTACTAAATGAGACATTGTACCGCTTTATGAAGTCCCAATAAGCCCAATAAGGTTGAAGGAAGTGAATAGTGGATAAAGGAAAAGGGAGCAGCGAAGAGTTATTCTCTTTCGCTTGCACACACATTTTGGCCATTAATAATGTCATCATATTGATCATTTGTACTTCTGATTCAAAACATTAGCTGACAGTACGGGGCCTTTCACAGATGCCACTTGGCCACCTGTCTTCACAGGGCTTGTAATTGAAGGCAGCGTGATTTAACCTTCAGCTATGCGTAATGAAGTTTGACAGCAGCTTCCTCATTAGGCATCCCTGTGCCAGCTTGCCGTGGTCAGGGTCTCTTCTCTTGGCTTTCTCTTTCATCTCTTAGCTACAGAAGCACAAAGCCCAACGGTCTCCTCATTAAAGAGGCTTATTGCATTAATTCAGCCCAACATAGCACACGGAGCTGGAGCTGTTCCAAATAATCCCCCCTCATTTGTGTTTGTTGCGAACAGAAAATCGGCAGCTTTGAACTGCTGGGTTCAGCTGAGCAGGCTGGTGTTCTGTAACGTTTGGTCTCCTTTCAGATGATGGAGGCCTCCACACTGGATCACATTAGCCCACAGTAACAGTGACAGCATGACCTCATCTAAACACTCAACACCCCTAACTTTACCACACACACACACGCACACACCACACACACACACACACACACACACACACACACACACACACACCACACACACACACACACACACACACACACACACACACACACACACACACACACACACACACACACACACACACACACACACACACACACACACACACACACACACACACACACACACACACACACACACACACACACACACACACACACACACACCTGATGGCTGAGGATTGACTCTGAGTCTTACAAAGAACTGTTGATTGCAATTAGTTGCATAGTAGCCTTACCTCTTTGTGTAATTGCTAATATACCAGCCTTATCATGCAATTAAGGGCATGTGTTCTGTGGTCATGCATTCTCAGTTACATTTGCAAATTCATCATCTGTTACAGTCTGTTTTAATCCGTTTTTTAATATAGAAATAGGACTACATTATCCATTCACACTAAGCAATATCATTTTTAGCAATAGAACAATTAATTTCACTAATTAGCTATCACAATTTAAATGACAGGATTTAAAACAAATAATGCACCCATCAAGTTTCTTAATTTCATGTCAATCTTTTCATCACAGGACAGGGTATCTGCCAGTACAGTGATATCAATTCAGATAGGAGGCTATTTGAATAATAACATCAACATAAATACCCTGGTAATTTATATTTTGTTAATCAAATACCTGATTTGATTACATTGGATTGATACAGCTTCTTAAAATCATGTTTTTAGTTGCTAATGGTGTGTTTATACCAGCATAAATATGTTCAATGCATTTTAATAAGTTGAGAAACTCTTCATGTGACTACACCTGAATCTAATGTCATAATATCCCAAGAAACCCATTCAGCACCATGGACAGCACTGCCAGCTCAGCAGTATTGACTCCAGGAGAGATCCTTGATATTTTACTTTGGCCCTGACAATTCAACTGATCAATACAATTCAAATCTAGTTCAAGGATAACATAACAAGGACCCAAAACATACCTATCTACCTAATATCTTGGTTATAGAGTGTTTAGTGGAGCACAGAAAATAATAGGATGTTGTCATATCTAAACACAATACCTCCTTACATCTTGTGAATACAATAATCTCCCATTTCAAGTTCCTTTCCTTTCCTGCACCCCAACCCCCACTGTAGGTACTGAAAGACCCTTACCTGATAATGCCTGCATCCAACCGCAGATCTTGTAGACGGTGGAGGTTCCGAGGAGGAAGAAGAGGCTGAAGCACGCGATGCAGGTGACTATCAGCATCATGGACATACCGATGAAGAAGGAAGCGGCCTTGAACGCGGTGGAGGGGATAGCAGCGAACTCGGTGAAGCTACCCTCGCAGACCACGTCTCTGGAGATACCGTCTCCGACGCAAAAGTGAAACAGGCCGAAGTAGCCGGCCTGCGGCGTATCCACGCCATCTCCAACCCAGTACGGCTGAGAGAAGATGATCACGTTAACAATGCCGAACAGGATGGTGAAGATGGCCCATAGGAGTCCGATGACACTGGAGTTGCGGACATAGTTGGTCTGGTACAGTTTCGCAGCTTCTGCAGACGGTAGCATTGATGCGGCAGATCCTGGTATCATTTTATGCAATCCCGAAAATTAAATGAAGGTTGCGAGCACGACGCGAGGATTTTAACATTAATCGCACGCCCCGTTTTACACAATCATACCCCAAAAAACAGCGAGAGCACGCGAAGAATATATGCCTGTGCAACACAGCAACATCTGTCAGATCAACTCATGACGTCTCATCCTCGTCCGCTGAAGGAGAGGGGAGCTAGAGCAGAGAGCCTGGATATCACGGATAAATCGGATCAAATCAAATACTACAGCAGCACAAACCGGCTCATTTCCTCTTGCTCCGTCTATACCTGAGCAGTGCACATCCCTGCCGCACCGTGCCGCTCACTGATGCCCTTGGAAAACCTCAAAAAAAACTCCCGAGTGAAAGAGAAATGTATTATTCACGCCGAGCGCGGATTCACAATGCGAGATGTGCAAATAAAAATAGCACCAACCGTGTTCTATGATGCCTCTGAATGAGGTTTAATCCGATAACACATTAAATAGTACTTACAATTTAACGCAGCCAACCATTAAAACCATTCACAAAATACCAAGGCCCACTTCACGATCGTTAAACGGGATTTATTCTCCGGTTTATGACAGCATCACCGGGCTGACAGGGATGCTGGGAGCCGGGGAGGGAGGGGCGCTGACTGAACAGACGCAGAGCCGTGATGTACGTGTCTGTTCCGCGTACACACCTCCTGGGTACCGCTGCGTCAACAGCCACAGAACTGACGAAATATGTCAAAAATGCAGAAGAATAGGGGATAGAATAATGTCGAATCAAGTGGTGTTTCGTTTTTTACTCGGGTTAATGTGTGGCGAGTCGTCCCTGCAGTGATACCTGCCGTGTGGAGGCGAGGCTTCATGGAGGAGGTTATGTAACACATGAAGCTGCACATGGTGGCCTGAATAAGCACATGCTGAATACAAAGTATATAGGCAATGAGCAGTGGATTTTTAAGCAAATCAAAGCATAGTGTGCTGTCTTTACCACAGTTGATATAACAAATACTATTAGTTATTTATACTCCCCTTTTCTACCAATTAACACAGAAAGGCAACATACTCATCTTAGATCTAATTGTCATGCAGCAGGACAAGAAAAGCAGTGACTGGGCACACAGAAATATTACCTCTCATTATATGAGGAGCAATAAAGGTTAATCTTTTATCTCACTTATAGCACATTACAACCAACGTCTATGTCCCCTCAAAGCACACCATCAAAGCAATGTGTGAAGCCAGTGTTGTGTAACTGAACAACAGCTTTTTTACCTTTTGCTTAAATTGGTCTTAGACATTTTCAACTTCAAATGATGACTTTAATGAGTTTAATTTATTGGTTAAATGCATTAAATCGCTATTTTGCATCACCTTGCAGGATAATCATGATTACTTCCTGCCAGGGGCGCCGTAAGGGGGCGAACAGTTAAGACGATTCTAAGGGCCCGTGACTGACAGGGGCTCAAACTATTTTAGAACATTAAGAAAACAATGTTTAAGTAACCAATGTGATATGTTTTCATGGGGCCCAAAATGCCTGGCGGCGTCCCTGCTTCCAGCCTCTATTCAAATCATTCCATCTTATTTTTGTGTCAAATACTTTATTTTCTTTTATGTTGCCCTCTTGATGACTCTGCATAATGCCAGTTGCTCATAGTGTCTCAAATAATTACTGATAAAGTTTAGCATTGATTTTTAAAAGCACAAATGGACTGAAGTCCATGTATCAGGATAAGAGACATTAGACTCATTATATCAGAGATCTCGCTGCACTGAAATATCATTGTGCATCTTTGCGTTAATTGTCAACACATGTAGTATTTAGAACATCCTTATGATGTGGCCAATATGGTTCAGCTTGTAGACTTCATGAGAATTTTCAGAGAATACTTTATTTAGATCATTCAAAAAGAAAGAAATATGAAGCGAGGGCCAGACAGGAAACAAAAAATTAAGATATTCTCAAAATCCTGCTGACAAACAACTGAATAAACACGCTGCAACAAACCTACAAGATAACCTCTTTGTCAGAGGTGAACAAATCTATCTTATATATAATAAGAAAGGAACTTATAATAATAATAACTAAAAACTAATAATACAAATACAATGAAACAACACTTAATTGGACCAGGCCAGGCAGCATGTTTGGTTCTTCCACAGGCCCCTGGCTCCTCTTCTGCCCAATCTCAGTGCGGTCACTTTTGTGCACGAGTCGCATGCTTTAGAACATTCTGTACGGGCAGCAGCAGGTTGGGATGCAGGACAGCACCTGAGAGACGGGGTAATAATACACAACAGTTAGACACATCAGCAGCACTATGTATGAGCTGAACATGTTTGACTGTTTTTATTGTCTAATGACGATCAGCTGCAGAAAGGACCAGGTCAATGTTTAATTGCATGTCATCCCTGTCTCACCTGTCCCCACAGCAGGCTGCCGAGACCCAGACAGCCACAGACCAGCCACTGCTGCCAGTTCAGAGCCACACAGCTGTAGAATGAGCCCCCAAACTGCACGATGAGGATCTACAGGAGGAAGGGAGACACAGCATCATTCAGCTAATACGTTATCACTCTACACTGTGAACCAATCCAGGTGTGACGATAGCCCTCGCAGGTTACCTGGGCGAGGAGGGTTCCCAGGAAGCTGACACAGAAGTTGGTGTTTTTGAAAATCCCCTTGAACACGTTTCTCTCTCCGTGGATCTTCCTTGCGTTGATCGCATTGAAGATTAGCATGAGTACACATGTGTTGAACACGATGGTGTAGTGTACAGAGGGCGGGGCGTGAAGGGCGTACAGGGGGTCGTTTCTGCCACTGGCAATGTGAAAAATCTCACCTGTGAAAGGGAGGGTCAAAGTAATAAAGTATTCATTATTAATGAGTAAGTCAATTGTAATCAGCCTACTTTTCAAAGTGTTCTTATTAGGAGGTTTTAAGTGAGTCTGTTTAAGACCATTAAGCTGTGTTTGTAGGAGCCATGATCAATATTGATTGGTTGGCTTGGGTCACATGGGTATGGGTGGCACTCATTATAATCCTGTTCACCTGTGTGAGGTGTGAGTGTGTGGAAGAGAGGGTGACACTGGGCTGTTGTACTTTTTTGTTGACCGCAAAATTACAATTGCTTCTATTATAACAATGTATATGTCTGAGAACAGAGTTTTTTCATTAAACTACCATACTACGAAACAGAGCTTTGGATCTCAGCGAGTACTTTTTTAGCGTGTCATACAACAGCAAACAGGCCCGGCCTCAGCCTCTCAGCGACTTAGTTTGTTTCCTGCTGTCGCTACATTTTGTCACCAAAAAAAACAACAAGCACAAAAGGCGTAAGGCGATCATCATCAAACAGCGCATGGATTAAGGATCTATTGGATGAGAATGGAGATATGGAAATAATTCACTGAGGTAAGCACTGGCTGTTAATAGAGACTGCAGTTTGGAAACCGCATTCAACGCGGATCACAGCCAGGTAAGCCTTACCGTTGAATGTGCACATATTCACCGCTGTGTGTCTCCACTGTATAACTCCGCTCTGCCGCATGGAAGTCGCGCTGCTCTGTTGATGTGGCCATATGGAAATGTGATGCTTTGAAGGAATTGTCTTCCGATCTTTGAGTGTGTTGCAATCAGACGAATGCACTGAGGAAGCTTGAATAATCTGACGGAGAAAATGAGTCAAATAAATGTTGACGTTGAAGGTGTTGAAATGGACTATGGGAAAAGAGAACGCCCACTCACTGCGAAGGCATTGGTAAATAACATCGAAAAACTTCAACGGGAACGTAAAACCAGTGTGAACAAAATAAAAGCACTCATACCAGAAATAAAAGGACACATGAGAGAAAGGGGAAATGCCTCACGTGTGCAAAATCATTTAGATAAATTAATTCAACTGGGTGAAAAAGCCATTATTTCACATGAAATGTTGATTCCTTTACTCCCAGAGGATGAACTGAAGAAACAAAAGGAATGGTTTGCTAGTATCTTGGAATACAGTGAAAGCTTTCAGAGGGACATTAAACAGTGGTTAAAGGAGCCACAAGATGATTCTGCCACAATAACTGCTGCTGTGCTGGATATTCCAACAACAGATGACATGCAAGAGGATGTACAACCAAGTGACAGTGTGTCAAACGTGGAAATCGGAAGAAGAGCAACCCAATCACAAAATTCTGCTTTGGGGAAAAAGTCTGCAACTTCTACTGCTCCGTCTGCATGCCTTAAAATAGAGGCTGACTTGGCAGCTTTAATGGCAAGAAATAAACTATTAAAGGACAAACATGAACTGGAGGAAGAGGAGGAGCGAATAAGGAGGAGAAAGGAGCAACTTCAGATGGAGGAGGATATTGCAGGACACATGGCTAAATTAAATGTGTTGCAAACAGGGAGCATCCTAAGTGGGAAAAGTTCAAAAACAAGGCATTCAGATGGAATGAACTCTTACATTGAACAAAGAAACCTTAAACCACAAGTCCTCTACACTGCTAAGGACAATATAAATGCTCCACAAATGTTGCTAAACCAAAGGGAGGCTAGCAATGACTACTTGTATCCAACAACACGACCTAATAAGAACATTTCACCTTGGTTCCTTTCCTCAGAGCCAGTATCCCATAACAAATCCACTTTGAAAACACAAATGAATTATGGAGATAGCTTGAATGCAAGTGAAGATCAAAACGTTGGGTTACGTATTGTAACCCTTGTTATATTAGCACAGGCGGAGCCCTCTACTGGACTCTATGGGTATACTACCTTACCCTGCGAGCATTCTCCCACTGAGACTTCTATAGACGTAGCCGGCCTTGGGCGGGCCTACCTGAATGCGCGCACATCACACCGTATAAAAGGAGGCCTCGCCTCCTGACTATCATCCTACACCTCTCTTCAGCGAGCGGAATAGGACAGACAGTGCCCTGAGTAGAGGGCTCCGCCTGTGCTAATAACAAGGGTTACAATACGTAACCGAACAACCCAACGTTATATCTCTCACAGGCTCCGCCCTCTACTGGACTCTATGGGTACAGTGGGTGGAGCCCCGATTTAAACGCGCACTGTCGTCCAACAACAACATTCCACCCTACTGCCCCTGACTGGCTTTTCTGGTCAGCAGCTGCTGCCCCACATTCTCCTTTAACCCGGTTGTGACCGAGGAGAAATCTGGGCTGTGGCTGACAGAGCACACCCTGCTGTGCTTACCTCGCAGAAAGTGTGCTCAAAAAACAATGCCGGGGGACCCCCCCCCTACCCACAGACGGATGGGGAGAGCCCCCTCGGCCCCGAATGGGCTTACTACACGCCTGCCTCCCTGAATCCCTAAGGATCGCAGGGAGAGCGCCAGTGCCCATGCCCCACACTCAGACACCGACCCCGTGCAGAGTGTGTGTGGACTAAAGTGTGGAGGGCTACCCCCCTCCTGCCTCCCGGCAGGAGGAGAGCAGCCCTCCAGCCCTGTAAGGGCCCAGCGCGCCCCTCGCCCGTCCCGGGACCCTCAGAGGGCCCGGGAAAGGCGACAGCGCATCACGTCCGGGGAGGGGGTCAGATGCCAACTGACCCACAACCCCCCCCCCCTACAAATCCTGTGTTGCCCCAGCAAGCACAGACGAGGAGAAAGAGCCAGACATGTCCAAGAGATAAAACCTTATGAAGGGGCCTGGCGTCGACCAAGACCCGCTGTGCATATATCCTCCACACTCACACCGTTGAATAAGGCTGTTGACACAGCTACAGCCCGTGTGGAGTGCGCACGAATCCCCGTGGGGCAGGCTCTCCCTGCCTATCCGTAGGCATGTGCAATGCACTCGCAGAGCCAGCCTGCCAGGTGTTTCTTGGACAGAGCTTTCCCGATCACCCCGCCCCCGAAGCACACGAACAGCTGTTCGGTGCGTCTAAGGGCAGCCGTGCGCTCCATGCTAGCGCACGCACCGGGCAGAGGAGGTGCAGTTTAGCTTCCTTGTCCCCACCATGGGTGGGGGAAGACTAAACCCCGCTAACTGAATAGCCCTCGACCTGAACGCACTCCTTAGGCTCTTGGGCACAAAGGAGGGGTTCGGTCTGAGTGTCGCGCCGCGCCGCTCCGGTCACCCCGAATCAGTAAACAGCTCGGGTGCACCGACAGAGCGGTTAACTCGGACACTTTTTTTGGCTGACGTTAAGGCAAGAAGCAAAGCTGTCTTCCACGATAGTGCTTTTAGGGAGGAGAGCTCCAGAGGCTCAAATGGTTCTAAGACCAGAGCTCCGAGCACTAGGGACAGGTCTCACTGCGGGGGTGGAGGCGTGCACTACTGGGCGCAGCCTCCTGACCCCCTGTAAAAACCGCGACATCAGTGGTTGACTAAAGGCTGACCTGCCGCCAAATCCCTCATGGCAGGACGAGATGGCTGCTGCATACACTTTCACGGCCCGTCCACACTACAGCGTCGACAGCGTCGACAGCTTCAATCTGCCCATTCACTTTGAATGGGGTGACGTCACGTTGCCGCTTTTTTTCGCCGAACTGAATTGTGGGTAGCATAGCGGTCCGTCTCCGCCGTCTCCGGCGTCAGAAGTTGAACAATGTTCAACTTCTCACGCCGGAGACGCCGGAGTAGCCAGCGCCAGCCAATCAAATCCCGTTTCGGAAAATCTGACAGCTCAAGCCGTAGCCAATCAAACCGCGTCTAAGCTGGGAGAGATATCCCGCCGTTCATTTCTATATTTCAAAAAAAGATGGAGGAGAAACGAATTATCGCCGTAGCAAATCACCCGGTTTTGTATGACCAGACCCTCTTCACCTACCCGGATACAAACCGGAGGAACCAGGCATGGAGGGAGGTGGCAGAGACAGTGGGTGAAACTGGTAGGTTTTCGCCTGTTTGGGGAGTTTATATATATATTGCTCCCATAAAATCCCCGGGGTTTTTTGCTTTGTATGTCGGGGGCGGGAGATTCATGTGATTGGTTGTTGGTCGCGTTGCTTGAATAACATCCCCAAGCTTCAGACACGCCCAGCTCCAAGCTTTTTTTGAAGCTGTAGTGTGGACGCTCCGTCACTGTGTAATGCGCACTTACTGTCCACCAGTAACTGTAAGAAGGAAAAAAATAGAGCCTAACTCACAAGATAGGGGCTCTATTCTCCTCTCCTCACACCATCGCTGGAATCCTAGCCACCTTGGCCTGTAACAGGCTGTGGTGGATCCAGCTCTAGCTGCCTGGATAGACTGAATAACACTGTCAGACAATCCACCCTGTCTCAGCTTGTCCCTCTCATGAGCCAAGCCTGGAGAGGTTGGCCGAGAGTGGGTAACGCCCCGATTGCACCTGCCTCTTGAGACATCGCCCCCCAGAACTGGGGAACCATCTGTGTCATCTCTGAGTACCACGGCGCCCCGACGCGGTCCGGAGCCACTAGGATGACTGACAGACGTTCTCGCCTTACTCTCCCCAGGAGAGGGAGAATGAGACACAGCGGTGGAAAGGCGTATAGCAGCTTCCTTGGCCATGGCTCGTGGGCAAACGCGTCCACCCTCAAGGGCAAGTCGTCGCCCAGGGCCATGGAGAACCACAGGGCACGGTTGTTGCGCCGGCTGGCGAACAGATCCATTTCCGCTCTCCCGAACTGGGCCCAGATCTGCTTCACCACCTCCGGGTGAAGCGTCCATTCGCCTGGCAGGGGGCCGCCCCTCGACATGAGGGCGGTCCCCCTGTTCGCCAGTCCCGGGATATGGAGGGCTCTCAGGGCTAACACCGCCTCTGAAGCCCATAACCACAGCTTCTCCGCTGTGGTCAACAAGACGGCGGAGCGGACTCCGCCCTGCCTGTTGATATAAGCCACTGTGGTGCTGTTGTCGCTCCTGACCATTACATGTCTCCCTTGAATTAGGGGCATGAAATGCTGGAGGACTAACACTACCGCCCGTAGCTCTAGGAGGTTGCTGTGTCGAGACTCTGTTAGAGCCCAGCGCCCACCTATAGCCCTCTTCAGGCAGGTCCCTCCCCATCCTGTTCTGAATACGTCCATGAACACTGTGATGTAGGAGGTCATCCGTCGCAGTGGAGACCCCCTCCGCAGGTGATCCGGGGACCCCCCAAACCGGAGGTTGCCCTCCACTGAGGGGGGGGGGGTGGTCACCAGCCGCCGTTTGTGCCTCTTGGGATCCAAACGCAGGCTGGAGAACCACCTCTGCAGGCGGCGCATATGCAGTAACCCCAGCAGGACCATCATGTGAGCAGCCGCCATGAGACTCAAAGTCTGCATGACAGTTAAAGCTGTCACTGTCGCCCCCTGTCGCAGCCTGTGAACCGCCCGGAGAAGGGACGCACTTCTGCTCCCTGACAGGGTGGCGCGTAGCACGCCTGCATCGAGCACCACTCCCAACTACAACGCCTGTTGGTGAGGTATGGGGGTGCTCTTTTTTCAATTGATCGCAAAGCCTAATTTGGTTAGGTGTGTGATCAATTGTGCTGTGCAAAACATTGCCTGTTCCCGGGACCCAGCCATGACTATGAGGTCGTCTAGTAAAATAAAACTCTCATGCCGTGGGCGCGCAGCGGTTGAAGCGCTGTGGCCACACATTTACTGAACGTGCATGGGGATAGGGAATAGCCGAACGGCAACCTGTTGTACTCGTAGGCCAGGGCCGCCCCTCCCTACAAGCCAATCACGCAGGCTGCATGGGGCCCCGCCTTGCGCAGGGGGCCCCGCCCAGAGGGCCTCAGCTGCTGTGCGCAGTTCTCTGCGCAGTTCTCCGCGCACCCCCCCCCCCCCTTCCCGCTGACACGCAAGAGTGAGAGGTGACAAGGGGAGCACGTCTGTAACCCGACACCTTTGCAATGAATCTGAATCTGACCAATCACGGCTTTGATACGGCCACTAGTGCAGGTGAAGAGATGTCGGTGAAAAGACAGTTTCAGTTTCAGTTTCAGTCCGGCGCAAGCAAGAGGCAAAAAAAACAAAACATGAAGAAACTAGAGCATCACTCGAAGGTGGGTTATTGTATGAGTCAAATGTACAACTTGCGAATGTTGTTTAAGTCAAATTGCCAATTGCCATATAAAAACATCAGCTGCAATTCAGGACATGAAGAAGGCAGTCTCTGCAGAGCATACAGGCTAATGGAGATGCAGTTATTTCCAGCATTCTTTATTTACCATTCATTCAAGTATGTGATGCCTTTTATCTGCTAATGTACAGGAGTAAGAGTGATAAACTGTCTGTCTAGTTGGCTTACATAACAGTTAAAGTTTACAGCCTAAAAAACATGGAGCATTTTTTCCCCTTTTATTCATTTTTATGTCAATTTGCACATTTCATGGTGATGCTCAGCCTCTCCCCTTAACTCCTAACAGTCATCATCATGTCAACCACAACACAGAGAAATACTGATAGAAATGTGTGTGTAGTTGTTGATACATTGCTGACAGAGGGAACTACATTTGAATACAGATTTAAGAAATATCAGTTTTTGAGCATGTAATAAGCATGTTTTGTCTTGACTATATTACAACTATATTATAATAAAATAATATAGAATTTATATTATTGATTATTATTATTAGTAGAAGTCGAAGTAGTTTATTTGCATTAACTATATTTTAATCTTTTTGAGGCTAGTATTTGGCAGGAAATGCAGACGTATTCACCTGTAAACGCATACTGAACGACATACATGCACATTTACCATTTACCTCACTGTATACAAAAGTAACTGTTGATAATAATAATAATAAACAGGAATTATATTTGCAAAGTAGCCTACTTTGTTTCCAAAAAAAATGTTTTCACTCCTGTCGGTTGAGGGGGGGGGGGGGGGGGGGCTCATCTCACAATGTCGCTTGGGGCCCTAAGTTGGCCAGGGGCGGCCCTGTCGTAGGCTATCCCCTGGAAGGCAAAACGCAGACACTTTCTGTGCTCTGGAGCAATTTCTACATGAAAGTACGCGTCTTTCAGGTCGATAGTGGTGAACCAATCGCCTGGCTGCACAAGCCCCAGTAACAGTTTCATAGTTAACATGCGGAATTTCCTGCAGGAAATGTGGCGATTCAGGCCGCGGAGATCTAGAATAGGTCTGAATTCCCCTGTCCTCCTGAGAACCAGGAAGCACATGGAATAAATACCCTTTTCTCTGTGCTGAGGGTGCACAACAGACACAGCCTGTTTCTGCACCAGAGCCTGAATCTCTGCTGAGAGGAAACACATCTCCTTCTGGGAGAACAGATTTACCTCTCGCATGCCAATAAAAAGAGGTGGGTGTGGGACACCCACAAGACAGTGGTCCATGTGATACAGTGGTACTGTGTATAGACATGTGGTACGGGACGCTGCAAAACTGGAGTGAATAGCCCCGTTTCAGCGTCCTCCTGTCCCTCCACCTTGTTAGCACACAGCTGAGTTTCCATTCCCCAGAACATTGTGTTAATGGACACGCCCTCAGCCGTGGGGCCGCAGCTATGAAGCTGTGATACTTTCTGGTGACCCGTTCCGCCGCATAAACTCCCCGCGAAGGGAAGATTTGCCCATGGAGGGTTGACACAGAAAGGGCCGATTATTTACTGAGGACCCTGAACGCACCGCCGCGCGCTCTTGTGTGAGCTGTTCTCACCGCTACGGTAAACAGCATTAATCGGAGTCGTTATAGAGAGGCGAAGTCCCTCCCCTTCCGAAAGCCTCCATGGGACCCCGGAAGCGGAAAATTATACATTGAAGTCAATGGAGAGAGAAAGGTTATCTTTTGATCCCGTTTGAATTGTGCCACGAATGACACATATGATGTTTGTCAATTTAAAAGAACATTTTGCAAGTCAAAAAAATAAAAATGTGTCGTAAAACTGTGAAGTTACACATTTTTTCGTGTGAAACCGCTCAGTGAACTACAGGTCTCTCGTCTCGCACAATACGCGTCACCAACATAAAGATGGCCGTCACGTTAGCACATTTCACCACATTCTTTCAGAATGAGAATAAAAGTATTTTACGAGGTGAAAATCACTACAAGTCTGGGCACGTTGAGAGCTGTACCTATATGAAAGGGGAGTTAGTCGGTTCTGTAAGAGCCAGCATGCGGGACCGGCTTTACAAGGTTTCGGTGAGTAATATGAGTGCAATGTGTAACGTTAATGTCAGCTAGCTAACATTAGCTAACAAGGTACACTAACGTGTTTTGTTTTAGCAACTAGTTTTCTCCTTAAGAACTTCGTGGTCTCTGTGTATGCTGTGGATAACATTAGTGTTCACAAGAACAAGGTACACTCCCGTGTTTTGTTTTAGTTGCTCTTCAGATTGAAGCGGCCAGTTTTATATCGACTATACTGTATGTGTGATCTCCTTTTTCTCGTTGTCATTTGAGTTTATTTGCTGTGTGTCGATTCAAGGATTTTGGTTATCTAGTCACAGCTGTGTGTGACTCCCTCTGGTACACCGGTATGTGTTTTCCTAATGTAGAGAGCATTGATTAATTAATAAACTACACACTGAGTCTAGATCCTGACCAAATCCTTTTTTATTGTTGATCAAATGTTTTTCAAAAACGTATTCATACACATTTAGAAAAATACAATGTACAATCACAACTAATACAACACAAATTACAAAAAATACAGAAAAACAAACAATAACAACAGACAAGAGGACAAAACTATGGAAAAATAAACCCTCCCACCCCCAGATCCGGACCATCCTTGTATTATTGCTCATTCAATCTATTATAGCATGCTAACAAATGGTACTTACTTTATTTTTACAGATCTGCATGGGAGACGATGGCGCGATGCAGAGCGCTGTCTGTGATTGTGCACAGGAGATGTACAAATGCAGCCACGCTGCAGCATTGGCAATATTTGCCATGTGGCAGATCAGCTCCATAGATGTTGAGTGCCAGTGGAGGAAGCCTGGCACTTCCAAAGTAGTCCAGCCGGTGTCTCAACTTTACCATCAGCGAGAGGAGACATACAACCCACTGGCCAGAGACATCGCCAACTGTCAACTGGAGGGTTGTAAACGAGGCCGAAGGGGTGAAGGCTTTTGTGGAGGCCTATCAAGTGACAGTGTTCGAATCGAGTCTGGTCTCTTTGTGAGTGAGTCGGGTGTTCTGGGAGCATCACCCGATGGACTTGTGCAGCCATCTGCCCTGCTGGAGGTGAAGTGTCCACACAGCCAGAGGAACATGACCATCACGGAGGCAGTCCAGTTACCATCCTTCTGTCTCCGTGAGGAGGGTGGGTCATATATTCTCAAGGAGAATCACCCATACTGGCACCAGGTCCAAGGGCAGCTGCACATCACAGACCGGAGTCTCTGCTACTTTGTTGTGTGGACCACGAAGGAGGCGATCATCATCCCCATCCCCAAAGACCCTGCATGGCATGGAAATCTCCTCCTCCTGGAACAATTCTACACCCAGCATATGCTCCCTGTGTTGGCCAGTAGAGAGGAGGACATTTCAATAAACATACTCTTAACACCCTCGGACTCTGCGTTGTGTTTCGTATGTGTGATGGGGTGTTATGCAGAGGGGAGGAAAACAGGACACAGCAGATTGGGATTGCGGTGGAGATGCTGAGCAGTTATTTAATTGTTGCATGTAATTATTATTATACTGCGTGCTTCTTAGTTATTCCATCTTTTGCTGTAACATGGATCTGTATGTAACTCTATATTTACTTGTTATCTACCACACTTCCTTCTACATCATACACCATCATTATACATGATGGTGTATATAGGATATATATATTTGTATACATATCTGTAAATTGTATAATTGTATTTAAACGTCTTTTTGATCTCTCAAACTGAGTAAGATTGACAATAAAGTTGACTTTGAAAAATATATATATTCTTTATGAAAATAGTTGACTGTTGTCAAATGAATCCAAATGAAACGTTGGACTGAACTACAACTACGCCTTTAAATCTCTACGGACTGTTTTTCAGTGGGATGGCAAGTTCCTATCTTTAAACATTTATTAGTTTTTTCTCAGAACAGATTTAATTTTCTGAAGTTAATTTAACTTTGCCGACCATGTAAGGTCATCATTAAAAGGTACAATCAATTTGTTTAGGGTTGACTAAAATAATGAAAAACATTCATTTGGATAATTTACTGACAGAATAAGAAACTCAATGATGCTTTACTCACCTGTTCCCTTTTTATAAAGTGAAACAGTTGAAACGATAGATTTTAGTAAACTTAAAAACAACCTTCTCCAAAAGCTATCAAGGAATATACCGAATACTTGTTTTAGAACTTTATTACATATTTTTATATAAATAGTTTGAATGATCCATAATTGACAGAAGCTTGTGTTTACACTGACCTGTTACTCATATATTAATGTCTTTGTAACTTCAGTAAACCACTACCTCACTAGTTTCTTTCATTCATCACGGTTCAGTAAACTAAGTGATACATGAACCAGTTTAATCATTATAATAACGTAGGATTGCAACTCTTTGAAAATGTATGTGGCTCTTAAAAGAGCTGTTGTGTTTGGGTGTGCTGGTCTCAGGTCAGTCTAAGCCCTCTCTCCGCGGATGCGGCGGGCCAGCTGGATGTCCTTGGGCATGATGGGGACCCTCTTTGCTTGGTTCATCTTACTGGGGGGCAGCTACATGGATGTCGGTGCAGTCCACAATCATTGCGCAGTTGAAGGCAGAATGAATTTATTATTGACTCCGAATGAAGCACAACTTCATGTCATACAATACAATGACTTTATTTGTAATTGTGTAAAAAAATATGAGCATTGATTAGCAAGCAGGACCTGCAGGAACAGAGAATGGTGATGGAGCTGGGAAGAGAGAAGAATAAAGAAAACAGATCAACTTTATTATCGGATATTAAAAATTCAATTTCAAAACAAGTTGCCGCTCCTACAGTTTTCTAGTATGTAAAGATGATTTCACATGACCTATGCAAAATATCACACTCAATACATGTGTGTCTCTGGGGGGTGCATTGTGCCTTTGATGTATATAAATAATATATCATAACCAAATACTATTACGTACAGTGGAAATCAGGTTGCCAGAGCAGGTCAGTGTGCATGTTCCTCAACGTCTCAGCAGTTACAGGTGAGGTAAAGAAAATAAAAGAGAAAAAGGTCAGTAACAACACTTTAAAGTAACAACACTTTGAATAATTATCTCTTCTAACAATTTTCTCTCAATAAGCACACAACGACTGTCTTTCCAACAAACAGATTGTCATCACAATGAAACACGTCCAGAAGAATGTCATGCAAAGCTCCATGCCTGACTTCGACTCTCCCTGAACTGCTTCCTTAGCACCCGGTGGAGGGCGCAGTAGGCTACTCTTCAAAAGTTTCACGAAATACTTACCATCATGTTTGGTTACTGTTTAACATTTTGGTTTACTTCATGTAATAAAATAATAACTTCATGGTAAGGCTACTAAAAATGACAAGGCTAAGTAATGTAATGCTAACTAACGTGCTCGCTACTCGTCGCTACTAGCTAGGTAGCTAACTTGACTATGTTCCATGCACAACATGTATATTACCTATGATATTACCTGATATGTCTGATCCAGCGACTCCTGGTCCTTTCATCAGACGGGAATCGATAGAAGGAGCAAGTGGTATGATCACTTTTATGACTACAACCTGGTACAAAGCACACAGGCATCTTGTAAAAGTGAATTTATTTTTAGCGATCTATAATTTATTGGAGGGAATAAATCAGTTATGAGATCTTCTTCTTCTTCGCTTTAATTACGAGTCTTATTATAAATCACCGAGCATGCCTGTGACATCACTTACGCGACCCAGAATGGGATTTGGGATTTGTAGTCTTTGTAGTAGCGTATTTTTCATAGTCTTATATTTCAGCAGTTTTACGACAAAATGTAACTTTTTTGACATGGAAATGATTGTTTAAGATTGACAAACATCATATGTGTAGTTCGTGGCACAATTCAAACGGGATCAAAAGATACGTGTTCTCTCTCCATTGAATTCAATGTAAATGTTTCGCTTCCGGGGTCCCATGGTCCGGAAGTAGATGGGCGTGACTTCGCCTCTCCATAGGCGTAGTGTGTTTTACTAAGGTCCCTGAACGCACCGCCACGCGCTCTTGTGTGAGAGCGGGCTCCGCCATAATGCAGCCTTACCACTACGGGTAAACTGCATTGGAGTCTTGCTCTAGGCCAGGGGTCCAGGGGCGGATCTAGACAAATATTCATGGGGTGGCAAGAGGGTGGCAGGAGATTTTGTGGGGTGGCATCCCCTGGCAGAAGTATATGCTGATTTAAATCGCAATCATATCAATCAATTAGGGGTGTAACGGTACACGTACCCATACTGAAATTATTCGGTATGGGCCCTTTGGTTCGGTACACGTGTGTACCGAACGAATATAGCGTTAAACGTAAAAAATTGAGAACATGAACAACTTTCTGGAAGTAATCTCAGGTATATATCATAGAGCGAGCAAGTCATTTCATTGGACGAGAGGCATACTATGAGAGCTGGTCAGAGGGATGCGTTCAAATTTAGTCAGTCATTTGAGGAACTGTCGAAATGGCGAACGCAGATAAAGTTGAGCTCGAAAATCCTCCAGCATCATTGAAGTCTCCGGTTTGGGAACATTTTGGTTTCGCAGTTACGTACAAGGATGACGGGCAAAGACAGGTGGACCGAACCAAAGCTGTTTGTCGGCATTGTTCAACTAAAATTGGTTACGCGGCTGGCAATACATCAAACTTGCACACTAATTTGAAAAGGCATCACCCGAACGTGAATATCACCGGTACCAAAAGAAAAAAGACTGTGCAAACCTAACTCCCGCTAGCATTTAAGCCTCCACCACTCGCAAAAAGTTCAGACCGAGCCAAAGCTATTACAAACGCCAAATATCCTTATGTTGCCGTGTTAGCAAAGCGCTATCTGGCTGTATCTGCTACCTCTGTCCCTAGCGAGAGGGTGTTCTCCACAGCAGGAGACATGGTTAGTGCCAGCAGATCTGCCCTTTCAGCAAGCAATGTGGACAAGTTAATTTTTCTTTAAAAAAACATGAAAATACAATGACAATCAAGTCATAATGTCAAGCTGGCTGCTTAGGTATTAGTACAAATACAGATTATTTCAGTTCATCGAAATGCTGCACCTTAATGTTTATTTTATTATATTTTGTATTTATTTGAGTGAATATTCAGTTTAATAATAATTAAAAACCCAAAACTAATAGTTTATGTTTTGTGAGTACTAGTACAGTAAAGTTCAAATACAGATTATTTCAGTTCATCGAAATGCTGCACCTTAATGTTTATTTTATTATATTTTGTATTTATTTGAATACATTATTCACAGTTTAATAATAATTAAAAAATATATATATATATATTTAGTGTTTTGTGATAATTTTTTCTGCTGTACCAAAAACGTACCGAACCGAACCGTGACCTAAAAACCGAGGTACGTACCGAACCGAAATGTTTGTGAACCGTTACACCCCTACAATCAATGTTAACTTGGAAAGCCACAATATTAATATTTTAACTCAATGACATAGGTGATATTATTGTGGCACATCAGTAAAGCCTTACATATACATATATAAGGTGGCAGACGTAATTTAATGAATTTTAACTGAACAATAACTGAATGAGTTTGTTTCACTCTTAGACCAGCAGGGGTACCAAATCTATGAAGACTGCTGCAATAAGTACATTAATTAACTGTCTCATCGATGTTTGTCTGTATGAATATGATAATATTAACAATCATATTATTCCTATCAGCTGTCAATCACTGTTAATAAATAATAATAATAATAATAATAATAATAATAATAGATTTAATTTGTTAGCGCTTTTATAGGTGCTCAAAGACGCTTTACAGATATAGTGAAGAACTGTTATGATTCACATATTCATTTAGTATTGAATAAACTATATTTTTTGGAGGAGTTAATGATGAATGTTCATCAAGATGCTTGCTCACCCTCCTTCAAATTTGAAAAACAAGTAATTATATCATTATTGATATACAGTTACAACCTTGACTTTACATCAGAAAGAACAAATATTAAAGAAGTGACTAACTGCATCAGTTAGGCTTAAAAAACGTGTATTCAGCTAAAACATAAACATCGCTGCAGTTATTATCCAGTGGAAAGTCCTTACCTACTGGCCTAGTTAAATCAAAGTGGTTACTTTTTTTTGGCTGGGCAGTGTAGTTTTACACACCGTCTTATTTTACTTTCTCAGGACTTAAAACAGTTTTTTGGGGGCAGAACCCTACAAAGAAAAAAAAATATATACACGCATACAAGGTCATCATCTTAACAGTTTTGTATGCTCATCGAGTCATCCGTGAGCAGAGCAACAAGTTGGCATGCCTATTACAGCTGAATGCGGCGATTACCATCTTGTTCAGCAAAAAGCCTCACAAACTTATTAAGATCAACAGCTGTAGTGCGTTTTGATTCATTGCTGAGTACAGCCAAACTTGACATTCTCTTCTCTGTCATTGTAGATCGCAAATACCTCATTCCTTCCGTCTACTTGAGTCCGAAAGGCTTCTCGTTTTGCGCCGTCCCCCAGTTCAAGTGAATTCGCCACCAATCATATTTCCACTCTCGCGCCAGGGCCGGGGGAGGGGTTACAAGACTCGCGTCTTGTGCTGCATTCACTTGCACTCGGACATTAGAGATTTTCTCTCATAAATGTCCGATGAGCCACAACTTTTCTTTCAAAACAAAGATGCCAACTGGGGTGGCAGCTGGGGTGGCAAGGCTATTGTTTAGGGTGGCAGTTGCCACCCCATGCCACCCCGGTAGATCCGCCCCTGCAGGGGTCTGCAACCTTTTTGAACAAGAGCCATGTTGCTCCTTTTTCCAAAACATTTTTTTGTCTGCAGCCGCAAAACATATTTCATAGTTTTGTATTGTTATATCAGACAAAAACTAGTTTTTTTGCATTTATTAGGCTATTTATTACATGATATAAAACTGTTAACCTCTAATAAGAAACAAAGAACTCTTATAAGGAGAATTACAAATAATACACAGGCCTACTTTAAAATAAATTAAACACAGCACTTGGGGAGTCCTCTGCACATTTGAAGGAAAACAAAATATTATTAAAATGGGCCCACTTTGAAATAAATAAAACATATAGCTGCACCCTAAAAAAAGAGTTAAAGGTAGGGTAGGTAAGAATGGAGAAACCAGCTCGAGTGCGCTAGAATTTGAAAGTACACAACCGGAAAAAATATGCCTCTTCCTTCAGACTTTCTTACAGCCACACTGCGACTACTCCTCATCCCGTGAGCAAGGAGATCGATCCAAAGAGCCCTTCCGTAAACACGGGGGCTCCCAGGAGATCAACACGATCCTCTTTGGAAAGTGCCACGCGGCGTGATATCCCAGGGACATCACACGGCGGGCAGCGGTGGCGGCCTGTGATGAAGTAGGGTCGACCCATCATGTGAAGCCACCGAGCACCGGTCCCCGGGGGAACTGGGCCTGGGGCAAGGCCCGTGGACCAAGCTACTTATTCGGCCTTGCGGCCCAATAATCGCTCTGACCTGGTGAGGCGGGGGCATCTCTAGCAATGAGTGAGTAGCCCACACACCCGCCGCCATGATCATCATCCAGGGAGAGTAGCCTACAGCCCTGGGCGGTGGACTTCCATGGACGCCAGACCCGGAAGGAATGGCGAACGTGAATGGCGAACGTGAATGGCACCGCCTCGGCCATATCCTGGTCCCCCAAACACTCGAAGCAAAGGTGGTGGGGATCGGCGCCCGCTATTTCAGCCAGGGCACGAAGGACAGGCCCGGGTCTCTAGCAGTGGCGACTCCCTGGAGGTATGATAACTCTTTCTTCTTCTTTCAAACGTCTCAGTCTCTCGTGGAATCACTTCCGCTGCTGAAGAGAAAAGGATGATAGTCAGGAGGCGAGGCCTCCTTTTATACGGTGTGATGTGCGCGCATGCAGGTAGGCCTGCCCAGTGGGAGAATGCTCGCAGGGTAAGGTAGTAGTACCCATAGAGTCCAGTAGAGGGCGGAGCCTGTGAGAGATATAACAACATACTGGGCATTATGAGAAAACAAAATGAAATAACCGCACTCTTAATACAACAGCAATGTCTTTCATCCTTGCCAAAGAGAGAGATTCCAGTTTTTGATGGCGACCCGTTCAAATATCACACATTTATGAAGGCTTTTGAGAATGGTGTTGAGAAAAACAGCTACAGTGACCGACTTTCTGGAGCAGTACACTAAGGGTCATCCCAAAGTACTTGTTGGAAGTTGCCAGCACATGGATCCAGAGAGGGGATACGTCAAGGCTAAAGCTCTAATCCAGGAGCAGTTTGGAAATGAGCAGAAAGTGGCATCTGCATATTTGCAAAAGGCTCTTTCATGGCCTCCTATAAGAACCGAGGATGTTAAGGCTCTGCAAGACTGCTTCTTCCTTAGAGCATGTGCAAACGCAATGGAAGAGGTGCAGTATTTGCATGAGCTTGACATGGCTGCGAATATGATGATCATAATAAGAAAGTTACCTTACCATTTCAGAGACAAGTGGAGAACTTTAGCCTGTGAGCTGCAGGAGAGGAACAGCCGCAGAGCAACATTCTTTGACATCACACACTTCATTGAGAGACAAGTTAAAATCTTAACCCACCCAGTATTTGGAAACATTCAAGATGCTCCCTTCATAACAACAAATACTGCTTTAAACAGATCACAGCCTCGCTCACATTTCGTAGGAACTAGCTTTGCCACCACTGTAGATCTTGTAGAAAAAGAAACCCAGACAGATACTGAAGGGAAGGAACACATTCTGACAAGATGGAGGACATGTCTGTGCTGCGGAGGAGGTCACACCTTGGACTCGTGCCATCAGCTTGAAAAGGGAACACACAAAGAGAAGATAGGCTTCTTGATATAAAAAGGTGTCTGTTTCGGCTGTTTGTGTGTGGGGCACATTAGCAGAAATTGCAATAAGCGAATTCCCTGTTCAAAATGTGGCTTCAAACATCCAACCATACTTCACATCCCTTCCAATGAAGCAAGACACAATGCTGCTCAAGCCAAGAATACATCAGAGCTATCAGTGGACAGCACACTGGTTTCAAGTGGCCTTACAGGGGCTGGTGATGACAATTGCAAACTTCCCATAGTTCCAGTGCAAGTCAAGTCAACGAAGGGCAGCAAGATTGTCACCACCTATGCTTTCTTGGACCCAGGAAGTACAGCAGTGTTTTGTACAGAGGATCTGATGCAAGAGCTCGGCCTAACTGGAAAGAAGGCGCAGATTAGTTTACGAACCATGGGCCAAGAAAGGGTCGAAAATAGCCATATTGTGTTCGGACTAGAAGTGGCTGGCTTAAAAAATGACAATTTCTTTGAACTGCCACAAAGCTACACCCAAGAGTGCATGCCTGCCAGCAGTGGGAACATTCCTAGACAAGCAGACCTACAGAGATGGCCTCATCTGAAAAATGTTAATTTGCCTGAAATAAATGCAGGGATTGGACTGTTGATAGGAACCAATGCTACTAAGGCCTTGGAACCATTGGAAGTCATACGCAGTGTGGATGACGGACCCTATGCAATCAGGACAACCCTGGGCTGGACAGTGAATGGACCACTAGAAGGAGTGAGTGGGAATGCAATGGACTTTGACAAACCAGAAGTATCTGTGAATAGAATCTCAGTTGTGAATTTGGATGGACCTTGGCAACAGCAGTTCAGCGCAGACTTCCCTGAATGCAGATTGGAGGAACAAGCTGGAATGTCAAGAGAGGATCTCAAGTTTAAGAAGTTTGCAAAGAGTCGAAGAAGAAGTGTAAAAAGAAAAGTTTTAAAGATGAGAAAAAGCCTCATCTCAAATCCCAACAAAAGCCCTCTCCTTCAACGACTGCTCAGAAAGGCCCCCGCTGCAAACAAAGAAATGGAGAACAGGATGAAGTGAACCAACGTGCTCTACAAGGCCGAAGGACTCAAAATCAAAGACAACGAGGACATGCTGAGCTCCTCGTTAAAGGAGTGGGGCGATCAAAGCGAGAACATCGTGGAGAAGATGCAGGAAGAGACGGAAGAACATCAGTGACATCTTTTCCACAGTATTGATTCTTTTCGACTGACAGACTTAAAAGACACTAAGGATTATCTTTGACTGAGCCTAGGTGGTGGTACCTTTTGGCCTAACTGACTTGTGACTCGTACACAGAAAATAAGAAGGAAAACTACACATACAGTACATTAACTGCAACTGCATGGACTTGATTACTAAGCTATAATTGTCACATGTCTCTCTTTTGAATTGCTAGTAATTATTATGTATACTATCCTAATAATTAGAGGCTGGTGTGTAGGAGCCATGATCAATATTGATTGGTTGGCTTGGGTCACATGGGTATGGGTGGCACTCATTATAATCCTGTTCACCTGTGTGAGGTGTGGGTGTGTGGAAGAGAGGGTGACACGGGGCCGTTGTACTTTTTTGTTGACCGCAAAATTACAATTGCTTCTATTATAACAATGTATATGTCTGAGAACAGAGTTTTTTCATTAAACTACCATACTACGAAACAGAGCTTTGGATCTCAGCGAGTATTTTTTTAGCGTGTCATACAACAGCAAACAGGCCCGGCCTCAGCCTCTCAGCGACTTATGCGGCTTTCACACCAGCGCTTTTCCCTTTCTAGCTCCGAGCTAGAGCTTTTCTGGTTCAGCTCCGGTTTCCCTTTTCTGCTCCCGCTCTGTTCACACCGCCCAGCACCCGACTGGTGCTGCCGCTGCTGCGTCATGACGTCACCGTTTACATCGCTGATTTGCTCCCCAACGGCATTACGGCGCTCACAACAACGGGGAACTGCGTCGGGTCGATGATCGTGTTGCTTTTAATCACACGAAGCCAGAATAAATTGAATAACGACTTTTCCAACCTTATACTTTGCTCCAGAGTGCCGTGGTTCATTGTTTATTAATGTGTTTCTGCAGCATTTACCGACCGCTGCAGTGTTGGCTGCTCTTCTACGGGAGTTTATTCTCCTCCGTTAGCTCCCGGTTAGCTCACATTGCAGCGGCCGCTCTAAAGTATTCACTGTCCGACTCACACAAGCAGCTGATACATATCCCCAGTTCCCCTTAGCCTAAGTGAATGTGTGTCAGTCTGAATTGACGCTGTTTGGTATCACAACGCTGTTATGAAAGTTTCTCTGGTATAAAATGGGTGATGTTAGCATAGCAACCGAAGCTAAACTGACTACTTGCTATTGCTATCCTATTGTGGCATAAACCGTTTTCTACAGGCACATTTTACCGGCGTATTTTTATATATATATATATATATATATATATATATTTTATGATTCTACTTGTGATAGTCGGACACGACAACCTATGCAGCCCATGTATTGATTCCATCCGATAGCTGCTATAATACAAAACAAAACGTCTGACTTTATAAAGTGTGTTTATAAGCACTACTGCTTGTAGGCAGGCATGACAGTCGACCCATGTTCAGGGGAGGTGGGTTTAGTTTCCTGCACGCCTCGACGTAAGAGAGACGTAAGCGACGCCACCTCTTAGCTCCGAAGCTCTTGCCTCTAGACCGACAATTTTTTGGAGCTGGAAGTGAACTGGATTCCGGAGCTAAGAGCCGGCGCCGCTGCGGTGTGAACAGGAAAAACCGGCGCTTTTCAGGCTCCAGCTCCGAGCCGGAGCTGAAAAAGCTCTGATGTGAAAGGGGCATTAGTTTGTTTCCTGCTGTCGCTACAGTGTTGCATTCACTGACCGTGATAGATCAGGTTGAAGATTACGGTCAGCTGGTAGATGACGTGTCCAACAATGTTCTTAGTCATGGTGGGGGAAATGAGCGGCTTGTCGGGCGTAGGGTTTCCTGAGCAGCAGCGCGTCCGTTGCGGCTCGGTGGCCAGAGCAGGGGCGGATCTACCGGGGTGGCATGGGGTGGCAACTGCCACCCTAAACAATAGCCTTGCCACCCCAGTTGGCATCTTTGTTTTGAAAGAAAAGTTGTGGCTCATCGGACATTTATGAGAGAAAGTCTCTAATGTCCGAGTGCAAGTGAATGCAGCACAAGATGATGCACGTCATGTAACCCCCCCCCCCCCCCCCCCGGTCCTGGCGCGAGAGTGGAAATATGATTGGTGGCGAATTCACTTGAACGGGGGGACGGCGCAAAACGAGAAGCCTTTCGGACCCAAGCACTGAAGGAATGAGGTAGTTGCGGTCTACAATGACAGAGAAGAGAATGTCAAGTTTGGCTGTACTCAGCATTGAATCAAAACGCACTACAGCTGTTGATCTTAATAAGTTTGTGAGGCGTTTTGCTGAACAAAATAGTAATCGCCGCATTCAGCTGTAACGGCCCCTACACACGGCGGCGTGCGTTACTGCTTGGCGGTGGGCGTGTCTGAAGCTTGGGGATTTTTTACGAACAACGCGACCAACAACCAATCACATGAATGTCCCGCCCCGGACATACAAAGCAAAGCATTCATGCTACATCCATGCTGGCTAAATATACTGTCTATGCTTGCTAGCTGTCCATTCAAACGAAGTACACTGGATATAAACTCCCCAAAAAGGCGATAACCTACCAGTGTCACCCACTGTCTCTGCCACCTCCCCCCATGCCTGGCTCCTCCGGTTTGTATCCATGTATGTAAAGAGGGACTGGTCATATAGTACCGCCACGATCTTTTTCTCCTCCATTTTTTTACATATGGGAAATAACTGCGGTCTGGCTCTCCCAACATACACGCGGTTTGATTGGCTAGCGCTTGTAATGTCAGATTTGCATACGCGGGATTTGATTGGCTGACGCCTCCGTCGAGGCGGCAAAAGTAGAACATTGCTCTACTTTTGCAGCGAGCACCGCGAGAGAAGCTACGCTTTGCTCCCACAAAGCAGTTCGGCGAATCGTGACGTCACGCTTCTGCCCATTCAAAGTGAATGGGCAGAAGCGTTGAAGCGGCAACGCACGCCGCCGTGTGTAGGCTCCGTTCTAGACATGCCAACTTGATGCTCTGCTCACGGATGACTCGATGAGAATAACAAACTGTTAAGATGATGACCTTGTATGCGTGTATATATTTTTTTCTTTGAGGGGGTCTGCCCCCAAAAAACAGTTTTAAGTCCTGAGAAAGTAAAATAAGACGGTGTGTAAAACTACACTGCCCAGCCAACAGAAAGTAACCACTTTGATTTAACTAGGCCAGTAGGTAAGGACCTTCCACTGGATAATAACTGCAGCGATGTTTTAGCTGAATACACGTTTTTTAACCCTAACTGATGCAGTTAGTCACTTCTTTAATGTTTGTTCTTTCTGATGTAAAGTCAAGGTTGTAACTGTATATCGATAATGATAATTACTTGTTTTTCAAATTTGAAGGAGGGTGAGCAAGCATCTTGATGAACATTCATCATTAACTCCTCCAAAAAATATAGTTTATTCAATAATAAATGAATATGTGAATCATAACAGTTCTTCACTATATCTGTAAAGCGTCTTTGAGCACCTGTAAAAACGCTAACAAATTAAATCTATTATTATTACTATTTATTAACAGTGATTGACAGCTGATAGGAATAATATGATTGTTAATATTATCATATTCATTCAGACAAACATCGATGAGACAGTTAATTAATGTACTTATTGCAGCAGTCTGCATAGATTTGGTACCCCTGCTGGTCTAAGAGTGAAACAAACTCATTCAGTTATTGTTCAGTCAAAAATTCATTAAATTACGTCTGCCACCTTATATGTAAGGCTTTACTGATGTGCCACAATAATATCACCTATGTGATTGAGTTAAAATATTAATATTGTGGCTTTCCAAGTAAACATTGATTGTAGGGGTGTAACGGTTCACAAACATTTCGGTTCGGTACGTACCTCGTTTTTAGGTCACGGTTCGGTTCGGTACGTTTTCGGTACAGCAGAAAAAATTATCACAAAACATTAAATATTTTTTTTAAATTATTATTAAACTGACTAATGTATTCAAATAAATACAAAATATAGTAAAATAAACATTAAGGTGCAGCATTTCGATGAACTGAAATAATCTGTATTTGAACTGTACTAGTACCTAAGCAGCCAGCTTGACATTAGGACTTGCTTGTCATTGTATTTTCATGTTGTTTAAAGAAAGATGAACTTGTCCACACTGTCTTTGTCCGTCATCCTTGTACGTAACTGCGAAACCAAAATGTTCCCAAACCAGAGACTTCAATGATGCTGGAGGATTTTCAGCTCAACTTTATCTGCGTTCGCCATTTCGACAGTTCCTCAAATTACTGACTACATTTGAACGCATCCCTGTGACCAGCTCTCATAGTATGCCTCTCGTCCAATGAAATGACTTGGTCGCTCTATGATATATACCTGAGATTACTTCCAGAAAGTTGTTCATGTTCTCAATTTTTTACGTTTAACGCTATATTCGTTCGGTACACACGTGTACCGAACCGAAGGGCCCGTACCGAATAATTTCAGTACGGGTACGTGTACCGTTACACCCCTAATTGATTGATATGATTGCGATTTAAATCAGCATATACTTCTGTCAGGGGATGCCACCCCTCAAAATCTCTTGCCACCCTCTTGCCACCCCATGAATATTTGTCTAGATCCGCCCCTGGGCCAGAGGCTTTGAGACGGAAATGTACATGAGGCACACCCAAACCGACTGCACAACTGTCAGAGGATAGACCTGGGAATGCAGACACACAGACAGACAGACAGACAGACAGACAGACAGACAGACAGACAGACAGACAGACAGACAGACAGACAGACAGACAGACACCTTCTGTCAGTCAGTCTACATGGATGTCCATGAAATTCAATTAAAAACACTCAGTTTGATAAAGTTTAATTAAGAACACAGAGACCCACATCTTTGGACCATGAATGTTTCCTAATTTTGTGTTTGACGAGTACTAGGAAGTAATCTATTTAGAATGCCATGCATTTAATGTTATCTATCATGTTTAAAAGAAGAAAAAGAGATTCTCAATTAAAATGTTCTTATTTGAAGTATAGCCAGTGTTATTCACTGGTCCACACCATCTTTGAGGAAAAAGAGACTGAACCATGAAATTGTTCCCAGTGGCCAGTCCAGCACCTTATGGTAGTTCAGCAGCCTTCCTTAGCAACTGGGTGAGCATTGAAAGTGATTCTATCCACCCATCGTGCAGCAGAGGTGTCAGGAGGCTGTCACCTGGTTGATACAGGCCCCGGTGAAGACCATGATGCCGTAGACCACAAAGAATGTGAGCCCGAACTGTAGGTATTTGCAGAAGCTGTCGTAAACATTCCTGCTCCACTTCATCAATATTTGTTTTCTTACAGGAATATAGTCTAAAACGGTTGATAGTAGAAAAACATAAATTATTGTTGTGCACCGACAGAAATTTTGAGATTTATGTTGTTTTTTGGTTGTATTGTCTTCCACTTCCTGTTTTGTCACTCACCGTTTACCTGTCATTCCAGACTCATCAGCACCAGCCCCGGTCCTGATTGTTTTCACCTGTCACCCCTTCTGTGTCTCCTGTGCTCATCAGCGTCAGCCCCGCCCCTGATTGTTCCCCACCTGTGTCTTGTTACCTTGTCTCTCAGTGTCAGTTCGTTTTTGTCTAGTGCCATGGTCAGATCTTTGCTCTTGTCTTTTGCCACAGTCAGGTCTATGCTCTCTAAGTGCTCTTGTGAAAGTTTTGATCCTCACTACGTGAGCGTTTTTATTTTGTTCTCCATTTTTGTAGAGACAATTTTTTGTTGATCATTTTTGCTGTTCTTGAAAAAATAAAGTATCTTACAAATACTTTACCTCTGATTCTTGAGGGCAGGGCCATCATTTGTTCCATCTCCAGTTACTGCGACAAATTGCCTCTTCTCCAGCACAGTGCTGTCGATGATACCTGAGTAATGATGAACAGACACAGCTTAGACACACTTAAGGGCAAAATAATGATGAAGATGTAACTCTGATAGTCTTTGAAAACAGCTAGAACACAGTTGTTCTCTGTTGTTTTGAGCCCCTTCTTTCAGCATTTTTTATCTATTTCTTAAATGTAGGGTTCAGGGTTTCCTCTGAATTTGTATATATGCTTACATTAAAATTCATGAGCAGTGAAAAGTGTTTTCATGCAGAGACCAAACTGAGACTAAAACCCAGTTTCGATGAGTTATCAATGGAGTGTCTACATTGATCTTCAAAAGGGAAGAGGACCACCCCTGTATGAGAGTGGGAGGTCATCGTTTCACCACACATAGAACTCATGATGTATGGTAGTTTTTTTGACAGTTGTGATTTGTATTATTAGACAAAAGGAGAGACAGATACATGTGTGCATGTGTGTCTAAGTTTTATGTGCACAGACAATCATGTAGTTAAGTTATTAAGGTTACAAACTGTAATAGAAGGCCAAACAATGATATGATTAATATAATCAGTACCTGCTTTGCTGACGTTAGACGTTAGGTGGTGCTGTTTAATAGCCAAAACAGTTACAACAAATATCACTTTACCACACTGAACAGTTGCTAAATGAATGTGAAACATCATACAGTACTGCGGAGCTGGATTTCTATAGTCACTTACTTTACCAACAAGTTGGATGCAGATACTGAAGAAGATGGTGAGTAATGAAACTAGGACTTAAACTTCTAAATATTAAGTTTACACCCCTGCTTTTAAGGACGAGTAGAGTATTTTTTAAATCATGTTTTTCTTCCTTCAACATAATATAACCATCATAGGCGGCGCGTGAGGCTCAGGTTTGGGAAGGCTAAATAACTTTTTTTTCATCTTACGCTGCCCGCCTCCGGCTTCTATAGAAAAGAGATCAACTCAGTGAAAGCACCGCCTGCTGACCGATCAGAGCTCAGTGTGCGGAGTTTAAATCTATCAAGTCATATTACAGGAAAAAGGAAATGCAGTTTGAACTGCCGTTGCAGAGAAGACGCCGACGTGTCGCACTTATCATTCATATCACACTGACATCACATCATCAATCAGATCATCGATCTCACATCGATATCAAAATATTTCCTTATCTGAGTCAGCTTCTCGAGCCGTATCTTTTCAAATATATTATATTTCTAGTTTCTTGTAAACAAAAAAAAACTACTAATTTAATTTGACACAATCATTATCTATTATGTTATTTATATTTAATTTGTTCCTGCATGAAGTTGCTGATGTTTGTAAGATATATATATATATATATATATATATATATATATATATATATATATACAATTAATGCTAATAGGGATTAACAAATAATGTTTTTCGTATTTTTGTAGAAATAATAATTCCCTCATTTACCTAGAGATGGTGCTATCTCATTGTCTTATAATAATAATAATAAATTATATATAATAAAACACATTTCAGAAGGTATCTTGTAGTGTGACATTGGTCTAAACTTCCTTTCAGACCTACGGATTTATTTTACACATTTTTAGCAAACTTTTTCAACCAGCTTTTCTTGTAAACGCAACCAAAGCTCAGGGTTTGCTGCTTGATTGATTAACAATGATTGTAATACTTCCTCTGACCACCAAGGATCAGTATAGCCTAACATTAAACTGCAGTCAAGGATTTAAGGTTGACTCGTCATTTCCTCCCTCCGTGTAATGTAGTACTGTACCAAAGGCGTCCAATAATATTAATTGCCGCTGTAAATACAGTTTTCCAAAAATGTACACATGTGTCATATTATGTTGTGTTTTTAGCTGTTGCTTGCTGATACCAAAAGAGGTCAAAATCCTCCGAAGATGATGTCACTAATCTCTTGTAATCTATTGTCTGATCCCTGTGAGAGTGGAGGCTCAGTCATAAAGGCCATGCCTCTTGTGCTCTGTGCCCTCTGGACTACAACTCTCACTAAGCGTGGTGCTTTGTGGAATGATATCGGAACAGAAAAAAGAAAGTATTTGGTAATCAGCTTTAGCTTTCCTGTTGTATTGTGTGATGATGACAAGTGACCCCAAGCGGATAAAGATGGTGTAACTAATTGAAGTTGTTACTAAGTCACTATATTACATAATTGTACAATATTGACCACATCTAAGTTGTTACCCTGCAAACCTGTGCTGCAAGATGCATACTTAGTTACTCTTACCAGGGTATAGCTAATGAGAACTCTAATGCCACAAGGACGAGGCTTCTTCAGTTGAGCTAGGTTATTTCGGGGCCAAAAAAAAAGCCACTTGTCTGAAATGAGGCCAGAGAAAATAAAGGATACGGAGTGTGCTGTGACAGTGAATTGTTCAATGTTTTCAGAGAAATGGGTAGATTTTATAGGCAATGCTTGGACAGAGCCTTGGATGGTGCCTTCGAGAGTTGAAAAGAAAGAATGGTTGGTAGAGGATGAGAGAGATTTGCCTCCATGAATTTTGGGATGAAAGATAGGCTTGTGTGTGTAGTGTGTGCATTGTGTGCAGTGTGTGTGTGTCAGTGTATGTCTGTTAGAGAGAGAGTAAGTGAATGCCAAAGAGAGAAAGCCTGGGTGTGTTGAGATAAGCGTGGGTCGTTGGAAGGTTGTTGTTTTCCGGGCACACTATGTTTGTGTGTGTGCTTGTTGTCTTTATGTGTGCACAGAATGGTTGTTACTAGTTGTTGAGTAGTGATTTGGGAGTGCACACAGTTTTTGTCAGCCCTAAATGGCACCACTCTCTATAAGCATCTCCCCTCCTCTCTCTTTCCCAGTCTGCTGCTCTTTCTTTTTCCCAGAATTTATTTGTATTTTATCCAAAATGATTGTTTCTCCACTCTTGTTTATTATTTCAGTATGTGGGCAACAAAAGTGTATCTTATCTTCTTCATGTTGAGAATAAACTTGTTATGATGTCTTCCTGCCATGTAATCACATTGTGGTCCACCACACGAAAGCCATACAATAAAATGCTTAATTTGTTTTTCTGTGATGGTGCAAGAACTATGTGGGTTTGACCATCTGTTGATTAGTGGAAGTGAAGTCAGGAATCTCTTTCTATCTGGACAGTAAATTAAATCCTTTGAATTGGCAAGTACATTTACCACACAACAATGTTCAACAAATTGCAAGTATACTATAATTTAACTCAGAAAATGCCAAAACAACCTGTAACATTTAACCAGAAGTACCTCCAACAGATGAGTAAAAAGAAGAAATATTTAGTTTTTTTTTGTGCTGCACATATTGTTGCATTAATACAAATGCTTCCATTCCAATAATACTACCAGTGCAATCTCATCCACAGCATGGTGAAAAAGGCCTGTCATAAGGTCCGAGACCCCAAAGTGATTTCTTGATTTAGTTTATTCATAAAAAATCAAGAAGTTAATTATTAACTTATAGAAACAAACATTTTGGTCCAATATGTCAGCCCGGATTTACAATGAAATATGATTAATTTATTACTTCTAAAGCAAACAAATGACGGAATCTTGCAAACATAGTGTTGATGATTATCTTGTCTTTTATTTATTTGAATAGTAATCAAATCAGCTGTGAGTCTGTTCTGGCTCGGCTCTATTCTCTACGCTTTCTGCTCGAGTAAATCTGTTCATTGATATTCTTTGGCATATCCTTGTCGTCTGTGCTTTGTTTTGTTTTTTTCTCCCTCAAAAGGAAAATTGTCTTGTGGTTTTGTTGATACTAAATCAGCCCCAGCCTGCTGTGTGCAGACTCACAGCCCCAACCTCTGAAAGGGCTGGTTGGATTGTCAGGAAGTTTTCCGGACTTTTATTTCGCAGTTGAAACTTTGTTATAGAGGTGACCCCCACCGAGTCACACAAACACTCCCTCGCAGACTGTTTACCATCACAATGCTCACACTGGCACTTTCCCTCGCTGTCAGGAGGACTCATATTTATGTATTTTCATTGTAATTACATGGCAGTGTTTTTTTATTTGCAAAATGTCCTTGTTTTCCCCCACTGGCGCTTTTCATCCTCGACCACAGATCAAATGGAGCTTCTGCCAACGCTTTGCTTCCCAGAGCCAGTGAGAATAAAACCCACCAGTAAACAAAAGATAAAACACCCAAATGAAAGCTGGAGAGGGGGCAAAATCAACACAATGAGAGGGGTTGTGTGTGTTTTGTCTCCTGTTGGCTGGTGGTGGAATGTGTTGATTAGTGGGAATGTGTATGGGTGTTTGTGTCTGCAAGTGTCTATCAACATCTCTCTGTTTTCTGGGTTTAGTAGGATTATCTAACAATGTTTCAAAGCTGGATGACTTGTATAGTTAGCATATCTTTCAGAAAATAATTTCCGCAACTGTTTTGGTATTTGTTTGGAAACTGATATTCTCATATTGCTCAACAAGATATTACATAATGAATCTATTGATATTTTATATGTTTCATATTTGCAAGAATTCCCATGAAAAGATCAAAACCAACAAGCATTGGTTTTATACTGAGGAGTTTTTTTTCTGTGCATCAGAGCTCCCTTTTGGGCAAAAATACAGCATCACCTCACAGGACTGACATGGCCTCTCATTACGATGGACACAGGCACTGCAGTTTATTTTAACCTTAGTAAATACACCCCGAATACGCAGCAGGAAATAGTCCCTAACAAAAATACACAATTAACTCATAGTTTAGTAAATTACACGGCTAACAGCTGTTTTAGCTATTTCAGCTATACTTAACTTTTTAGCCTATAAAAAAAACTGGTGTGCTTTTGACACATTTTTAAAGACCTTACCTTAGAACAAATGGGCGTAGGGTTATGCCACAGACAGGGTAGGGAGGTCAAAAGGTCATGATAAACAGAGCTATTTTTGATTTAGGAGTTTACATGGGATTTGTTCAAATCTAAAATATTGCCAGCCTTGTCCTTGAATAGACTTACTATGTTCATATCATGACATTTAGCAGTGTACAATATGTTGATGGGTCTGCAATCTTCTACAGTCTTCTGGGATTCTTTTGGCAGGATGAGAAGTCTGTTCTGTCTCTGCTCTCCCAGCTCTGACGCTCTACTGTCTCCATCTGATCGAAATGTTTATACTGCTCTCATTAGACTGATAACGCCCTGCACCATACTAATGAGCTTTGTAACATCATGAGTGTGTATGCATGCCTGAGAGTGTGCACTTTGTACAAGTGTGAGTGGGATTTTATTTTTGCAGATTTGAATTTGAGGCATGCATTTGTATGTCTCAAAGGATAATGGTAGACAAGGACATGTCTTTGTTTAGGGCAAACATAGGAATATGACCACACTGACCTGGTTTTTAATGAACCTTCCCTGAGGACTTTGATTTAATTTATGACAGGCTGAGAGCTTAATAGTGGCAAAGAAGATCAGCATCATGAAGCTGATGTGACAGATTTTGTCCTCTATGAGTGAATATTGGATCTAGAATTGACAATTTCTTCAGTTTCCACCTTTTGTATCTATACAATATTCTAAGCTTGTTTCAGATTATGGAACTTGCTATTCCCAAAATGAATTTCTAAGTAACCAAGTGCAGGGTGGTGTATGTCTTATGTTGTACCACTAGATGGCATCAGGAGAGAGGCTTTGTCACCCCAGCGGCTCTGATTTGTTGGTGGAGTACAAGAGACACATTATAACATAATGCCTATCTCCATAGATGTACATTTAATATGTGCCTAAAACTGTCCTAATATTTAGAGTTCATAAAGCCTTATAATGAGCTCTATTTGGTGATAGTTTAATGCATGAGTCTTATCTCTGTGTTATTTTCCCTTTTGTGCGTCATTTTTATTTTCTCTGTCAATGCTTGGGAGATATTCTGTTGCTGGTGATGACACCGTGATCATCTCTAGGGAAATATTTTGCACACAGGCAGATCAAATGCTGTCCCATGATGCGGACGTGCAGAAATAGTGAATGGAATTGAAGATAGCTAAATGTTTTTTGTTGAAACCAATAATATTTGAGTACATGTGGAATAGAATCGCCTGTTATAATTTTTCCTTCTACACACATAACATGCTGTAAAATAACTTAACTGGGTTGTTAGTCCTCTACATCGTTTAGTTAAGTGTCCCCATCCTCAACTTGTTACTCAACTCTGTCCTTTGAGGCTCTTACAATATCTGTGTTGAGCCTTCAGGAATGTTAAACATGGAGATTTCAGCTAGTTTGACATTTTTCACTGACAAACAGCCTCTTGAGCAATGAATGTGTAACAAATATATGCCCTGTGGCACCGAATTGAGAGCTTTGTGTGTTTCTGTGTGCGTTTGTTTGGACATATGTGTGTATTCAATGTTTAGCATTGTGAGACAGAACAAGCTGCGTTTGCTGTGCGTGACTGACTGAGAGCACCAGGAGCAGCCAGCTGTGTACACCTGTGGACAAAGGCTGCACATGGAGGACAGATGTTTCACCACACCAGGTCAGATCACTGCACTCCTTCTTCCCCTCCATGTCTGTTAAAACCACAGGTCAGCTACTCCCTTCTCACTCCCTCTCTCTCCCCCCTCAGCTCAATCGCACCACACCGGCTCTCTTTTCTTAGCAAACCTTTCTCTCATCCATTATTGAGACTTGTTTTTTTTCCTTGAGTCTCAGAATGAATAAGGGGAACGGATCTTTTGAATTTTTAATAACCCACATGAAAAATGTAGTAGCAGTCATTTCTCAACAATACGAACTGGTAAACTTTTAGCAGGACACAACACCCCAAGTCACAAGATGATGCAAGACAAGGAGAGAAAAGGGGAGAAAAGTCCCGTCGCATCTGACGTGGAAAGGTGCATGGCTGGGGAACAAAAGGAGATGGAGAAATATGTGACAGCAAAGTGACAAGGTGAGGTTAACTTTGAACACATCTCCAACCACAACTGCAGAAAAAAACACACATCTTTTCATACATTTGATAAAACCAGAAAAAATGAAAAAGGAGCTCAAAAACAGAATGCAAGAGTCAGGCTGATCCAGATGTTTACTCAGAAGGTTTCATCTCAAGCACAAGGAGATAATCATATTCAGTAATTCCTGGAATGATGGAATGATTTGAATCCCAAAGGTGGAAGGTACTTTATAGTCTCTTGCCTCGTGGGAGTTTGTTATGCATCAGGAAAACCTGTTAGAACCCTCTCCAGTTGTCCAACCCCAAACCCACCCCCACCTGAGCCACAGCGCGTGCTCCACAGCTCTTCAAACAGCAGCCAGGTCAAGGTCAGTGTTGTGAAATGGTAACAACCTTTCTCAAGGAAGACTCACTGCCACTGATGAAGTCTGTCCATATATCCTGGCATATGATTGGATTTATCACAGCTCAAACATCCATTAAGACATGTACTGCGACAGCCAATGGGCAAAAGCTGGTGGAGAGTCAAAGCGTGTATGCCACATGTTAGAAAAAAAGGGAAAAATAGAGTATATTTATGTATAGTAAGTGTATGCTCACATTCATCTTTGGACCCATTTCTTTTTTGATTTTTGTACCATGAGCTACAGAAGGAATGTATACCCTAGCAAGATACTGAAAATTATAGAACATATTATCGTCATGACTGCATGTTATCCATGAGCTGACGTTGTTTGTCAGACAAAAGTCCGACTACATGAAGCAAGGAAAGTAGAATTGAGGGAATGGATTTAACAGCTAAAGTGGCTTTCTGAGAAATATACCGTAACTCTGTGGATGCGACAGGCTGATCGGCCCTCATCTTGTTATCCAGATCATAAATCTGACTCTCTTAAAAAAAGGTTCACTGCCTTCCCCCTCCATCTCTGTTCCATACATATAAGCATCTCAGGGCTCAAGGTGGGGGAAGAAGCAGAAACGGACCTATAGCCTGAGGGGGTCGTATATTCCTGCCATAAACCTGCTGCATGTCATATATATTTATGCACTCATTTAGTTGTTTGTGTCTACAGATTGGCCACAGCTTGTAGTAGCTCATAAATAATCTGGTAAATTGATGTAATGTATAGTAGCACGATGCCCCTCCTTTACGACCTTGCATAATCTCATGGGAGTTTGATGCCATATACGCATATGAATGAATGAATTGATGGTTCAATATAGGGATGAATTAATGTGTGATCAGTCTCCATTTCCATAGTGATATTTAATGCAGTGGGAGGCCTTTAAGGGAATTATCTTGATGAATGTGTAAACTCATCTACATCATAAACGTACTACTACTTTTCAAAATGTTTTTGTATTTGTGTACATCATTTTGTCCATAGTGAAAGTCAAGGGTATTGTAACTTTGGTTGCTTTAACTGCGTGTTTGCTGTCTCTAGTAGCCTTGGTCAGATTGTGGCGGACTGACAGCCATTCGTCTGCGGGAGAAAGGTGGTCTGGAGGACAGGGACAGGGAGGGGCCCACTGCTCCGGTATCCGGAGTAAAATTGACAGCAGGATGTTTTTGCCTCAGGCCTTCGTTGGTTATGACAGTCAGGAGGAACCATTAAGGGACCTGCCTTCATCTATAACAATGTCTCCGTGAACCCCATTTAGCCAGAGGTACGTCTCTCACAAACAGCAGCCGCATTGAAGGACATCAGGAATGTGATTTATTTTACAAGGCATCTTGGTGGACTAACAATGATCCAGACACAGCAATCACTGTTGAGCTACATACACCGGCAGGTTACTTTACTCCTCTCAATAATTCACATGATTTTAGAAGCTGGTTAGTTCTCCTTTGCCAAGAAAACGACATGTTAAATTGCTGTAGAGAAAAAAAAACTAATATTTTACAGTGTACGTTAAAAGCAGGTGTTTCATATGTAGGTTTCATCTGTACATGCACAGTATGTGCAATGTATAGCTTGCGGCAATGGACAGAAATAGATCCAACAGCCTGGCAATGAACTGTCAAGAGACAAGGAGCAAAAAGGTTCAAATGAGGAGGAGGAACAGTACAGGCCCAGCTAATGAAAGTGGGACTGAACCACTGAAATTCCTCTATAACAACAGGAGGGAAACCAGAGCGCATCTATAATCCTATATGACGAAGTTGAATGTCTTCTGTCTTCATTTTAACGCTGTTCCATTCCCTCGCTGATGGCGATGAAGCTCTAATAAGGAATTGATTTTTTTGGTGAGAGGGTAGGCAGTTAAAATTGTGACCTTCTGACCCCATTGCTCGTTGAAGGTGTGTCAGGAGATGGTCCTCATCCCTGAGAATCGATTGCACCAGGCCTGATAACCACCCTCTGCCGATTTCAGAGGCCCAAATGTGTCATCAATGTGTCATTGAGCATAAGTCTTAGCCAGAGGCAACAGGACATTCCCCACCCGCCCCCCTTTCGGATGAGAGGGCGGAGAGTGGCATTTCCCCCAATTCTGTGAAATGGTGCAGAAAACCAGAGAAAGAGGGACACGCCCCACAGTGTCTATCAATCCTCAGTCTGCAGCACTGACCTCCTGTGAAACTTCATCTAGATGCTCTCATCTATCTGTCAGTGAATGGGAAAGGAGGTAAAGGAGGAGGGGGTGGTATTGGAGCCAGCAGCCAATCTCCCCTCCCTTCTCAGATGCATAATTCAGTGTTTCTCTCACAACAGCCTGCGCTTCGAAGGGCTCAGCTCCCCCAGCCATGCGGCCGGCAGTCTGCTAATATGAAAGAAGCTCAGAATCCACTCTGTTGTTCCTTCAGGCTTTCTGGCTCTGCACTCTCAGTCATACTTGTATGATTTATTCAGCTTGTTCATCCATGGCGTGAGACTCGGACCCCAATGGACGAGTTAGGAAACATTTTTGTCCTTGTTAGAATCCAGCCGCAGAACTTGGCAGAGGAAGTGTGTCGGCATCACTGTGGGTTGTCAGAGTGACACTGGAGTAGCCTAACCTCCCACTGGTGGTTAGTTTTACTGCCTCTTCAGAGAGGCTCGCCGCTGAGCCAGTGTACAGCAACCCTGCCTTGGCCTCAATAAGCAACCGAGGAAGGAAGCATAGAGGACAAGAGCACAGGGTGACTCTTCCTGTTCCTCCAAATACCATTTCTGCTTCAGTCATTGAAAGTTCAAATCTACCTATGCTGGTTTATATATTTCCTTCTGTGTCTAACAACTTACTTAATATTTTCGTGTCTTGTACAGATGAAATAAGTCAGAACTGTGGTTTTCATTCATATTCCCACAACACATTTCCCCTCTGAGACCATGGTGGTTTGTCTATTGAGGCAAGGAGGCCAGCTGTTTATAGAGTTAGACCCTGAGTAGGGGTATTGCGTTGGCTGAGACCCAAAACTCCACATAGAAAGCCTCCTCACCGAGCCACTGGACTACTTGTATCTCCCTGAAGGGGGTATATTATTGAAACCTGGCACCACCACATCCATGAAACTGTGTGCATAGGTTTGTCTGCTACCACAATGCACTGCCTAGGAGAAAGAGATGCCAAACACATAATGATTTTCTAGGACAGGGGTCATCAGTCAGTGTTTTAGTGCTGTTCATCGGGGGGTGCAACACTAGTGTAGTCGAGAAACAGGCCTGTATGTCATGAATCATTACATATCTACTAATGCTTTTACAATTTGTTTGGAAATGATAGAGCTGGGTTCATAAAACCGTTTGTTTAATGTTCTTCGTGCATAACTCCACTGCAAGTTTCCATCTTTGCACAGCCTATTTCAGACTTGTTTATTGAGACTCTAGGTTTTAACTGTGATTTGTATAGTTATTAGTTGTTTTACCTACCTTTATCTACAGTAGAACATTTAAATCTCAACAGGGGAAAATAAAAGATAAGGAAATATAATTTAAATCACCGCAGCAGTGGGCCAGATTGCAGTAAAGCCACAATTTGCCGTCCTCTGTTCTACGGTTCTGTTTGACCTTTAGCTTCTCATTATGTGGTTGTTTCCCTCGTGTATGTGGGGTTTTATTTCTGGTTGTGAAAGGCCTTGCTGATTAATATGTGACCACATTATTTCACTTTCTTATCTCCCCTAAAACAAAATACTCTCTCCATTTGAGTGCTTCTATAATCTGTTTATGTTTTGCTTCAGCGGCAGAAGTTGATGGTGATTCTTTAATTGCCGCTGGGCTCTCGCTGACCTGACTGCCCATGTGCTGCTCCGGGTCAAACGACCTACTGTGACGTCAGATGTAACGAAATGGAATAATGGCTTGTTAAGTAGCTTGGCATTAATGATGGTGAGCAGAGGGCTGGTGGGGGTGAGTGCGCCTAGCCTGGCATTGTGACAGCAGCGTTCAGGCTCATAAACATAATCCATCAGCCCCTGCTCATGATGAGATTCCCTCTCACAATTCATGATTGGAATTGCTATTTAATTGCACAGAAAGTTTCCACCCTGGTCCAAGCAAATGGGTTTGATCTCACTCACTGTTGTGTGAACATTTCATATCCCACCCTTATCTCTCCGTCTCTGGTGCACTCTTGATCTTCTCTCTAATAGAGAAGAGTGTAGCTCGGGGAGCAGGTTAATTATGAAAGAGCTCATTACTCATGTTTAATTATTGCAACTAGATTTTTAGCAGATCAAAATGTGTCCTCTTTTTCATTGTGTAGAAGGAAATTACTCCATTGTGTGTTTTAACACTTCAATGATTAATTTTCTTTTAGCGGAGTATTATTTTCTTCGACAAAATCTCTCTTCATTAATCCAAAAGGATCAGTTGAGCACCACAAAGCATGTCGAGTACATTTTTAAAAATAAATAATGATAAAGTCCCGGAGCAGATAGACATTTTTATTTTATTTTTAACAACACAAAACATCCGTAGATGGGCTGAACAGAGTAGGTTATATAGAAGCTTTGCTTTGTGTAAGCTGCCTGTCTAGGACTCGGTCATTAGCTGACAGTCATTAGCAACTTGTTTAATTGAACTCATTTACAGGCTGTGCTAATCTGCTGAGGTGACCTTGATTCTGCGTCTGGGTAATGTTTATGCAGCGCAGCAGAGTGTGTCTCTCTTTATGCCATTATGAGCACCAAATGCAGTTAGGCCCATGTTTGGCCGTAAAAGTCTGCACTTCATTAGTCATAATTACCTTTGCTGTTGCCCAGAGAGGTGATGAGTTTCTGCGCTCTCACTAGACTGATGCCAGCAGAGGAAAACTCATCAGCAGAGGTGTGGAGGGCATGCAGTGGTAAAATCTCAGTTCTCATCTCTTCCTCTTTTTCTGTCCTCTCTTTCACTACTCACTGTATATCAACCTAACCTCTATCGGTGAGCAGAGAGGTAGTAAATCTGGCGTATTCGTGCAGGGACAAGTAGCAAATGCATCGTGGGGGAGAGATGTGAGGGTGTGGGGGTACTTGTTGGAGTGATAGATTTATGAGGCATGGCCTTGTCTGTGTGAGGTGTGTAGTTTTCTGTATGGGGGAATTGATAGGTACACCATGTATCTTTCCTTTGTCAGCCATGGCTTTCCTCCTCCCCGTATCAAGCACAAGTACAGGCACGAGCAAAAAATAGGACTCAAGAGCACAACCAGGCAATAAGGTCTTTAGTCAAGCGTTTGATCCAAAAGGTAAAAATAAAACAGGCAATGATCAAAAAATGTACTGACTTGAAGTAACGGAAAACAACCAACTAAGTTGGCGGAAAACTACTAGAGAAGCAACAAAAAAACAACCAACTAGGTTGGTACAAATGCTAAGCAGCTAGAACAATAGCGTACGTCAGAAGAGAAACATGGAGCACTTTCTGCTATACAGACAAGACGAACTGGCACTGACCAAGGAAACAGCACAGACTAAATACACAGGTGAGGAGTGATCATTAGGGACAGCTGAGGCTCATTGAGACCAGGCAGGTGATTATCAGGGAGCGAAAATACACAGGTGAGGGAGTGAGACGATCAACCAGGGCCAGGATGTGACACCCCGTTTCTGCTGTATCTTTACTTTTTATTTGGATTTTGCAATGAGTATTTTGACTTTTGTATCGTTTTATGGTTATGTTTTAACATGTGTGTATATTCAAATATATAGCTGAGCAGATTTGATGTAAACTATAATGCTGTAAAAGAACACCAGTGAAGGACCACCAAATACTCCAGTAAAGAGGTGTAATGTTGCTGTTTCCTGTATCACAAAGCCAAACACATGTTGACACAGTGACATAGTAACACAGTGACTGCCACACGCAGGATCAACCTTCCTGGCTAGTTACCAGAAACCGACTCACACAGAGGGAGAGAAATAGATTTTACTTTTCTCCAGGTCCAGCGAGTTGAAAGGGAGAGCTTCCCTCAGGGCAAAAGCTAGAGACTTGTGAAGGGTAGAGGGTATAAGGAAAGAATAAAGGAGAGAGTAGGAGAGAGACTGAGTGAGTAACTGTGCATGAGCGTAGGAGAGAGGGCAATGATTGAGAAAAGGGCAAGCACAGAGAAAATATATTAGACGAGAAACTGCAGCAACACTCGGAACAGTATGGAATACCAGAAGAAGAAGGCAAATGAATGGAAAGAGGATTTACATGTTGTTCAAAACACAACACAATACATAGCTTTTTCTCTTAGATATAGGATTGGCCAGAGCAGGGAAGTGAATATACAAAGAACATAAGCAAGTGATTGGCAGACACATTTGTGATGGAGACGGACAAAGAAGGAAAGCTCTGTGAGCACAGTCAATGGCCATTTAGAGGAGACGAAGTGAGAGATGACAGCTGAGCAGAAGGGTGTGAAGAGAGGAGGATAAACGAATGAGGGAAATGCTGGGAGGATGGGGAGAAGTGGGGGAGGTCCTATTGTATATTGTGGTACGATGGGACTGTCTTGTGACCTCTGACCTGTAATTGAATCAATGAGTGTGTGGAGCACTGTGCTGAAGGACCTACAGTGAAGGTTCCAGGAGAGCCTTTTATTTTGTATAAAGGTGTGGCTGCTTGTGTCTATATGTTTCTGGTAATGTGTATCTGAACCTTGCTGTTAATTACAGTCAGTAGCCATCATGGTGATGGTGAGCAGGTGTGCTCTGATCTCTTTGTCATTGGTACACTGTACTGGAACAGCGATTATCCTTGGTTTTTATGATTGAAAATGCATGTGCGTACATTTTTTACTGAGATTACTCTAACGTCATATTTTTCTCTTGTCGGATAAAATGCTCAAAAAGCCATTACTGAATACAATTCTGTGTGTGCTTTGTTTGCATTTTGGTGGGTTTTACTTTATTGAGCAGGCCCTCATCTTTAATTGACTCTCTTGAAATAAACTAGATGTCCGTGCATTTGTTTGACTTGTTGATCCCTGCCATGTGGGACCACCGGCTCCTGGTCCACTGACCCATATAATTAAGGGCATAGACCTCCCCTCCTTCTATTCGTAGCCACAAAGATGAAGGGCACATTATCATCCGTATCATCTGTCTTACTTGGTCCCCACTAAGACCCCCGTCTCTCCTTGTCCGTACCGTATCTTGCTCTGTTGGTGGTTTTAGAGAGTATGGTTGTGTGCTCTGTTTAAGAGATGTCATGTCTGACCAAATCTGTTTGGTTTACCCAGCCCAGGGCAGGATGTTCATCCATCTGTGTGGGGTTTACATGCCAAAACAGCCGTGATCCGTTGTGTCTCTCCAGCATCCACACCCACAGAACCCACATGCCCAGAGCAACTACTTATCTCTGCTTGTTTACACAATGTAGCACAATATGGATTCGGCTACAGCTCAGCTTAAATGAGTTGGTGGGTTGCAGCGTTTAGACTGTAGAGCTTCACCAGGGTGAACCTAGATGGTAAATAAGAGGGTTGTGTGCCGACTGTGTTATTTGGTGTGGAATTGATAAGCTCCCATGACATCCATGTCTTCCTCTAATTGGCATCATACTACCAGCCTCAAAGTGCAACGTAAAAAAACTACGGAATAAAAAATATAGCCAATTGAATTTGTTACAGTCCAATCACACAAACATGGACAATGTAGACCCTCAGCAGGTTTATTGTCATGTGTCAGATCCTGCTGAGGTCTCTGAGGCCAGAATTCATTTAGGGAAAACTACTGCACAAAACAGAGTCAGTGCAGCACTCCTGGTCCACGTCTCTGGAGGCCCCTCGATAGGTGGGATGGATGGAGCTGGAAGAGATGAATGCTGGGTTGCCCGTCTTTGTGCTTCTCCAGAATGAAACCTTGATCAGGGATATAGGGAGGAGGAGAAGGAGGAGAGCAGGGAGGAGGAGTGGGCTCCAAGAGGGGGTGTGAAGCTAGTGGTTTAAAATGAGATTTTCACTTATTTATTTATTTAGCTGAGCTCATAGCTCAAGGCTGTCTGCTTGTTGTGTGTTCCATGGCCTCAGAGCCCCCTCCTCCCTGTGTTTTTAATGTGAGTGTATCTGCAAGTGCAAATATGTGTGTGTGTCTGCATGCACACTTACACCACTACTACTAGTAGTGCTCCTCCTGGTATTTGTGTCTATGTGTGTAGCACGGTGTGAGTGAGAGTTGTTGTGCATCTAAACAGTGTGTATGAGCATTTTAGCGCTGCTATCATTGCATGTGTTATTGCACCCGCTCTCTCCTATGAAGTGAGAGCCTGAGCTGGTGTCTAGGGATGAATGGTATCTTTTGGGAAAGATCTGTTTTATTATGTGTGTGCCAGACATGCTGGGCATCGTTAGCACACACAAGGAAAGCAATGTCTCCCAGGCTGTTGCTGAGCACAATGCCTGCAAACAGCTCAGATTATGCAGGACACAGTGGAGTGAGAACAAGAGATGTTTTGGCTTCTTTTTTTTTTTTTCACAAGTTCATTGACATTTGCACCAACCACACTAAAATCAATATTGTTTCTATTAGATCTTAAGAATTGTTGGAACTGGACCTACAATGCAGAACATATCCTAGGTGTCAAGATTACTTATTTAAAGGAAACTAGTCCCATGTCAGTTGAGAAGATTATACCTCAGGACAGCAAAATTCACAGATGCGCCCAAAAAAAAGAAAGAATGTTTTTAGCTTTCTTGAACGCCACTCAAAGAAAATCGACCCTGTGTTCTGGACTCTACTCTGACCCAAACATCTTCTGCCTCCTGTCCTTTCTACATTGTTGCTGGCTGGATGTTAGGATGGGGAAATGGCTGTCTTTGGTGTCAAGCCACTCAGCATTCACTCCGTCTGTCTTTGTCACAATGTGGCCATGTGGCTGTCATATCTCATGTCTCATATTCCTCGGTTTGTTCTTTCACAGCTCCGTTACCATGACTGCAGGATGGGAGGGGTGTTGCTGTGAGGACAGTGAACTGGGGGGGATGAACTAAAAACCTGGAGTTTGGAGAACAGATTTTAATGTCTAGGAAATGCAAAAGAGGTACAAGGCCAACCGTCTGTGGACACAGGCAGCCCTGAGTGACAGTCTGCCATGCTCAAAACTCAGAAAGAACTATGACTCACAGCTATTGAAAACTGCATCACACTTCATTTGTGCCAGGCCATGTGCCTCCACTATTTAAACTCACAGACATATACAGGCTGAATCCATTGTAGCCATTAGAACTCCATCAGGACAACAAAGTGCAC
>NW_022992177.1:574304-639304 GCF_902827175.1 Gymnodraco acuticeps | reverse complement strand
AAATAGACTGCTACAGGTAAAATAGACTGCTACAGGTACAACAGACTGCTACAGGTACAACAGACTGCTACAGGTACAACAGACTGCTACAGGTAAAATAGACTGCTACAGGTACAACAGACTGCTACAGGTACAACAGACTGCTACAGGTACAACAGACTGCTACAGGTAAAATAGACTGCTACAGGTACAAACAGACTGCTACAGGTACAACAGACTGCTACAGGTACAACAGACTGCTACAGGTACAACAGACTGCTACAGGTACAACAGACTGCTACAGGTACAACAGACTGCTACAGGTACAACAGACAGCTACAGGTACAACAGACTGCTACAGGTACAACAGGCTGCTACAGGTACAACAGACTGCTACAGGTAAAACAGACTGCTACAGGTAAAACAGACTGCTACAGGTACAACAGACTGCTACAGGTACAACAGACTGCTACAGGTACAACAGACTGCTACAGGTAAAACAGACTGCTACAGGTACAACAGACTGCTACAGGTAAAACAGACTGCTACAGGTAAAACAGACTGCTACAGGTAAAACAGACTGCTACAGGTACAACAGACTGCTACAGGTAAAACAGACTGCTACAGGTACAACAGACTGCTACAGGTACAACAGACTGCTACAGGTAAAACAGATTGCTACAGGTACAACAGACTGCTACAGGTACAACAGACTGCTACAGGTACAACAGACTGCTACAGGTAAAACAGATTGCTACAGGTACAACAGACTGCTACAGGTACAACAGACTGCTACAGGTACAACAGACTGCTACAGGTAAAACAGACAGCTACAGGTACAACAGACTGCTACAGGTAAAACAGACAGCTACAGGTACAACAGACTGCTACAGGTACAACAGACAGCTACAGGTAAAACAGACTGCTACAGGTAAAACAGACTGCTACAGGTAAAACAGACTGCTACAGGTACAACAGACTGCTACAGGTACAACAGACTGCTACAGGTACAACAGACTGCTACAGGTACAACAGACAGCTACAGGTACAACAGACTGCTACAGGTAAAACAGACTGCTACAGGTACAACAGACTGCTACAGGTAAAACAGACAGCTACAGGTACAACAGACTGCTACAGGTACAACAGACTGCTACAGGTACAACAGACTGCTACAGGTACAACAGACTGCTACAGGTAAAACAGACAGCTACAGGTACAACAGACTGCTACAGGTAAAACAGATTGCTACAGGTACAACAGACTGCTACAGGTAAAACAGACAGCTACAGGTACAACAGACTGCTACAGGTAAAACAGACTGCTACAGGTACAACAGACTGCTACAGGTAAAACAGACAGCTACAGGTACAACAGACTGCTACAGGTACAACAGACTGCTACAGGTACAACAGACTGCTACAGGTAAAACAGACAGCTACAGGTACAACAGACTGCTACAGGTAAAACAGACAGCTACAGGTACAACAGACTGCTACAGGTACAACAGACTGCTACAGGTAAAACAGACAGCTACAGGTACAACAGACTGCTACAGGTAAAACAGATTGCTACAGGTACAACAGATTGCTACAGGTACAACAGACTGCTACAGGTACAACAGACTGCTACAGGTAAAACAGACTGCTACAGGTACAACAGACAGCTACAGGTAAAACAGACTGCTACAGGTACAACAGACTGCTACAGGTACAACAGACTGCTACAGGTACAACAGACTGCTACAGGTACAACAGACTGCTACAGGTACAACAGACAGCTACAGGTACAACAGACTGCTACAGGTACAACAGACTGCTACAGGTAAAACAGACTGCTACAGGTACAACAGACTGCTACAGGTACAACAGACTGCTACAGGTACAACAGACTGCTACAGGTAAAACAGACAGCTACAGGTACAACAGACAGCTACAGGTACAACAGACTGCTACAGGTACAACAGACAGCTACAGGTACAACAGACTGCTACAGGTACAACAGACTGCTACAGGTAAAACAGACTGCTACAGGTACAACAGACTGCTACAGGTACAACAGACTGCTACAGGTACAACAGACTGCTACAGGTAAAACAGACAGCTACAGGTACAACAGACAGCTACAGGTACAACAGACTGCTACAGGTACAACAGACTGCTACAGGTACAACAGACTGCTACAGGTACAACAGACTGCTACAGGTAAAACAGACTGCTACAGGTACAACAGACAGCTACAGGTACAACAGACTGCTACAGGTACAACAGACTGCTACAGGTAAAACAGACAGCTACAGGTACAACAGACTGCTACAGGTACAACAGACAGCTACAGGTAAAACAGACTGCTACAGGTAAAACAGACAGCTACAGGTACAACAGACAGCTACAGGTACAACAGACAGCTACAGGTAAAACAGACTGCTACAGGTAAAACAGACAGCTACAGGTAAAACAGACAGCTACAGGTACAACAGACAGCTACAGGTAAAACAGACTGCTACAGGTACAACAGACTGCTACAGGTAAAACAGACAGCTACAGGTACAACAGACAGCTACAGGTACAACAGACTGCTACAGGTACAACAGACTGCTACAGGTAAAACAGACTGCTACAGGTACAACAGACAGCTACAGGTACAACAGACTGCTACAGGTACAACAGACTGCTACAGGTACAACAGACTGCTACAGGTACAACAGACTGCTACAGGTAAAACAGACAGCTACAGGTACAATAGACTGCTACAGGTAAAACAGACTGCTACAGGTAAAACAGACTGCTACAGGTAAAACAGACTGCTACAGGTACAACAGACTGCTACAGGTAAAACAGACTGCTACAGGTAAAACAGACAGCTACAGGTACAATAGACTGCTACAGGTAAAACAGACTGCTACAGGTACAATAGACTGCTACAGGTAAAACAGACTGCTACAGGTACAACAGACTGCTACAGGTAAAACAGACTGCTACAGGTACAATAGACTGCTACAGGTAAAACAGACAGCTACAGGTACAATAGACTGCTACAGGTAAAACAGACTGCTACAGGTAAAACAGACTGCTACAGGTAAAACAGACTGCTACAGGTACAACAGACTGCTACAGGTAAAACAGACTGCTACAGGTAAAACAGACTGCTACAGGTAAAACAGACTGCTAAAGGTAAAACAGACTGCTACAGGTACAACAGACAGCTACAGGTAAAACAGACTGCTACAGGTACAACAGACTGCTACAGGTAAAACAGACAGCTACAGGTACAACAGACTGCTACAGGTAAAACAGACTGCTACAGGTAAAACAGACTGCTACAGGTACAACAGACTGCTACAGGTACAACAGACTGCTACAGGTAAACAGACAGCTACAGGTACAACAGACTGCTACAGGTAAAACAGACTGCTACAGGTAAAACAGACAGCTACAGGTACAACAGACTGCTACAGGTAAAACAGACAGCTACAGGTACAACAGACTGCTACAGGTAAAACAGACTGCTACAGGTAAAACAGACTGCTACAGGTAAAACAGACTGCTACAGGTAAAATAGATTGCTACAGGTAAAACAGACAGCTACAGGTACAACAGACTGCTACAGGTACAACAGACTGCTACAGGTACAACAGACTGCTACAGGTACAACAGACTGCTACAGGTAAAACAGACAGCTACAGGTACAACAGACTGCTACAGGTAAAACAGACTGCTACAGGTAAAACAGACTGCTACAGGTACAACAGACTGCTACAGGTACAACAGACTGCTACAGGTACAACAGACTGCTACAGGTACAACAGACTGCTACAGGTACAACAGACTGCCTACAGGTAAACAGACTGCTACAGGTACAACATACTGCTACAGGTAAAACAGACTGCTACAGGTAAAACAGACTGCTACAGGTAAAACAGATTGCTACAGGTACAACAGACTGCTACAGGTAAAACAGACAGCTAAAGGTAAAACAGACTGCTACAGGTACAACAGACAGCTACAGGTAAAACAGACTGCTACAGGTACAACAGACTGCTACAGGTACAACAGACTGCTACAGGTACAACAGACTGCTACAGGTAAAATAGATTGCTACAGGTAAAACAGACAGCTACAGGTAAAACAGACTGCTACAGGTACAACAGACTGCTACAGGTAAAACAGATTGCTACAGTTACAACAGATTGCTACAGGTAAAATAGATTGCTACAGGTAAAACAGACTGCTACAGTTACAACAGATTGCTACAGGTAAAATAGATTGCTACAGGTAAAACAGACTGCTACAGTTACAACAGATTGCTACAGGTACAACAGACTGCTACAGGTACAACAGACTGCTACAGGTAAAACAGACAGCTACAGGTACAACAGACTGCTACAGGTACAACAGATTGCTACAGGTACAACAGATTGCTACAGGTAAAACAGACTGCTACAGGTAAAATAGATTGCTACAGGTAAAACAGACAGCTACAGGTACAACAGACAGCTACAGGTAAAACAGACTGCTACAGGTACAACAGACTGCTACAGGTAAAATAGATTGCTACAGGTATAACAGACTGCTACAGGTACAACAGATTGCTACAGGTAAAATAGACTGCTACAGGTAAAACAGACTGCTACAGGTACAACAGACAGCTACAGGTACAACAGACTGCTACAGGTACAACAGACTGCTACAGGTAAAACAGACTGCTACAGGTAAAACAGACAGCTACAGGTAAAACAGACTGCTACAGGTAAAACAGACTGCTACAGGTAAAACAGACTGCTACAGGTACAACAGACTGCTACAGGTAAAACAGACTGCTACAGGTACAACAGACTGCTACAGGTAAAACAGACTGCTACAGGTAAAATAGACTGCTACAGGTAAAACAGACTGCTACAGGTACAACAGACAGCTACAGGTACAACAGACTGCTACAGGTACAACAGACTGCTACAGGTAAAACAGACTGCTACAGGTAAAACAGACAGCTACAGGTAAAACAGACTGCTACAGGTACAACAGACAGCTACAGGTACAACAGACTGCTACAGGTAAAACAGACTGCTACAGGTACAACAGACTGCTACAGGTACAACAGACTGCTACAGGTACAACAGACTGCTACAGGTACAACAGACAGCTACAGGTAAAATAGACTGCTACAGGTAAAACAGACTGCTACAGGTAAAACAGACAGCTACAGGTAAAATAGACTGCTACAGGTAAAACAGACTGCTACAGGTAAAACAGACTGCTACAGGTAAAACAGACTGCTACAGGTAAAACAGACTGCTACAGGTAAAACAGACTGCTACAGGTACAACAGATTGCTACAGGTAAAACAGACTGCTACAGGTACAACAGACTGCTACAGGTAAAACAGACTGCTACAGGTAAAACAGACTGCTACAGGTAAAACAGACTGCTACAGGTAAAACAGACAGCTACAGGTAAAACAGACTGCTACAGGTAAAACAGACTGCTACAGGTAAAACAGACTGCTACAGGTAAAACAGACAGCTACAGGTAAAACAGACTGCTACAGGTAAAACAGACTGCTACAGGTAAAACAGACTGCTACAGGTAAAACAGACTGCTACAGGTAAAACAGACAGCTACAGGTACAACAGATTGCTACAGGTAAAACAGACTGCTACAGGTACAACAGACTGCTACAGGTAAAACAGACTGCTACAGGTAAAACAGACTGCTACAGGTAAAACAGACTGCTACAGGTACAACAGACTGCTACAGGTACAACAGACTGCTACAGGTACAACAGACTGCTACAGGTAAAACAGACAGCTACAGGTACAACAGATTGCTACAGGTACAACAGATTGCTACAGGTAAAACAGACTGCTACAGGTAAAACAGACTGCTACAGGTACAACAGACTGCTACAGGTAAAACAGACAGCTACAGGTACAACAGATTGCTACAGGTAAAACAGACTGCTACAGGTAAAACAGACTGCTACAGGTACAACAGACTGCTACAGGTACAACAGACTGCTACAGGTACAACAGACTGCTACAGGTAAAACAGACAGCTACAGGTACAACAGACTGCTACAGGTACAACAGACTGCTACAGGTACAACAGACTGCTACAGGTACAACAGATTGCTACAGGTACAACAGACTGCTACAGGTAAAACAGACAGCTACAGGTACAACAGACTGCTACAGGTACAACAGACTGCTACAGGTAAAACAGACTGCTACAGGTACAACAGACTGCTACAGGTACAACAGACTGCTACAGGTACAACAGACTGCTACAGGTACAACAGATTGCTACAGGTACAACAGACTGCTACAGGTAAAACAGACAGCTACAGGTACAACAGACTGCTACAGGTACAACAGACTGCTACAGGTAAAACAGACTGCTACAGGTACAACAGACTGCTACAGGTACAACAGACTGCTACAGGTACAACAGACTGCTACAGGTACAACAGACAGCTACAGGTAAAACAGATTGCTACAGGTAAAATAGATTGCTACAGGTACAACAGACTGCTACAGGTACAACAGACTGCTACAGGTACAACAGACTGCTACAGGTACAACAGACTGCTACAGGTACAACAGACTGCTACAGGTACAACAGACTGCTACAGGTAAAACAGACTGCTACAGGTACAACAGACTGCTACAGGTACAACAGACTGCTACAGGTAAAACAGACAGCTACAGGTACAACAGACAGCTACAGGTAAAACAGACTGCTACAGGTAAAACAGACAGCTACAGGTACAACAGACTGCTACAGGTAAAACAGATTGCTACAGGTAAAATAGATTGCTACAGGTACAACAGACTGCTACAGGTAAAACAGACTGCTACAGGTACAACAGACTGCTACAGGTACAACAGACTGCTACAGGTACAACAGGCTGCTACAGGTACAACAGACTGCTACAGGTACAACAGACTGCTACAGGTAAAATAGATTGCTACAGGTACAACAGACTGCTACAGGTAAAACAGACTGCTACAGGTACAACAGACTGCTACAGGTACAACAGACTGCTACAGGTACAACAGACTGCTACAGGTACAACAGACTGCTACAGGTACAACAGACTGCTACAGGTAAAACAGACAGCTACAGGTACAACAGACTGCTACAGGTAAAATAGATTGCTACAGGTACAACAGATTGCTACAGGTACAACAGACTGCTACAGGTACAACAGACTGCTACAGGTACAACAGACTGCTACAGGTACAACAGACTGCTACAGGTACAACAGACTGCTACAGGTAAAATAGATTGCTATAGGTACAACAGATTGCTACAGGTACAACAGACTGCTACAGGTACAACAGATTGCTACAGGTACAACAGACTGCTACAGGTACAACAGACTGCTACAGGTACAACAGACTGCTACAGGTACAACAGACTGCTACAGGTACAACAGACTGCTACAGGTACAACAGATTGCTACAGGTACAACAGACTGCTACAGGTACAACAGACTGCTACAGGTACAACAGACAGCTACAGGTACAACAGACTGCTACAGGTACAACAGACTGCTACAGGTACAACAGATTGCTACAGGTACAACAGACTGCTACAGGTACAACAGACTGCTACAGGTACAACAGACTGCTACAGGTACAACAGACTGCTACAGGTACAACAGATTGCTACAGGTACAACAGATTGCTACAGGTACAACAGACTGCTACAGGTACAACAGACTGCTACAGGTAAAACAGACAGCTACAGGTACAACAGACTGCTACAGGTAAAATAGATTGCTACAGGTACAACAGATTGCTACAGGTACAACAGACTGCTACAGGTACAACAGACTGCTACAGGTACAACAGACTGCTACAGGTACAACAGACTGCTACAGGTACAACAGACTGCTACAGGTAAAATAGATTGCTACAGGTACAACAGATTGCTACAGGTACAACAGACTGTTACAGGTACAACAGACTGCTACAGGTACAACAGATTGCTACAGGTACAACAGACTGCTACAGGTACAACAGACTGCTACAGGTAAAACAGACTGCTACAGGTACAACAGATTGCTACAGGTAAAATAGATTACTACAGGTACAACAGATTGCTACAGGTACAACAGACTGCTACAGGTACAACAGACTGCTACAGGTACAACAGACTGCTACAGGTACAACAGACTGCTACAGGTACAACAGACTGCTACAGGTAAAACAGACTGCTACAGGTACAACAGACTGCTACAGGTACAACAGACAGCTACAGGTACAACAGATTGCTACAGGTAAAATAGATTGCTACAGGTACAACAGACTGCTACAGGTACAACAGACTGCTACAGGTACAACAGACTGCTACAGGTAAAACAGACAGCTACAGGTACAACAGACTGCTACAGGTACAACAGACTGCTACAGGTAAAACAGACAGCTACAGGTACAACAGACTGCTACAGGTACAACAGATTGCTACAGGTAAAATAGATTGCTACAGGTACAACAGATTGCTACAGGTACAAAAGACTGCTACAGGTACAACAGACTGCTACAGGTAAAACAGACTGCTACAGGTACAACAGACTGCTACAGGTACAACAGGCTGCTCCAGGTACAACAGACACAAAAGACACACTGACTTTCTCTCTTTGCTGCTGTCATTCTGTCTTTCAGCTCTAGGGATCTTGCTCAGAGTGTCAAGGGTTGTCATTTTGCGCAAATATATTTGTGTGTGTTTGAACACTGTGAGCATATGTATTCAGCAGGGGTGTGTGAACAGACGGGGAACACTGTACTGTGACCAATCGCTGCTAGCAGCTCCGGTCAGAGAACGCTGCAGAAGGTCACACACATGTATGGACATATCCACACACACACTCTTTATAATGATGAACTATGAAACAATTACCATCCTTGGTGACCAATAGATTTTGTTGTTATTAGGCAATGCCTGTGTGCGTTTGAGAATTCTCCCATATCTGAGTCCACCTTATGACCCTGCACAGATGTCTGTCGGTAGTTTAGGTTTGGTAGCATTACATGCTTTTAGTAGTCCAACTGTTGGCCTGTAGAAATCTAATCTGTAAAACTGGCATTAACAAACAAAGGCCAATGTCGAAATAAGTCCCTGCATAGAAATAAAACACACTGGGCTACTAATTATCCTACCTTTATGCATCATTTCTAAACATGTGTGTGTACTGTGGCAAAACTGAGACTGGATCAGCCTTTAGCCAGACAACCCTGAGTTTTTTTGCTTTACTTTGCAAACCATGTTGTGTCATTTACTGTAAGTGGTCTCATTGAAGTGAATGAAGAGGCTTTGACACAGTGCTTTTGTCTAAATAAGGGGCTAATTAAAAATAATGAGCTGCGTGGACTGTCAGTCTACCAGCCATGTAAACTATCCTGTAGAAAATAGTGGCTATCAACTTGTTTATCTGTGTTAGTGTGTTGTTCATCCAGAATATAAACATGTTTTATATAAACTAAATGAAGAAGTTACACTTGATGAACTTTATAGTTTGCTTGTTTGTGTGCAATTGTTTACTGTGTTCCTTTTGATAGGCCTGCAGTGCCCTTTTTTACAGAATGAAGACCACAATCCTTTTCTGCAAATCAAGCAGCATGACACCCAAACTAGTCCAACAACACTTGAACATTGTTCAGTTTTCAACACTTTAGGACTGGTTAAAAGGATTGCATTTATGACGCCTCATGTACAAATCAGCATTCACACACATGTATACAGAGCAGGCCCGGTTCCAGAACAAAATGACTCAGGGTGCATCTGAGATTAGAGAGAGATTAGGTGCAGTGGTAAAGTGCTATTTTTATAAGTGGGGAGTGGACCTAACACCCTCTAGGGGGGTCCTCACCTCCTCTAAGGAGGTCCGGGGGCATGCTCCCCCGGGAAGATTTGTTTTTAAATATTGAAGTTAAAAGCATCAATCTGGTGCACTTATGGCGCGTTTCCACTGCAGCGGGTAGCCCCGTTTAAGCGTCCTTAACCGTCCTCAAGCGGCCAGGCCGGCTTTTGGTGGCGTTTCCATATAGCCTAGTACCGGCCAGCGGGTACTTTTTCCCTCTTTTTCCGGCCTCATAAAATCGTGGTTCCCTCAGACCAGGGCCAGGGCTGAACTAGTGACGTCAACACTCTCGACTGCTGATTGGTCAGAGAGAATCGTCACAAGATTGCGTGCGAGTTCATCCCTAGCGTCGCATATATATCTAGAAGCAAGCTTGCAGCATTTTTATACACAGCATTTTGTAAACGGAGGAGCTACAAAAATGGCTACTTCTAAGAAAAGCACACCGTGGTCGACCGAGGAGGTGACGACGTTCCTTCATCTCATTGGGGATGATAAAATCCAGCGGGAGCTCGACGGAACAACGAGAAATGTGAACAAAAACAAAGCTGATCGCCCCGCCTACACTGCGTTGCTAGCCCAGGTCCTAAACTGTAATGGAAATGCGCCACGGCCTGGGCCGGCCAGCGAGGCAGCCCGAGGCCAGAGCGAAGACGCTTAGGGACGCTTAAACGGGGCTACCCCGCTGCAGTGGAAACGCGCCATTAGAGTGCAAAATGAAGAGATCTATGGATCTATGTGCTCTTTGCTTGATTCATGCCTTCCCAGTCCCTTATCACGTAGCCTATAAGAGCATGGCGCCAGTTGTTGTAGCCAGTTGTGGTGAAGGCATCTGACTTACTTAAACCGAAATGTCTACATGCATAGCAGAAGATGGCATCTTTTTTACATGAATATTCCAGCCAATCTCTGTTTTGAAACCATGAGCTGCAAAATGAGCGCCTCACCCCACTGTACAGGCGAGTTGGGTACTTTTTTAAATATACCTGGGCAGGCTCTGTTTTCCCGAGGTCCTCTGGCACTTGCGGGCCGCTGAGGGGTGGCGGTGTTTGGGGCAACAAAGATGGCTGCGGCTGCTCTGCCTACGTGGGCGAGGCGGGCAAAGCCGGCAAGTCGGGCGGAAGGACGTTACTGTCCACGACAGTGGCCGCGGGTAACGTAATGTCCCCATGATCTGAACTGTTATTACCTGCAGTAGATGCAGTATTACTGCTGGCGATTAGGGCTGGTTGTTTCAACCATTTTCTGATGTCCATCACTGACTGCTGTGTAAGCACCTTGCAGATGACAAACGCGCAGCGGCACAGGTCACGCGCACCTGACATAATAACGTTACTTACCGTTTAAATTGACCAAATGCAGCAGACAATGTTATTTAACCACAATTACAATTTATTTTCTTTCAACTAAATTCCTCTTCTTATTACTACTATTATTATTATTATATATGTAATATTTTTCACTTTTCAAATGAGGGTGCATAACGACTCAACTGAGGGTGCAATGCACCCTTATGCACCCCCGTAGAACCGGGCCTGATACAGAGGCAGAGGCTGCCATACAAGAGACTAACATCTCACACACAGTTGGCAGGAGTAAATTGGGGTTGGGTTTTTTGCCCAAGAACACTTTTTGCGCGTTTCCACTGCAGCGGGTAGCTCGCTTAAGCGTGCCGAGCCGTGCGGGGCCCGTTTTTGGTTGCGTTTCCACTTGGCCTAGTTTTGGCCCGAAGCTAATTTTTCACCTTTTTTCTGGCCCGACTAAATCGTGGTTCTAGGGCCAGGAACAACCAGGCTGAGTATATGCTAAACTAGAGAGAGAATCGCTGGCAAGGGGGCTACAACTACAACAAGATGAACATATTTGACCGTGATTTAATTGTAATACACGTTTCAAAATGATGCCGAAGTAACAACATACTGATACCGGTTAGTAAAAACCATGAATTAATGATTTGACAAATCTGCAGACAGACGGCAGGCGAAAAACCTTTTAAAATGCGTGTTTTCTAAATGGAGCTTGGCTAAGCTAACGTTATATATGCTCCGACCGTCCACACTCACAACAACGGCCTATACAGACATAAATAAACCAGCGACTGTATTCGCCATGACACAGGCAGTCTGTGGTTTGTACTTGTTTAACTTGTGTCTAGTTTCTGAACAGATATGAGGAGCTGTGAGCTCTGAGTGCTAAGAGCTAACGGCTGTGTTGTTTTTCTGGGGCTCTCATTGAAGATTACGTCACGGCTCCGCCTACACTGCGTTACTATAGTAACTACCCCAGTTCCTAAACTGTAATGGAAGCGCAGCATTAAAGTGAGCCGGGTCTAATAAGGCCTAACCAAACCGAGCGAGGCCTGCAGTGGAAACGCGCCAAGATGGCGCATTTCCACTGCAGGCCTGTCTTAGACTTGTTGACTGCAGGGCTGGGGATCAAACCACTGACCTTCCAGTTGGTGGATGACTGCTCTACCTCCTGAGCCAAAACCACCTTCTGGTTTCCACTTTTTAAGGTCTTAATGAACCTTTTTGGTGTTTGCCAGAGAGGGTACGTCAGTCAAGAGTTTGATAGTGTTTCTCCTTTTGTCTGACAATATCTCAACATAATGATAACACTCTGATAACACCTCTGATAACACTTCCCCCTCTGCTCCCTGTTGAGCACCACTCAGTTGGACTTCAGCCCTGAGAATAAGACGCCCATCCTGGGGGGATTTTTTTCTGCATGGAAGTTGGGAACGTGGAATCAGAAAAGACCATGTTCAAAGCTTCGATTACTACAAAGACTACTCATAGCGGTGGCCAGAAGGTCTTCAGTGCCTGTCACGGTGGCAACTGAAGAACCTGCTGGGGAGCATCAGCAGTGGATGATGAAAAAGGCTTTCAGGCTTCGATAGCTCGGAGACCTTGTTAATCAGCAGAAAGTTATCATCAGGCCAGAAGGACTGAATCTTCTGAAGTTACTAAAGCAAAAACTTTTTAGATGCCAAGAAAAAGTATTTTTGGTTGGTCTCCGAGAGGTTTTAGTAAAGCATTGGCAGGACCGAAGGGGGTGCTGCCTTATTGTGGCATCAAATTGCAAAGTTTCACAGTTTTACATGTTTCTTTCGTAGAAACCCAGCAACATTAATAAATGTTATTTCACCATTTGAAGATTGACTGGCATTTGTAGCGCCCTCTTGTTCTGCAGTTGTTTAACAGCATCTGACTACAGATTACAGTACAATTACAATATTAATGTAATGAGAATATGCATGTATTGAACACATTTTGATTTTCAAAAACTTGTCACTAACCTCATTGGCTTACTTTCTTGTTGTTTGTTTTATAAAAAACAACATACATTCAATGTCAAACCTTAAACAATTAAAAGGTATACATTTTGAATGCCTGCTCAGGGCTGTAACTACAGTTTGGCAACATTTACAGAGTAGAGACTGTTAAGATTTAAGCTCTTTAAGAAGTCTCACCAGTGAGTTAATGCATTTAGATTAATTAAAAGTGCTTGATTAAGGCATTGAGGAGCTAGAGGGTGGCTGTGAATTGGTTGAGTGTACAATAGAAGAAGCCAGAGATAAACTCTGACCCCACTCTAGAGTCTCCGCAGAACGGTCCACCCTATGACCTCTGAGAGCAACTGGGGAGGACGCACAGTGTTTCTGAAAAGTTACTGCCTTCAGTCCTCCTCACTGTACTTTCTTTTCAGTTGCTGTTTTCACAGAGCTATAGAGCAGTGATTTAACATTGTTTTGAATTGGTGTAGTATTATAAACAATACAACACACCTGGTCCATGTGGAGCCGCTGTAACTCTTTTCATTTCACTTTATTTGGCCCTCTGATGTTATGTTGTGCCATGGGCGAAAGAAGCAGCAGCAGACTGGTCACAGTATAACCACGGACTCTATTGGAAGAAAAACATTGTGTTGTTCTCCAAGGTTTTTGGAAAAGAGTTGTTGCTGTTTGTAATTTCCATGGATTATAAAGTCAACAAAAAACACATGATCTCATCAGTGAAGCACAACATATAATGAACAGTGCACTGAGCAGGCAGGTTTGTAGAAAGGAGGTGCATTTTTCTGCTTCAGAACTAAATAAAGACAGAATTAACCTGAATAGAAAAGGGTTAAACCAAAACTTACATCACAATCAGAGTGTACTTGAAGTAACTGTATTTGAAGAATTTGTAGGTTGTGTAGTTTGGCCTCACTTTTTCTGAAAGTTCTGACAGTAATTTGTAAGTGAATATAAATCAGCATGGCCACAATAATAAAAATCAGCATCCTCTGTGAGTCTGTGAAACTCTTTAAAGTTGCGTAATAATTGCCTTTTTTTTTTACAGCATTCTTGGAGTCTGGACTGCTATGTGGATAAACACGCTGACTGGAGTTCGTCTGGGGGCAGCAGCTGGCCTGACAGGTGAATGACTTCACTCGAGAAAAGTATAAATCTTTCCAAACACCAAAACAGAACGAAACATGAAACCATTACAGTATTTGGAACCCGTGAATTTTGCTCCCGTGTCGTGTTATCCCATGAATGTGCATATGGACATGGGGTTGTGTGTGTGTGTGTGTATGTGATTCAGGGTTTGGACTGTGAAAGCATCTGGCCTCTCCGGCCTGGCTGTGTCTCCTGCTGTGGGTCAGTCAGGCTGTTTGGACATGAAGTGGCTGTGAGTGTGTGTGTGTGCAGCTTGCTAGCTTGGGAGTGTTTATGTCTGTAATAGGCACTTAACCACACAAACCCAGCAGGCAGATAAAGAGGAACGCCAGGCGAGACGCTCAGTGGTGTTAACAGCAAGTTCTTTAAGTTACTGTGATAATTTATTTAATGTGGTTTTCTCTGCAGAACCACATTATGTAGCAGCCCTTGTCTGCTGAGAGATTATTCGAGCAGGGGGGGCTAGTGTATCACTTACACACAGAGCAAGAGATGGATGAGCGAGAGAGATGGAGGGGGTGTGTGGCTGTAAAGTATGTGGGGTGTCGGTTCATGTTATTTGTATTTATTCCCGGATTAAAAAAGGAGAGATGGGGATGGTGGGGGTGTGGTTTTTACAGGGTGTTAAATACTTATCCATCATTTGGTGCGCTGGAGTGGAGGCTGGTGGGGGAGAGAAAGCAGCATTATGGCTGGTGTCGGCACAGTAGTAGTGGGTTAATCCAGAGAAGAGAAGCATGCTCTGACAGGGAGAAAAAGTTGGAGAATCCTGTGGAAAAGGAGATTCTGATGGGGGGGGGAAGCAACAGTAGAGAAGAAGAAAAACAAATCTCAGTGCTGCTGAGGACGAGAGGAGAAACAGAGACGTAAAGGGTTGGAAAAAGAGGGAGAGAGGGGAGGGGGGGGACCAAGTTGGGAGAGAAGCAGTAATAGGCAAGAAGAGGGAGGTGAAGAGAACGGAAGAGGGAAGGGAGAAAGGAGGTGGTGATAGTGAGTGGGAGAGGAGGAGGACAGTCTGGTGGGACGGGCAAAAGACAAGGAAAGAGAAGAGAGTGATAGGGATATGTCAGTAGACTGGTTAGGGATGGGGGAACTAACAGATGCATAGAGATAAGACAAGGTCTCAGGAGAGGGATACAAGAGTGCAATGTAGAGTAACAGTGTTTTAGTGAGAGGTAAGAGAAGGAGTTAGGGGGGGAGGAAGAGATTAGGGGGAAAAGGCAGAGTGATAGACTGGTAGAGAAGAGGGAGGAGAGAAGAGCTGGATGAGAGAGAGGAGGGAGGCCGTCTCATAGAGCGCATACAGCACGCGTGGAGCTGGTGTTAGAGCGAAAGAGAGACAGAGAGAGGGAGGGAGGGAGGGAGGGTGGGAGGAGAGAGGGAAACAGAGGGAGGGGGTGAGGTATTTAAGCGCCGGAGCAGGACAGCACAGGCGAAGCTCTGAACTCCCTGAGAGTGAAGGTAGGACAGGGAGAGGAGGCAGAAGAACAGAGCTCTACAGTTTTCCTGACGGCCAAGCCCACACACTCACACACACAAATATAGCGCATACAAACACACTCTCACGCACGCACTTTTGGACTTTCGACTCAATTGTGGACTCCAAAAGCTGTCCTTCTCTGGAACTCTACCTGTGCCTTCCTCGCTCCCACTCATCACTCTCCTCAACTCCTCACCCACCGTCCCTGCCTCCGCCCCCCGCTTGGTGAGGGCAGATGGCCGTGGCGCGGGCCTCTCTCGGGGGTGCCTTAGGCTGTGCCCTGCTGGCCCTAGTCTTGGGGAGCAGCAGCATGGATTTCGGGGCACCCCCCGCAAGCTTCTACCCACGTTTCAACCCCTTCTTCTTCCTGTGCACCCACCACGGGGAGCTGGAGGGAACCGGGATGACAGAAGGTGGGGGAGAGGTGCTACTCACCCTTCAAATTACGGGGAACCCCATCGCCTACACCCCTGGACAGGAGTACCAAGGTGAGCACACCCCCTACGGTGTCCACTTTGTTTTTCTTGCTATGTTGACGAGAATGGGATTTATCTTTTAGCAAATTGTGTTGTATAACAAAAAAAATGAAATGTGTTGAATTGATCTGATTGTAAATTTCACTGATTGTAAAACATAAAATGCATTTTGTATTATTTAACGATAGATTTCGCCCTGTGATAAATTCACTTTAAAATTGTAATTTGTTCTTGATGAGTAGACACTGCTAAAATGTGCTTGAATTGTTGCATGTAATACATTTTACAAGAAAGAAAAATAAAACAACGTTATGATCAAGAACTTTACACACACGTGTGCAGTGAACACATTTCACTTGCAGCTGTGCTTTGCACATGAGGTACCGCTTTGGTGTGTGCACACAGTATGGGAGTGTGCAGTTTGTGTGGGGAGCTGTTGTTGGAAACCAGCATTTATGTAACTGTAATAAGTAGTGATGCTGAGTGGGACTCCTGTTTAGTGCCGTGAGCAGCTCTGGTGTTTTACTGCGCTGTGATCCTGATGCTCCATGTGTAGATGGCTTCTCCACAGGACTAACAGTGAGATCCCTCTATCTGAATGAAAGCGGGTGCGAATGGACAACCGGAGCACATTACAAAGATCTGATTGCTGGAAGTAAAGACTTAGAGATGAGTAAATGATGTCTAGCATGTAAGAGGAGAAAGAGATTAATGTCCTCTTTCCCACGCTGATGTGCTGGCACCTGATCTGGAAAAATGATCCCCCTCTGACCTCCCAAACTGTCTCATCATTCCTCACTCACTCACTTAACACTAGGGACAGTGACCTGCACAGGCCACCACAGACACACTGGGGTCACATTCCCATGCAGCTATCTTCTTCTCTAAATGTATACACATGATCAAATCTAACATCCTAAATATACACACATTTTGTGTACTTTGCCCACATCTTCTCCTGACCCTGTCTTTGCTGTATTTCATCTAATTTGATATGGCAAACACTGGCTTTATTACCCTGTCCTTGCGCTGCTAACAACTGCAATCCATTATCATGGCAAATAAACCTCTTCATTTCAAAAAGGATATGTGAAGCAGAGTTTGTGTAATTGAAAGAAGAGGATATGAGAAGGCCAAGAAAACAGAGCTGGAAACGAGAGGATTCTGGAAGAAGCCATATTATCCTCTGTCTGAAAATAACAGCCCGGATCAGCCCTTCAGTCAAGCACCTTTTAACAGGGCCGGGCTTTTAGGGAGAGATTTGAATAACTAGCTGGTGGATGGGAGGGATAGCGCACGGAGAGGTTTAAATAATTAGCATTAGAAATGTGGTGGACTGGGAGGAGGGAGAGATTTAAATAGGGCCACGGCTGGGATCGGATGGAGTAGGGGGGAGATTTAAATGACGATGAGAGGATTGAGCAGATAAGATACCAGCAGCGGGGCTTGCACGGAAAAATGACATTGTTCCAAGCTGCTCACTTATTTTCTCCGTCCCATGATTTGGCACATGGTGTTCCCTCATTGTTACATTTCTGGGGTTTTGACTGAGTTTGCATGGAAGAATAAACTGCAAGTGTAACGTGGCTGTCTGTGTGTTTAGTTTTGAAATCAGGACCAATACCAGTCTCTCTTTCATCTCATAGAAAAATAGCTGGTTACATCCATTCTTTCATGTTCTCACCACAGTCACTGTCATTGTTGCAAGAATTGTGTGGTCTGAGAGCTATACATACGGTTAGATTGAGGGTTGATGTATCTGTCTGTTCTCCTGAAAGCAGAATGAAAGAAAAGCAGTAAATCACATCTTCTGCTGGTGTGAGGGAAAGGGCAAGGAAAGTGCTTGTGCCATTTTTGTCTTCTGCGAAAGAGCTTTTGTATTTGAGCGTGCTTCTTTATTTGGTTTGATCTCAATCGTTTTTTTCCAGATAGCTTTTTACGTGCACTCTGGGCTTTAGTTTTGGATTACATTTGGTTTAATCTTCTAAAAGCAACGTGTGATCTAACCCCTGAAAGAGCTGCATGTGGAAATGGTGGGCGGAAGGCATTAGAGATGCTGGCCGTGTGGTTGTTGAAGGGCTGTAGAGAAGAACACTGAAGAAAGGAGAGAGGTTGTCAGTGTAGGGAGGGAAAGTAAGATGAAGAAAATAGCTTTGAAGACCTGCTACAAAAGAGACAGGAGGTGAGTGTCTCCAAGACCCACCCCAGTATTCAGTGCTGAGCCACGGGAAGATTCTGTGTGGCCGATTTGTCGTACAGTAATTGGGTTTCTGACCTGACCTCACTGCTTCCCGCTTCTCTGTTGCTTTTGAATGATAAGACCATGTGTGGGCAGCATACTGTGTGTGTGTGTGTGTGTGTGTGTGTGTGTGTGTGTGTGTGTGTGTGTGTGTGTGTGTGTGTGTGTGTGTGTGTGTGTGTGTGTGTGTGTGTGTGTGTGTGTGTGTGTGGTGTGTGTGTGTGTGTGTGTGTGTGTTGTAGACAAGATTACTGTGTTTAGCTATCAGAATGAAATGATATGAGGGGCCGTACAGGCCATAATTCATACTGGTCCTCTCACGCACATACATTCTCCTTTTACATACATATATTTTCACTCTTACATACATACATTCTCCTTTTACATACATATATTTTCACTCTTACATACATACATTCTCCTTTTACATACATATATTTTCACTCTTACATACATGCATTCTCCTTTTACATACATATATTTTCACTCTTACATACATACATTCTCCTTTTACATACATATATTTTATAATATGCATGTCTGAAGAGAATATATGTATGCAAGAGAAGAATGTATGTATGTGTGAAGACAATATATGTATGTGAGAGAAGAATGTATGTATGTGAGAGAGAAAGTATAGTGGAAACGGAAGGAGTATGGTTGAAACGGAAGGCAGGTCATTCTTGCGCTGTGATTGGGTCAGAAGGTCGAGCGGGGCGGGCTCATGTTCAGAACTTCTGATTTCAAATCAACATAACATGATGGAGGGAGATGAATCGCGTAGATTGCAGCAAGCATTAGGGGTTTTAAGGAACATTTTGTCAACCCCTGAAACTGTCACATCCCTGGCCAGGTGTCCTTGCGGGTGCGTTCGCTTTACTTATCAGAGCGTGCCGTAAGGGCGGTTACTCTTTGGTTTATAAACTCCCGCCTGGGACGGACTGATGCATTAGATTATGTGCTATATGGAGGGGACTTTGACAGAGTATTTCTCACAAAGTACACAGTAAAAGTACTTCAATGTATTGTTAGTAGCAGTCAAACTAGTACCGAGTCCAACAGTGTCAGTTTTATGAAGAACTTGTGGTAAAATATATTTGTAAAATGAAGAGCTACTGATTTGAAAAAAACGGCTCTCTGTATAGTTTAAATCTCCTAACAATGTTGTCCATTTATTCTTCTCCCCTCGAGTCCAACAGTGTCAGTTTTATTAAGAACTTTCAGTAAAAAATATTTGTAAAATATGAAGAGCAGCTGATTTGAAAAGACAAACGCGAGAGACGGCTGAGTGACCGCATTGCATAATCGCTGTATAGTTTAAATCTCCTAACAATGTTGTCCATTTTAGACACATGCTTATTATATTTACAGCCTTAATAACATTCATTTTCTGGGCTCAATGTGTGTCTTGGCCGTTTTCGTTGTGATCGCTAAATTCACCTTGTTTCCCCTTGTTTATAATTATGTTCAACGTTCCAAGCAAACGAGTGCTTTTGTTTTGAAATCACTTCCGCGAGTATCGCCCCCCCCCCCCCTCGCTACAATGACCATTAGACCATTTAGTAAGGTAAAAAACAAAAAGCAAAAACGCCTCGCAGACACTCTTCCGTTTACTTGTTTAATAAAGAAAAACAAATGGTCCGTAGATACATGGAGTCATCTAACCCTAACCCTCTCCCTCCATCATGTTGATTTGAATCAGAAGTTCTGAACATGAGCCCGCCCCGCTCGACCTTCTGAGCCAATCACAGCGCAAGAATGACCTGCCTTCCGTTTCAACCATACTCCTTCCGTTTCCACTATACTTTCTCTCACACATACATACATTCTTCTCTCACATACATATATTGTCTTCACACATACATACATTCTTCACTTGCATACATATATTGTCTTCACACATACATACATTCTTCTCTTGCATACATATATTCCAGTGACGTACGGTGAGGTTCATGGCTGGTGAGGCACTGACTCTTTCAGAGTCAGATTTACAAATATTATATTCTGACCTTAATCGAAATATTCTGTTATTTTCAAAAGCTTTTTTGGTCTGATGTTTCGATTCATTTTAAACAGACCGTTCAACAAAAGGATACCCACAATCTAAATATTGGATTGTTCTTTCTTAGTAAGAACCAATTTTCATTACCAATGTGGTCTTACCTTGACTTGAAGATGAAGTCCATGCTATCCTTCTGGACAACAATCTCTATTACTTTTTTGTAAAAGTCCTCCTTATCTTCCTCGAGTTTCAAAAGTCTAGTTTGTTGTTCGCGTCTCTGCGTAGAATAACAGTAGCAACAAGGACCTGTGGGCTCACGTGCGCCCCCTTCAGTGCGGCAGAGGTTATGGCTGCCTCCCCTAGTGCTTTTTTCATTGCCGTTGTACGGCGAGCCTAAATATCATATACGTGAAATAAGTTATTTAGAGACTATGGATGGCGAGGATAAATGTAATAAAGGGATCTACAAACATTACATTGGTGACCTACAGTGAGATGGTAACAGGCATGCGCTTAGTGCCCGCTTTCCAGCCAGTTTCTGTGAGTTGACGCATTCTGAGGTGAGGCAGAGCTCATCTGTGCCTCACCTTACCACACAGTAACTGGCTTGAGCGCGCTCACAAAATAAGTGCCCGCGCTAAATTAGTGCCCGCGCTCCAGCAAGTTACTGTGGGCTTACGTGAGGCAGAGCTCGTCCCTGCCTCACTCCTCATCGCTCCCATGTAGTTGTAGCGGAGCTCGGCAAATTTGCTGATTTTTACTATAAAAAGCGATTGGAATCATACATAAATCACATTTACAACACAGATCAGTGGAGACATTTTATTATTATTACTATTTAGTTTTTCTTTAGTTGTGTTTCCGTTACATTGTAGTATGGCCATGTATGACAGGTGAGGCTCTGCCTCCCCTGACTCCCCTGACTGCACGTCGCTGATATATTCTCTTCAGACATGCATATATTATAAAATATATGTATGTAAAAGGAGAATGTATGTATGTAAGAGTGAAAATATATGTATGTAAAAGGAGAATGTATGTATGTAAGAGTGAAAATGTATGTATGTAAAAGGAGAATGTATGTATGTAAGAGTGAAAATATATGTATGTAAAAGGAGAATGTATGTGCGTGAGAGGACCAGTATGAATTACGGCCTGTACGGCCCCTCATAAAATGACCAGGGAGAGAGGTTGCGTTGCTCTACGTGAAATGTTTGAGAGGGTGGGTGTATTGGCAGGATCATCATGGACAAAATGGAAACAGAAATACTGTAGAGACACTTTGAACTGCTGGGAAACGGAAAGAGGGGAAATGAAAAGATTTCTGTGCTTGCATTCAGACTCAAGGGTCAATACCTTTTATGTACTAGACAAATGGAGACCAAGTGTCACTCACACACACTCACATACTACCCACATACAGCCTCATCTTACAGAAGAGAGAGGGCAGCGAGAAGATGAAAGGTCACACTGGGATTTGAGTCTGTGCTCTAAATAATCAAACATGCTTTTTGAACCACTTTTGCTCCACTCAGGAAGTTCTTTATTACAAAAATGTCAAAGCATTTTTTTCTCTCTGACATATTTTAACTGCTATGTGAACGGGAGATGTACAGCAGCATGTTTATAGAGAGCAACATCAGAACATAAGACCCAGAACACCATTTCTAAACACAGTCAATCATAGGTTGCTGTTATTCCTTCCTGTGTTTTTCTTGTCCCTTTTCTTTGGAAATATTACGTGTTCATTTTCCAAGATAAAAAACAGTGTTCAAAAAGGGATGATGACACAGCAGTGGGAGAACAGGAAGAGGCCAAATTCTTCAAAACGGGCTGTTTTAGTATCAGAAAACATGGCCTTTCCAGTAAAGCACGTTGGATTCAAATCATGAACAAAGGGGAGATCAATCTACTGTGTTCTGCATTATTATACGGATAGAAAGCACAGTGGAAAAGATCGGGGAGGGTATGATATTGCTGCGCTGTGTCCTCTGCAAGTCAGTAGAGAATTGCCGGAAAAATGGAGGTGCATGAGCAGAAAATGGGCCAGGGAGATTGATTGAGTGCCTTTGGGTGTCGAGGAATATGCACATATTGATTACTTGTGGATGTAATGTACAGTTGAGTTCATCACGACAACAGATTCAAAATTCATGTTTGTTTTGACATCGTAGGGTTTATGATTGGTGTCAGTTAGTCTGCCGATTTTATGTTTATGGTAGTAAAAACCCTAAATGAGTGCTTGTATTCACAATGCACGTATTTGCATATGGAGTTTTGTTGTGTTTTTATATGCAGGTTTGTTGATGTCGGTGTAAAGCAATGAATTAGCCACTCACACTTGCCCCTGCTAAGACATGCAGGTTCAGGTAGGCAGCGTTGCTCTCCATCACACTATATTCATTGTTCCTATATACCGTTGAAAGCCAAACAATATTCAATGGGCTTCAGCAGTGTGTCTCTACCACAGTGCCACAATTGAAAAACAGAGCGTAAAACAAGCGAGCTGCTTAGAGAACTAGTTAGCGGTACAGGCTGAAATGGCCATTGCTAATCTGTCAATGGTCTCTACAGCAGTCCCTTTTCCATGGACCTTTTCATGTGCAAATGATTGAAGAGGCCCAAGAAACAATCAACATTTCAAGGAGATTTGGACGTTGGCACCAAATGACATTCTTAATGGGAACTTGAAGATAAATTCCTCCCCACAAAATACCATCAGCTCTTCCCATGATAATTTATCAGATTAGACATTGTGAATTACTTTAGCATCTCTCATGCCAACCACTAGAAACAACTCAATGTGTCTTGCAATGGGAAAAGGGCCATTATCTATTTGCAAAGTTGATAACTTGTCGTGATTGGGGGATTTTGTTTTGTGACTAGGTTGTTGTCATTTGGAAGCAAAGGTCACAGACAGAGGATCCTGGTAAGGCTTTAGGAAAGCAGATGTTATCTTACCATACGCCAGGGCATATCAGTAAAGTCACAGTGAGACATCATGGAAACACCGGGCCCATCCCAAGTCTTTGCAAACTCACATTTGTCCTTGTCTTTAGATTAAATACCAAAATGCCATCAATCTGCTGTGACTTGAGCAGCCCGTCGGATGTCATCATCGCCTTCTGCAGCACTTAACCTCTGAGGGTACCCTTATAGGTCTGCCGTCTGACCTCTGACCACTTCTTGTCAGTGCTGCCTGGCTTGGAGCTCTTTTCCTGCGGAGTGATTAGATTTGGCTGGTGTTTCCTACTCTTCCTGTCCACCAGTCTAGTGTCTCTGTTGATCTTAACTGTGGCATTTTCATGCTTTTGTATCTATTTAAAGACCAAGAAAACTCTTCAGTATTTCTTACGGTGCAGCAAGCATTGGTCAGTGAACCATCAAAAGAGTAGCCTAGTTTTCATGCAGACATCCAGTTTCGGGGAACAGGGACACTGAAAAACGAGGTAAAAGTGAGGAACGAGTACAGGGGATAGGGGCTAATGGTTTAAGTCTCTCTTGTGAGCAAAATAAAAGCAACACGCAGATAGCACTAGCCCTTTCATTGGTCCAAACCTGTGCATTCATTAGCTTCCCAGCTCTTCAGCCTCTCTGCCTCCTGCTGCTCTGCCTGAATAGGTCACTTCACTGAGTAGAGAGAAGTGTGTCAAGTGTATTACTGTTTGTATGGGCTTGCTGGGTGTGTTTGGGTGTTCTGTCTTTGTGGACATTGAAAGATGAACCATTTAAAGAGCATTGTATTCCCCGAGATATGCCAGTTTCCTTTATATGAAGGAGCAGATGGGCGAGAAATGAGAATGGATATTCATTGGGAATCTTTCCTTTGTCACACATGCATGCTTGGCCATGCACACAGCACTCAGTTCTTAGTGGGTGATCCATCATGACATAGAGACAGGTCAGATGTTACGCTTGCTAAACACAAATGTCCTGATCAGCGGGCTATTACAACTCATTGTGCCAATGTTACAATGGGACATGAACAGGAGGTTACTATTTTCCTCCTGTCAGGTGCTAAATGGCTGTGTCAAGTTGTGTTCACAGGAACATGATCTAGCTATTATAACATACTTTACAAACCTAGGAAATTGTAATGAGGCTACAGAAAACGTACAGTGACGCAGACTTTTGATCTGCCTTTGTATTTCCTCATAAAGAGGCAGTGAGCTGCAGCGGCTCTACTTGAGATGGCTCAGATGCCACCTATACGCTACTTTTGTGGCAAATTGATTTACTGAATCAGAGCACGGACAATCGCCTCAGATAATAGTGATATTGTTAGCCCTTGCCAGACTGGTGCCAGGTGTGGTAGAAAACATTAAAAATGAAGGCAGGGAGTGGATCCCTGCCAGGCAGAGGCAGTGTTTGCCTGTGCCTGTCTGATCTGGGCAAGCTGCAAGAAACTCATGTTTTATTTTAATTTCCTCAGTGCATTTATTTTCCAGCCAAAACAAGAAAGCTCTTAACAAGCAAATGTGAGTTGTGTTTTCAGTGACTGTCATGAGTGGGCAGACGAGTGGATGTAAGTATTTTCAGGATGTTGGAGTGTGTGCTTGCCTTTTGGGGGTTTGTCTGATTCGGAGTGTCTCTGTTGATTATAAAAGCTGGGGCGTGCCGATGTTGGGCTAATGCTGTCCCGGTATGTACTTGCTTGCAGTGATTCCCATGTGTTTCTTTCTGGTGTCTGGAGATTATTTAGACAGCAGAAGCACCAACACAAATCCCACCACTGGCACTCCTGGTACAACAGCAGCAAAAAAACACACACACATTTGGTGACATAAAAAGTGTTTCCATGCCTAAAGCATAAAGCATTTGGTTGCAATTTGTTGGCTACCTACTCACATTCCTATTGTTGTTAAAGGTTACGTTTGATGAGGAACTCTGTATTTCAGCCTTTCACTCCCAAAGGAAAGCCATAGTAAGTAAGAGAACACCAGCCCACAGAGCCCACACAACATACTCTAACCCTGAGGGATTGAGGATGAATCCTAACCACACTTTGTTTACAGCCTACATTTTTTCAATTGAAAACACAAGGGAAGCACCCTTCTAAGGTCTACTTTAGCAATTTTTTATTGGCACATTACAGTTCCCCTCCTTTCCTCTGCCTCTTTGATGTTTACTTTAATTTACAAACAGGTTGTAAACATAATTACAATGTTGTTTTTTTCTTCGTAAAAAGCCCCAACTCCAAGTCTACATATAACATGAAGATCTTTATGTGTCTATGCAAACTCATGCTAATGTCCCCACCCCAATCTACCCCTCAACAATGGGCCAGTGTTCATTCCCCTTAAGGAGTACCAAGTGGCTCCAAGCCGGATTCTGAAAAGTGATGGATCCTTTGGAAACCTTTCTTCCCCCCTCCCCATCCTTCGTGCTGGACGTGTTGTTCTCTGGGGTGGTTTCCCAGCCGTTGTTGATTAGCGTGTCAGCTTTGCCGATGGCCTCTTCCTTTTAGAGAAAGGAGCTCCTGTTGGAGGATTGTGTACCTCCTCCTCCTCCTTCTCCTCCTCTTGCTCTGGATCCTCCTCCTGGCGGCTTCATTGAGAAAGCTGTAATCCCTGCTTGGGGGGGCAGTGTGTCGTCTGTGCTGATAGCATTCAGAGGGCCTTGTAGCACTCCAATGGACCCACTACAGAGGAGGCGGCATGGTGCAACTGGCTGGGTGCTGGGCACACGGCGCGTGGCACAGGCGGATTAGCCCCGGCTTTACCCCCCATTCAGCTCCAGCCTCCTTCAAACAGCCAGGCCCCTCTGCCCACAGAGACACGGCAGGCTGTTACAGGCAGATTACACATCCGTGCACATGCACCAGCTCACACGTATACTGCCGCTGAAAGTGACAGCATGGGTGAGGGGGTTAGTGTTTACAGGGCCCCTGAAAATATTTCATTCCCCTAATGCTCTGTGTTGAAATCCCACGTATCAAACCTCATACCTCCAGCCCCCACAGGTCTGTGTGTCATCTCTGACTCAGGATTAGAACATCAACAGTGATACTCCCAATAGACCAAATAAAGATAAGAACTTTAATCTTGCATTTAGGATTTACCAGAAAGACTTCTCAACTGCAAGCTTACCTTTCACATGTCATCAATACATATAAAAATGTCCTTTTCTACCATGGAATACCCAGAGGAGCAGCATGTCTTACACCTCAGTGGATCGGGTGTTTGATTGTCTTCTTGTCAGGGAGTGATTGCGATTGAAGAAGTGAGACTTCTCCTTCCTGCCTCACTGCATTCAAGGAAAGCTGCCTGTTCCCGTCCAAAGTAAAGTACAGTGTTCCTCTGTCCATGGTTGATTTCTGTCCTTCTTACTTTCTGGGAATGCCTGTTTGTGGCTTGCAGCTCAATGCTTAATTATACAGGGACTAAGAACATGAAATAAGGCAAGCGCCGAATCACACCTCAGCATTTACCTCAAAGTAGAATACTTCTAACAAGGTAGTGGAACATTTGTTGCCAGTTGAAGTTGACTGTGATTTAGGCTTTGAAGGTTTAAGCAAGAAATGTCTTTGTTTTGGTGCGCACGTGACTTTGTCTGGAAAGCAGAGGATACAGAATGACAGAGTTAGTGAGTTATCCTTTCTATGGAGTGTAAGCAGAGGTCTGAGGTAGAGGTTAAGACAGTAAAGAGGTGGGGATGAGAGAGGGGTGATGGAGGGAGCGTGACAGTGTTAATTACAGCAATGAGTGCATTATTACCAAGCTGAGCCGGTGTGATTAAGACTGGATGTCAAGGGAACGCTCCCCATTGATCCACTGCCAGTAGAGCCCATCTAGTCTTTCATTACTGCAACCAGCTTGTTAATTAGAAATCAATCTTTCCCCTCTGCTCTATGACGCCCCCCCCCTCCACACCACTGTGTCACTCCCCTTCCAGCCAAACATTTATACTCAAAAGCAATGGAGGCACTTCAGACTTTGACTAATGTCAGTTAGTTTTTTTGTTTTTCACTTAGTTGGCCATAATCTGTCATTTTCACGCCAAGAAAGAGCAGGGAGCGGAGAGCAAAAAAGTGAGGCACAATATCCTGCCTTCCTTTTCAGCTCCCAGGACGTCTTTCAGCTCTTTAAGGAATTTGCCAAACTCGTATTATTGCTTCAAGACTGAGCACTGAATTCAAATGTACTCGCTGAACAACATTTATCATGTTGCCTTTCAATAACATCTTTGTTCAATTGCATATTTTTAGGATCAGTGAGAGACCAGTATCGTTTTTCTGTAGAAAACTCAATCAGACCGACAACAAGACTTATGGCTCATTTATATTCAATGGATTAGGGATATTTGACATCACAATAGTTTTTACTATAACTATTACTTTTTGCATAAGTTGACCTACTGACAATACTTGTTATATGACAATGTGAATGAAGGAAAAACAAGATCTGTAAAATAAATTCCAAACAAAAAAACAGTTATGTCCTAAATTGTACCTGCTTTATTGATGGGTCATAGTATAAAGTCTATCTATAGTCTTCTGTTTAATAAGTGATGTTTTAATGAAAATGTTTTTCAAGCAGGAAAGAGGGTGTGAAGAGTTGCTGAAAGGACAGACAGAGTGTGGATGTAAATGTTCCCCCTGTGTAAAGTGACGGCTCAGTTATTCATATTAGAGCCATCATATCTGGTATTCTGGGAATTAGTAAGGACTGCTACTTCACACATCTTGAGTCTGCGTTTTGCTCTGTGTAAGTGCACATTCAGTATATAATTGTCTGCATACAGTAGTAGGCGCAAGGGAGAGCAGCTGTTTGATTTTACAAAAAGATAGATGAGTCCAGATGTTTCTGGGCAGCAGGCATTTAAAGCTAGGAGCAGATGCCTTTATGCTACAGGCACATGTAGATGGACTCATTTGCAGACAAAATGTGTGTTTATAAGTAAAAAACAAAGATATATTTTTATTTTAATTGCTCATTTCCATTATTTTGGTGGTAGCAATATCCAAGTGAAACCATAGCACTTTCAAAGACTCGTAAGAATGTAAAAAATATTATTTCAAAGTCCATCCAAGCTGCGTGTAAGGACTCTTGTTTTTTTAACACTATTAACAATCACAGTCTAACGTAAAGTGAGCACCATGTCTTTTACTTTTTTTCATGAGGCTGAAACAGTTCAAAAGTCCAGGTTTGGTTCTCTGATAAAAACTACAGTTTGAAGTGTCAGCGCGTGTGGATGGCTAAGAGGAGGGCAGGTGCACCTGGCGCTAACTCACTCGCCTATTCTCTTTCATCTCGTAAACCTGAGTGAGCCTGGAATATACAATGTTGGAAATACAGGGATGGAATTTCAGCAAAGAAAAAAAACTGTTTTTTATATATTGCATTTCTTAGTACAGTACACTATGACATTAAAGTATTAACTTTTGGGGCTATTTCATCTCAGTTGGAAATGATTCAAAAGAAGCGCTGTGAGTCATTTTAATAAAACATGACTGAGTAGCTCCAAGATATTGACATTTATTAAGTTTGGTCTATTCGTCTCCTTGTATGTGGGGAAAGGTTCATGTTGTATACCATCAAAAACAGCCTATTTCAACTAAACAATGATAGACTAGATTCCCTCTATATTTTGACCCCTGTACAGGTGAGTACTCCTGTACTGTAAACATTTTATCTCTGAAGGGGCGGCACATGTATCCATGGTTTTGACGAGTTGAAATGCTATTAAACAGCATATTTGGTTTACAACAAAACATTTGTATATTAAAACGGCACCATTGCTGGATGGTTAGTTAAATGTAATGGCATTATTTTTGCATGATAATGGTAGTAAAGGAATGAAGACAGACATCTTCTGTGTGTTTAGAACCAAATGATGCTGCTTTTCGATTTATCATGTACTTAAAAGTTGTATCTTACTTCCTTCATTTTATCTATCACTTTGCGTATTTTATTGACTTAATAACATGCACACTGGTAAGAACAGAGATCTAATGACAGAGATTTGGTGCTCAGTTTCATATAAGATATTGGATACAATGGATATTGGATTGATCTTGGCCATTGTGCTGAAGAACTCCAGTTATCAGGTTAGTTTCAGGATTGTCTCTAAGATTGTTGAAATAATTGTTCTGCAGTTTTGTTATTATGATAAGGTATACCAATCCCCCCTCTGCGAGCTTTTTTACTGAAGGTTTGTAGGTATCGAGTGGTTGTTCAAAGGATGTGACTTCTATGGCCAGGTTGGTCAAACTGGACTGACAGGGGGTCACTCTGGTTGACATAGACCTTTGTCCCTCATCCTTTTCCTGGTCTCAAGTCTCAAGGCCTGGCTGTGACAGATGCCTTCCGGTCATGGCTCTACAGCTGTGGAGAAGGTCGGGGTGGGCTGTTCATGGCGGTCGGGACAGACCAGCTGTGGGGAGGGGGTGAAGGTCGTGTAGGCTAAGTAGCCTGGCGTCCCTGAGTGGGACACAGCAGCCAGACAGGTTATATAGCTTGTGGTTGACACTCATTACCTCCTTCCTGTTTCCTATCAGGGCAGCTCCCGATGGAGAAGGTGAGATTGAAAGGGAGTTATGCAACAGTGCCGGTCCATATCCAATGTCTGCATTTGGTCTGTGTGTACTTTCACAGCTGGCCTGCCGGTTGGCTCTGTGTTTTATTGTCTTTCTGTGCAAGTGCGTGTGATAAGACGTTTCTCTTAACACATGTTGATGGATGTGTGTAGTGTCTGTCTTAAGCTAGCAGAATAGATTTAAATTGATATTAAGTGTGTGTGTGTGTGTGTGTGTGTGTGTGTGTGTGTGTGTGTGTGTGAGTGTGTGTGTGTGTGTGTGTGTGTGTGTGTGTTGTGTGTGTGTGGTGTGTGTGTGTGTGTGTGTTGTGTGTGTGTGTGTGTGTGTGTGTGTGTGTGTGTGTGTGTGTGTGTGTGTGTGGTGTGTGGTGTGTTGTGTGTGTGTGTGTGTGTCTGTCCTGTGAGGAGTTGTGGTTTGGGCCTTTCCCCAGTTGTTGAGGCTGACTGGGCTTTTAATGTTTTCCTACATTCCTTTGATTTTCCCTGCAAGGGGAAGCCGTATTCAGTGTCTCATCTCAGTAACCTGCGTAGCTTCACATTAAAGTGGTTTATGTTCTAATGTTAAACACTTTGTCTTGTAATTGTGATTAAGCATGTTGCGTATGGCTCTGGTAGGTTGAGGTACATGCTTTGCTTGTCATGGCTGTATGGCTGAAGCCTTTTCTGTGTCTGCAGAACACATGGTGTTGATCATAAGGACAGCTCACTCTCCAGTCCTGGCAGCCATTAGGCAACAGAGGGAAAGAATGACAGTGTTCCTGAACCTTATTACAATGTAACCCTTTACAGCAACCACCAATTATGCTGATTGATATTCCCTTTATGCTGAATGTTTGGTAAATCTAATAAATATTATCTAGTTCATCTCTGAGTAATAATTCAGGATGTGGTTGCTTGTTGCTTCAAGTCATGGTTATTTTCTTACCAAATTGGCTTTAGTCTCATGTGTACAGTACATATTTACTACCCTTTTTTCCCTTCTATCAACATTGATGAAGATGAGATCCATATAACAGACCCTGAACTTGTCGAAACCTATTTAAATTCTCACAGCAGGGATCTGAACTTTGATAGGATGTGGGGGCTGTTTGAGGTCTCTGTACAATGAACCGATGAATAATGTTGAAAGCCCAGAGAGATGACTTTCTATCAAAGCCACTTACAGGTAAAGAGAAAAGCCTTTGAGTTGTCACAGTTTTTCTAGCACATCCCTGATTTGGAGTTGTTCATCAGTGAAAGAGCCTTTCCAGTGGTGTTGCTTGTAAATCAAATGTCCACTTCTTGCTACATTTCTGAGAAAAATAGCATACTAGTACATTGTGTGCAGCATATATAACTGACAGAACATTTGCAAATGGTTCTAACCCAGATATTAAGTTATGTTTATCCTCTAATATTCTCTGGAGACACCTCTGCCTGCTTGTTTTCAAGTATGTGACACACAGGCTAATATGAATGCAAACAGACACACACATACATTGAATGGTATGAGAGCAGCTCAATGAAGTGTGAGTCTGAAGGAGATTATGCGTGAGGAACAGGATGTTTGTGACAGAACTGCCTCTTCACTCCTGTGAAGCCAAGTTAGGGAGGCTTGAAGGCTTCAACTCCCTCCTCGGAGAATAACTTTAACAAAACTGGACTCAGTACAAGAACACATTATTTACACATTATGATCTTTGGCAGTGATCATGAAAGGATCTGTAATTGTTCCCAAGAGATTCATTGCATTCATGCAACCATTTTTTAGAGATGTTGCTGTTGCGAAGACCTGTAGAAGCTCAGTGTCTGAGATGGAGTGCTTCACAGCAGCAGATGGCAGTGCCAGCAGGCCAGGATGGTGCCAGGAGGTTACGCAATGGAATGATGCCTTTAAGACCTGACTGAAACACCACATGACACATATATGTGTAGAAACACACTTCCCACTCAATCTTCTGAAACTGTAGACAGACATTCATACCTTTTGAGATTCAGTTTGTCTTCATCCTCTTTAACTCGTGTTAAGTTTAAAGGATCAGTCTTTCCCCTCCTTATCAGAGGACATAGAGGTATATCCTTCACGGTGTCATGCTCAGGTGACTGACAGTTTGAACCATTTCAGGAAGCTCAGAGTGAAATGGCACCCCGACACTGGCATGGCCACAGAAACAGATGGACATATAGCTTCCCCATGGTCTGGCCTCCATTTCCTGGGCCTCTCTGGGGCACGTGAGTCTGCCAGTGGGATATGGGTCAGATGGTCGGCTATCTTTGACCAGACCTTTGCCAGGAAAACCTCCACCCTTTTGGAAACCAAAAGAGCACCCTCCTGGTTCACTGGAGGACAAAAAAGGGTATTTCATTGATAATATTTTCTGTTAGAATACAGCATTTTGAAGGATTTGCCTAGCTATGTGGCTACTACTACTTCATGCTTTGACAGATGACAATATTTTCTTTACTCTCTATAAGTGAGGTCTGGCAAATGTTGTCTTTTCAACCTCCTTGTGTAACCATGATTTGTGTTAGTCTTGGGGCATTTTAAATAAGTGGTATTAAATGCAAGTGGACAAGACTGAGATGTAAATCTTGTCTTCTCTCAGAGCTTCCTGTCCAGCTCCAGTTTTGCTCCTCACCATGCTGTTTTCTAAGAATGAACACATGCCTCCAAGTGTTGCCTACCACACGCAGACCCTGCTTTGGTTTACCTGAAGGAGACATTATCAATGCTTTTAGGATGCCACTCAGCCTTATTTGTATGTGCCTAATATTATTGCTAACCCAGCATACACTCTAGTCTTTTCTCACGGTTTAATAAACCTGCTTTCTTTTCAAGAAAATTGTCTGAAACCGTGTTTTAATCATGGCTGCTCTGTGCATGTAAATAAATAAAGATACAACCAGAAAAAAAACAGATTTCCTATCTACCTCAGGTGTTCTCATTTCTAAATGCAACAGCACATCTGTTTTTGGATTAGTTTAAAACCCCTACCAAAACAAACAGAACCTTGTTTGTACCATGTTAAGGATGCTTTTGCAGTGTTTAGAATGAGGGAATGCAAAGCTGTAGAAAATATGGCGGAAAAATTGAACAAACAAAATCAAGCCAAGATTTGTTGGTACAAAAAAAGTAGCATGCTGTTGTGCACATAAATAAACATAAATGGAAATATAGGCATTGCAATCAACTGGCAATTATTTGTGATCTTATTTTTGCTCGATAGATTGTCACAGAAGATTAATTTTCCATTACTGATTAGTCGTTGCTGTCTGTATTCTGTGTGTGTGTGTGTGTGCTTGAGCGCTGAAAGACTTGTAAGCAAAGCGTGTGTGTTTTGTTGCGTTGTGTAGTGCGCTGTTACTTTGTGCCTTAACATTACTCCTGGTGGATCCACAGAAGTGAAGAAAGCCCCAGGCCCATCAATAGTTGAGTAGGAGCACGGTTGTGTGTGTCTGTAATGAGGCATACCACATCGCATCATCAATATTACATGCCGGCTTCGGGCCAGGGGATGTGCTCTATAGTGTGTTCAAGTATAAAGTATGAGAGTGTGCGTGTGTGAGTGCTATGCATATAGTGTAATGAGCGCTTTTGGAAGAACTGAGTCAGGCGCACTACAGACAGCAGACTTGTCCAGGAGCATGGAGAGGTCCTGATGGGGAGTTGTGAAGTGGGAGGGAGGGAGAAAAAAGGCGCCTGTAGGTGCACCTGACTCCTCTAGAGCTCTGGGTCTTCAACACATCAGGAACAGCTGCAACCTCCACATGTTACTCTGCCCCCGCCCCAACCCATCCCCCAATACTAACCCTTGCAATCACACAAACAGAGTTAACATGGCATAATATATTTTAAGTATATTTGTTTGGAATTGTGCATTTTTTTCTTAAACCTCAGAATCTGCATTATCAATATTTCTCATACTGACTCATACAATTATAGTTTATAAAAGTCCCCTATTATTTGCAATGGATTGTCATGCATGTTTTTACCACACTCCATGATTCATAGTTAAAGTATTAGTGTCTTTTAAGTCTTATTGCAGAAAAAGCCTGAAATTCACTCCAGATGTTTGGAAAATGATCTAGTGTAACACCCGGTGTGTTTATATACTGTATGAACTAACCATGCGGAAGCTCACACACACAGAACCTGCTAATGTGTAGAACGAGCGTTGGTAATAAAGTTCACCCACATTCTCTCCTCATGGCTTTCATCCCCCTTGGCGAAGTGAACAGTACTCAGAAGGAAATGAAGTATGGACAAGAATTTTAAAGGCTACCATCAAAGGCCGCCAGCCTCTTCCTTAGATATGTGTGTGTGGTGTGTGTGGTGTGTGTGTGTGTGTGTGTGGTGTGTGTGTGTGTGTGTGGTGTGTGTGGTGTGTGTGTGTGTGTGTGTGTGTGTGTGTGTCTGTACATCCTCATGTGTGTGAAAAGTAGCCCCACAGGTGATTGGATCTAATCTCATCTGATTGGCTCATCCGTCTGTTGCGTTCCACAGGCAATGAAGGGAGGGGGCGTTAGAGGCCAGTCTAAATAATTTAGATCTTGGATTTGTATTGATCAGGTAGCGCTGCTCTCTGCGGGCCACTCCACTACTACCTATCTCTTCATCCCTCTTCACCCCTGCTCGTGTTTTTCGATTGTAACCTTGTACCCCACGCTTTGCCTCCCCTTTCACTCTTTCTCCCCATCAAGTTCCACATCAAACGGAGTGCAAGCACACCACTGTGAGGGAGCAGAGAATGCATGAGAAGGGTGTAGATGGGGGAAAGTGCAGGAGAGAGCATTTTTTTTACCACTGCTGGGAGAAAGGTGTAAGCGGTGGGTAGAGAAAATAGATTATGAAGGCAGGAAAAAGTGTGTGTGTGTAGCCCATATGCAAGTGTCTGTGCAGAGTAATGGAGTGTGTGTAACCTTGGTGATGCATGTCAGTGGAAATGCAGAAATTAGCGTATTGTATGTACTGAGGCTAGTGAAGCCCGGTTCAACTTAATGCATTAAATCCAGTCCATTACTCCATTAAATACAGCATCATGCCATGGCCTTGGATCAATACAACATCATGTAAACACTGATAACCTGTCCTACCACACTCTGGGATGGATGTGTTGAATAGATAATGTATTCTGGGAAGCAACAATTGCATAAAAGAGGAGATGTATGCTCAGCATGAACATGATAATTGCTTGTTTGAATGGAAAGGCCTGCATTCTGTTGGTATTGTAGTGTGAGAGGTGCACTGAGCAACATGGATTGAATATGATAATGTTTCTGTTGCCAAGCAAAATATCCGTCTTTTGCACAATAGAGCTTTTTGAACACGCTGTACATGCTGATATAATTTGGCAGTGCTGACAAGAAAACAGGAATACAGAGAAATGACTTGTTGCTCACACAGAGATATTTATACCAAAGAGAAATATTTGCAAATAATTGAGTCTTTGTAAAATCGTTATTTTGAGATAGTACAATATTCTGTTAACAGGTTTAATTCATTTTCAGGTTTCCAGTAGGTGATTGAAACAAAGACATAGACTATATACAGTATGAAATCAAGTGTGAACCATATTCTTGGATCGTAATGTGGTCTTAAAAAAATATTCAAACAGAGCAGCCTAACAAGTGTGTCATTTACTGTAGTATGTGTTGTTGCAAATAGCATGTAAAAACAGAATTAATGCCAAAGCTTGGTTTCTTTGTAAAAAAAAAACACGACAGGAGAAGAGAAAAGGACATGTCTGGATATGATAAGGAGACCGGAGGGATGAATTATTGAGGTTTTGATATGGATGAGAGGCGGGACAGGAGCAGAGAGCTGAACCATGCTCTTAAGACGGGGTGTAGCACTTCCAATATACACAGAAACATGCAGAACACACACATTCACACACATAAATGCTGGGCGCCAATGCGAGAGCGTGTTAATGGAGTCACCCAGACAGACAGGCAGTGGGCCACACACTCTGCTCTTCCAACATTGAAACACACAAAGCCCAAAATAATGAACGCCTTAAGAACCAGACCGACATTTTGCTATTCCTACACAAAAACACACCAATGCCGCGGGTGTCTCCTCCTTTCCCCATCCACTTTCACCCAAAAGCAGGGGGATTCCAGGGTCAGGAAATAACAATGCCTTCATGTTTCCCCCATGCAAAAGGATTGTTTTCCCCAAAGTGTAAAAGTGTATTTTTATGGGAGTGTGTTTTCCTTTGAGCCACAGACAGTTCCCCTATGCTCTGATCTGTCTGGCTGGAAGCAGTGGCTGAGCTCCTTCCTCCAGTGATGTAGCTGGCTCTGTGGTCCCGTCACTCAGGGCCTTTGTTTACAGGGTAGATCGATAGTTAACTTGCTGCCGGATACACTAAGCTGTGAATCTGTACAGCTGTGTAATAGACCTCTGGCAGTTTTCTGCTCTGCTGTTGTTTACAATGACCTGTGATGAATAGAGGCTAAGCAAGAGTATCAGGGTTACAGCCAATTAGCTCATCATTCTCTCCTTATATGGTTGTCAATAGGGACAGGCTTCAATTAAAGCACTGTGATTTGTTCAGGATTAGTTAGATTACTTTCAAGAGCCGTGTGACAAACAGTGATTTAATTATAATGGTTTGTTTGACTTTCAAATTGAATCAAGCCTTCATTTAGCAGGCTCCTATGTGTGTGAGTGTGACATTGTTGCTTGTGCTTTAACACCTGCTTGCCCATCTGTACGCTTTCCTCTCCTCCTGCAGGGCGTTTGGTCTCATTGGCGTCCCAGTTAATGGTCACTTTATATTTACATGTGGTAACACCTGAGCTCTTTGCTCATTAGCAGCAGGGCGTCAGGGAGATGTGAATACACTTCCACACTTCCTGTCCACATGCATGTTCGTCACACCCACTAATTATTTGTGTTGCTTGCAAACAAAGTGTGAACATTAGTGCTGCACAATTTAGAAAAAATAACTAATTGTGATTATTTCTGACTGATACTGCAATTGATATATGATTTGAAGGAACGATACATTTTGAACAATTATTCACATCATTATTGAAAAATACATGAAATGATCATAAGTCTGTAGAACACTAGACTTTTCTGCAGCACCACAATACTGAATTCAGAATTATATTTTCACATATTTTGCCAAATATTGCGCTTAATTTTCATTTGTGATTTTGATAAAACGTTGATTAATAATGCAGTCTTTGTGAAACTAACTTTGACATCTTTGTCACCTTTTAATGGAAACATTAACGTTTATTTATATTCTTGCGAGTTATGAAAACTTGTGAAAATATGTTATATTATGTATTATATCTCATAATTTACATTTGTGACATAACAAACTGTTTCAAAGCTTGACAACAATGTTAAATATCTTATTTGTTCTGTCTCAACAGTAACCATCTCCACCAGTGTGTCCTTCGACGGCCTGCTGGTGACCGGCCTCTACACCTCCACACCGGTCCAGTCCGCTCCCATCCCGGCTCCAGCGGCCTTCGGCTTTGGTGAGTCTTCATCAGATTCCATTGTCGACTTTTTCAATGGTTTCCTCATGCATCCTACTCGTGCCAATACAAGCCTTTAATGAAATCCTCAACTCAGCTTGCATGTTAGCACAAACAAACTCTCAGATAATCTAAATAGTATCTTAGTGCTGGGACTAAGGAGTATTACAGTGAGCACGACCCAGCTCAGTTATCCACATCCGTTCCCAGAACGAGCATGAGACCACTTCCCCACTCCTGTTGTGACAGGCTGTGATGGATGAGGAGTGGGGATGATGTGACTATGGGTTTGGCCAAATTCGTTTTCATTGATGCTTGAGAGAAGAAAAACAGAATACTGAATATAAGATGAGGAAAGGACATTGCAGAACAAAGCAGCACAAGTATGTGAGGCCTCTGGGAGACAAAACCCAACTTCAAATAACAAGGCAGAGAATATTTATGATCAACAGGTCAGCTGGTCAGATGTTGAGCTGCAGATACAGTTGCATTGCATTCGGTTGTATACTGTGTCATTGCAATAGTAAGAAGTTATCCACGGATATTGGTTTTCACAAACTATTAAGGATTTGGATTTGTCTTTAGATTATTGTTGTTTTGCTACAACAAAGGTAAACTCCTCATGATATGCTAGTATTTGTGTTGTCATATTACAGTTTGCTTACCCTTATCAGCCTTTTTTCTTTTAAATCCTCAGCGAGTCTAGCAGTTTGTTATATGTCAACTTAAATCTAGTCTTAAAACAGTGTTGACAAGTACAGTATGATGAGGGTTTTTGTCTCAGATTAAGTGTTTTCGGATGTTGCCCCTGTGTGCAGGGGTTGGGCCTCTCTTGGGGAGATGGACCGGCCATAAAGAGGTCCTTAGAGAGCGGGGCTGCTGGCCCAGAACTGCTGCCCAGCGGGCTCACTTATCCTGACTAACTCCACTGTTCTTTAGACGCTGACTTCAGCCCGGCCAGGGCAGCTCTCCACTCTTGGCAGCCCTGTGCGCTGGGGAGGAATCCAAGGATTGCGTCACCTTTGCTTCACTCTTATTAATGTGAAAAGTTTTTATGAGAAAGCCTTCACAGACTGATAGGCAGCAGCTTGTTGAACTGTGAGTTTCTGCATGGTGTGTGTTTAAATAAGTCTGCAAAGCCTTCCACTACAGTATGTGTAATCTGCTAAGCAGCGGTGCTGTCCAGGTTTCACAGCGACAGTCACTCAGCCTGTCCTCAGCTGAAGAGCTCTCTGCTCTGTGTCTCTCTGCTCCGATTCTCCTGCATCCTCGCTCAGTGTTGGCTGCTGGAGTCCATGGAGTTACATACTCAGAGTCGTCATGAAGGAGAAACAGAGAGGTGATTCTTTACTGCTGCTCAAGTCCTCTTCTAAGTGCCCATGGTGGGACTGTTGTCTAGATGACACGTTGACTTTTGCTTTATTTCATTTCTGCACGCAAGATCATGAGGATTTTCACAAGAGACCTACATGTACGCAGCCTGGCTTTTCTGCTGATCACTGTCCATGGCAGGGGGTCACATCTGGGGAGGCTCTTCAGCTTTGGGAGGGCTGGAGAGGGATGCTCCAAGAGAGAGAATAAGAGGGAGTTTCATCAATGAGCTCATGGAACCCCAGTGACAGCTCTGTGCATAAGAGACCCAATGTTTGAGGAAAATGCTTTGAAGATAATGCACTGGAACAATAATGGAACGAGACACTGCTTGATGTCCATTGTTGTCCAAAAATATTAAAAGATCTGTGAGGACAAGAGGGTCACACAAGTCCCAGCGGGAGTTTTACAAGGCCAGGTTTTAGTGTGTAGGGTCTAAGAAGCGGTGTGCCTCTAATCCCCCTCGATGGAGGCATGCAGGGGACACAGATACACACGGAAACCAACATGTATATACACAAAATAAAATAAAATAAACAAAATACTCATCAACCCTCACTCACATACACACGCTCTGGCAGAGCGGCGGCTGGCTGAGTTAACATGTGGCTGACAGATGTATCAGTGCGGGATCAACATGAACTCCAGCGCGGGGATAATGAAACCTCACTGCACTGCCACAGCAGGACCGCACACACAGGGAGATATCTGTGGTAATTTAAGATAGCTGAGGGCTTTTGCTGTTTAAATCACAAGAAACTGACCCTAGTAGATCGTTCATTCATGCTTGGAGGATTTCAATTGAGAGAAAGACAAAGATGGACATAATGAGCATGAATGGTTTGTGGTTTTTGTAGGAAGTGCACTGTGGAGACGGAGAGTTTGGTGTTTGTGCACTATGTGTGGGGATGTCTAGTGGTTAGTGTGGGTCAGAGCTGTTGCAGCAGGCATACAGAGAATTCCCCTCGGCCTTTTGTGTCACCCATCATTGCTTTTTTATAGAAAACTAATAAAAACCAGTGCATGACCGCATGCCAATACACACACACACTATCAGTGGTCCTCCTCTTTCTTTGTCTTTTTTGTTTTATTTTTACGTTTTATTATTCATTAATGTAGAAACATTTACACACACCACACACACACACACACACACACACACACACACACACACACACACACACACACACACACACACACACACACACACACACACACACACAACCACACACAACACACACACACACACACCACACACACACACACACACACACACACACACACACACCAGAGTGAGGAGATTGTATTTGTATTTGCTTCCACTCCCTCTGCATAACAATGCATTTCACATAACATTAGTAATAAAATATGTGAAGCTTTGAGGGACTGACTTTTTACTGCGTCGTCAAAACACCCACTCACTGTTGAATTAGCTAAAGTGTAATGGAGCAATTGGGGTGGCAATCATGGTAGTCTGAGGAATGTCATTTCTACGGCTTCTGGGCTGAGCTCCGGTGGCCTGAAGGCAGGGGATCCACCACCAGTCGCCGGGGGGACTCGCCACAAACCTTTATGATGCTCTGATTGTTTTGCTGTGGCTAGTGCAGAATCAGACAAATTGGAGCTAAAAACAATGTTATTTCTGAGAGCTAGGACGACTTCAGAGAGACAGAACACAGGAGTGAAAATTGGTTGTGGTTTTAAAAAGTGTGTCCATAGTCCATAAGGTGCCAGGTGAACCAGTCTGGCTGAGGCACAGCTGCAACAATGATTCTGTTTCAAAGTGTGAAGGGATACGATAGACTCAAAATGTTATTATGGGATTCATTCACTCACAATATTCATTTAATGAACTAAGTAGAGTGTATAGGGTGATTCAATTGTATTATATTGTGTAGTATAGTTTGACAAACGTATTGTTCAGACCTTTGCATCATGATTTACAGTAAAACATTAATGTGTGTGTGTGTGTGTGTGTGTGTGTGTGTGTGTGTGTGGTGTGTGTGTGTGTGTGTGTGTGTGTGTGTGTGTGTGTGTGTGTGTGTGTGTGTGTGTGTGTGTGTGTGTGTGTGTGGTGTGTGTGTGTGTGTGTGTGTGCCAGATAAGGAACATGCATCAGGACTTATCCAGCTGAATTCAAACTCATGATTTGTGTTTTTCCTCCCTTTCACTTTCCATTAGGAGCTCTTTTTTTCCATTCCAGCCCCTTGGCTTTCTAGAAGGAACACAAACAGCCTTATTCTGGCGTTTACAAAGATTTTATGATTTATTTTGCACATTGACATAACTTTGATTTATGTGGTTAGGGTCTACATATGAACTGCTTGCTGGTGTACGTCGCAAAGGATGAGGTGATTTATTGAACCCCACAGGCCAGGTCTTTTATGGAAATAAATGTCAAATGTCTTCTGATTTGTTTTGCTCTGCTCATGGCTAAATGTTTCCCATTGCATTATCTAGTAGTTCATTCATTATAAATTCTTCCAGATATTTTACGAGTTCAATTATGGAGTTTAGGAAGTCAAAGGAAGGAGAGAGTTAAATAGACAGGAGAGGGGAAATGGTGGTGCAAAAAATGCCAACATGGTGCTGACAAAGTGTTTGAGATTAAGGGAATGAATGTGAGTTGAGAGTGAAGGGAGAAAATTGTAGAAAGTTTGCATGAAAAATGGCAAAGAGGGACCGATGAAAAGGAGACAGTATGTGAATGATATACAGTAAGGAGGGGGACGGAGGGAGAGAAGTTGAGAGGAAGGCGTTCCATCACTGCCTCTGACGGAGGGGCTGATTGGTGTTGCTGTGCCAATGCTGAGCTGCTGAGAAACTGGTCATTGATGGATGGCTCGTTTGCAGGCTGATGTTTATTTTGTCATTCATTTGCATATTTGTATGTATTTTTTCGGGGTGGTTCTCTTCTGCTAGCAAGGATCAGTCCCCATCTCGATACTGTATGATGGATCTGGCGGTGTGACAAAAAGGACAGCTTAGTGACAGGGACATCCAGCCGACACTCTGTCCCCATGACGGATGGGCTCATGCTAACACAGCCCGATTAGAGATGAGATCCCGCTGCACCTTGACCTGTGGAGGAGGGTGTGCAGCCAAGAGTGTAATCATACTATGTACATTTAACAGGATTCATGCAGAAACAGAAACATATGGTAATACACAATCATGAATGTTCTTCCTTTTTTTCCCATTATGCACAATTATGCATTCAAATCCTGACATCCCTATACTCATCCATCTTAAGGCTGAAGGTCGGCTGTCTGTGCCCTCCTGCCACCAAGCCAGATTGAATGTCAGCCAGAATGTCAGACTGTGAGAGATGGCAGCTCATCATGTCAGTATTTACAGAGACACACTCACAGGTGTGATGCCGTCTGAACAAAGCCTTGTTTTGGGAGCTACCAACAGTCCCAGGAGAGCCGCAGTGTGCTTCCGCATACTCCTTCCTTCAATGTGATGAGGAGAAAGAAATAGTGTAGGGAGAGATGGAAGATAAAGAGGAATGATATAGAGAAAGGGTGGTGCAGGGAGAAGAGAAGGGGCGAGGGAAAGGGTTCCCATGGGGTGAGAAGCTGTCAGTCCCTGGGAGACTTCAAACGCACCGCAGCCCTGTGATCAACCTTCTCCCTGGCTCTTTGCTGACAGCTCCCTGACTGCGCCGCTTAGACTCCTTCATGCACACACACACACATACACACACACATATATACACTTGCTTGCTGCCATAAAAGCTCTCACACACGCCGATTTATCCACTCATACCACAACACATTCAAATTCCATTCTCACAATCATGCTGATTCCCACATATCTGTGACACATTTGCTCTGACATCCAACCTTGTGATAACCTTGGACACTGCCAAAGTTCTCCGTTAAGGACGTCACACAGTCCCAAACGGTTGCTCCTGCACCGTGGGCCGAACAGAGGAAAGGTGGTGCTGGTGATGATGATGTTGATAATGATGATGACTTATCTAAGCCATTACTCCTTCTCTGCTCAGGGCTGAGGCACCCGAAGGCAGATCCCTCCTGATGATGAATTCATTAGTGCAGAAGATGAAATGAGTTGTCATGGGCAGGGTTATGTATGGGAGGTGATTTGTGTTCTCTGCGGCACAGTGTTAGATCCGACCGGAGATCGGCCGGGTCGACTCGCTGTAAATCTCCCTGCTCTGCTGGCACAGGACTTTCCCAAAACCTTGTGCCCAGACTGAGCCTCTGTTCTCTCCCTCACAATGCCCGGCACGTCCTCCTGCTTCAATCTTCAATTCCTTGATACTGCTAACAGGTGGCTAAACATTTGGGTGCTCTCAGAATCCAAAGGAATGATTGGGTGATTATGCATCAAGTCATGTAGCCTCTTTCATGCCCGGAAGCAAAAAGCAACTGCACCTTCAAAGAATTCAAACAGCGTAATCCATTATGAATTCAAAGCCAAACCCACAGCAGACTCTGGACTAGGGCACTAGTGTTACATCTAGCCATACATCCCAACAGTGTAGGTTGTGCATCTCAGGTGTGTTGGTACAGTAGAGCTACTGGAGCACTGCTGCTGGGAATATAGGTTCACTTAGTGTACACTAGCTCTCTGGGGAAAACATAGTCCCTCCTTTGAACTCCCACAGCTTCCCTATGTGTGCTTACATTTGTATCTGGTGTTCAGTAGTGTGTGCCTTTCTCTCATGCATTTGTGTGTCTGTAAGTGTGTACACCATGTATTTGTAGCACATGCTGAGCATTTGAGTGCTTTTTTCTTTCTTTGAATCCAAATGTATGGTAAATAAAGGTTCAGGGTGACCGGGAGAGCAGGCAGGAGCTGGACTGACTGTGATAGAGATTTCAAAGTGGTGTGAGATATTTTTTATTTTTTTATCCTGCAGGAGAGAGCAGCAGGCGTAGGCTTTTCTCCCATGTGTGGTCTCTCTTGAGCAGAGCAATGTTATTTTCTACCATGCAGAGAGGTTGGTTACATGCCAGAGAGATTGAGAGAGGAGAGAGAAATAAAGATAGAATAAAACTAGCTAGAGCTTTGACTCAAAGACTGCTCAGTTTGACACATTTCTGTGAACACTAGTGGGTTTGCATCATTTCAACAAAGAGGCAGGCTGACTTTGAAATGCATCTCTGTTGTGTTGTGATATAGAACTCCTTTTACCTCCACATTGTGTGGGCATCTGTGGGTTTGGTGTGCAAACTGCGAGAAAGTGATTTCACAAAGTGCACGCCATCCAGGCTGCACTCTGAGGTCTATTCATTTTTAAAGTTCCCTTGCAGAGAGTATTAGAAAAAGTGGAAGTGCTCTCTCTGACTCTGTGAAATGAGGAAGCTTAGAGGTTCCGTGGGTTCCTCCCTGTAGGGCCCTTCCTGGATCTGGCCCCACACACTCTGAAAGCCTCAGAGATCAACAGGAATGCTCCACTGCCTGGCCCATTTTTTCTACATTCATACAAGTTATCTATGAACAACTTACCCAGATCCAACATGACCCATATTTTGGCAGCGGAAATAGTTGATGACCTTCTCTGTGATCGCCCTCCTTACGAGAGCCAGGCTGTTGCTGTGATTAGTTCACTGCCTCCCAGCACTTCTCTGTCAGACCAGGCTCAGCTCCAGCCTCCTCCATAAACACATTTAGTTACACACACTGTAAATACACACATACACGCAGCACAGACACCATGCCTTGCTTTCCCTAGGCTTCCACTTGGTCCTCACCTGTCGCCCCTGGTCTCTATCCCTCATGCTCAACATGTGTGTCAGGGAAGAGCCTGCGAGGCCACAGACCTCAACAGTTTGTTTGTTTGCTGCATTGACGGGTGGGGAGCAGGCACGTGGGTGCTAGAAATGAGCACAAGTCAAATCAGATTAATTAATCCCCAGCTCAAACTATTAGCTGAGGAGTCGTGTTGAATTAAAAATCAAATTAGCCCTGGCGCCTGCCGTTAAAGCTGTGGAGTGTGCCTGCCAAGCTACAATGACATACACCAACAGCCGCTCATGGGCTTCACTGATGGATGGACCTATGGATGGATGGATGGATTGAGGGGTGGAAGAAGAAATGGGTGCTTAAGGACTGGATGAGTGGGGGGGAAGGGGAGTTTGGTGACTTTGCCACCCAGTGTGGTAAGCTTCTCCTGGGGCAAAAAGCTGGCTGTCCTCCGCTGGGTGCTGCTCCACAGGCCCCACACCATTAGCACTCAGCGGACTCTATGTCACTCCAATTAGGCTTTCAGCAACATTTCACCCTGGTGGTTTACATAACTCAAAAAAAGCACATCTTTGGCTTTACCAAGTTTAAAACAGGCCCCTTTCACTCAGCCCGACTGGTCAGTGTTTTTTCTCCAAAAAACGTGGTTCTTATTTTTTGTAGATGGCAATGAGCTTTCCAAATTAATCATTGAGTTCTGAAAAAGTTGAAATCACTTTAACAAAAAAGTCCCTTAGATACCCTTTGAAAGTCTGATGATCAAACATATTTTTTAACAAACCCTTAGGTTAATCAATCAATGCAATGTTGCGGTTTTGGCACCAAATACTAAAGTGGGTAAAATGATGCGGAAATAAAATCGGGCCAAAATATAGAAAAAATTACGCGCCTGTAAAAAAACAGAACATTTCGATTTAGCTGTGACAGTGAATTGTTATCCCCATATGCCTCTAGACATGCATTTGGTTATAATATATGCATGTTTGCAAGTATGCATGCGTGCCTTCTAGATGCATGGCAGGGCTGTGTAGAGAAGTAGAGGTCTCATCTATCATATGGTGGGGCTCCAAAACACACAACACTTGTTTGATTCAGAACAACATTCATTTCAATTATGTTATATATTAGTTCAGGGGGGGATATTATGCTCCAGTAATGTTCCTGTATTCCATTCATCATTCACGCTTGTATGGCTTGTACCTCTAGATCATTGAAGGGAAGCAGTGCCCAGCCTCAAGCAATGAACTCACTGTTTATTTGCTTCATACTTTTAGTTATTATTCAGATGATGGTATTTAAAGATTCAACATGTTTTGGACATATTACAGATGAATAATCACGTGTTAAATGGGTACAAAATAATTGTTCACATATGTTGTTGTGTACAGTACTTTTCCTCTGGTGAGAGCCATACTGGCAGCTCTTACAACAAGGCTTTGTGTGTTTGTGTGTTGGTTATGGTTAAGGTTAGGATAAGTCTCCAGGAAATGCATGTAAGTCAATATAATGTCCCCTGAAGTGATGTATACATGGTGTGTGTGTGTGTGTGTGTGTGTGTGTGTGTGTGTGTGTGTGTGTGTGTGGTGTGTGTGTGTGTGTGTGTGTGTGTGTGTGGTGTGTGTGTGTGTGTGTGTGTGTGTGTGTGTGTGTGTGTGTGTGTGTGTGTGTGTGTGTGTGTGTGTGTGTGTGTGTGTGTGGCCTTGCCTTGCCTTCAGGAGTTTATGGATGATGGATGATGGATGCTGTGAGATACAATGGAGGCCTAAATAAAAGAGCAATTGTTTTGTAAATGTATGCATATGGCCAAAGATTGGTCTGGTGCTCAGGGCCGGGCATGAGTATGTTCATGTTTCCTATACACAAATGGCTTCTTTCACAGAACATTCAGCTGAACGGACTGTCGCACATGGAAAAACATAACAATGTAAACATAAACATATGCACAGTAAGCCTTGGATATACTGTTGCGCTGATCAGCAGACCTCCAGGTGTTCTTTACTGCCCGGTAAACTCTTTCATTCATAACTCTCCCCCTCACAATTTCCCACACAGTCTCTTACCCCATTTCCCCCTGGCCACTGGCATCTTTCAGCACCCGTATTAACACACAGCTTCCTCCTGGCATCGCTGTGCCGGACCCCTGCCATCACGACAACGCTGCCAACCTGTCTCCATGGCAGTGTGATTGGCAGATGCTTATAGATGGATGCTCGTTTCAGCCAATAGCAGATCATAGTCAGGTTGTCATGTGCCGTGAGACCCTGCAGTGGCCCGGCTGACCAGCTGAGTATGAACGTTGAGAAGAGGCCATGAATGCAACACACAAACGCACAGACACGTAGCATGGGATCATTCAGCAGCACAAAGCGTATGGGGTCCCTGCCCAGGCTGTCAGTGCTGTTGTGATGTATCATTTATGTCGCCATTGTGTGGCATTCTCTTGAAACATGTTGACAGAGGCATTATTTTGGCTTATGACAGATTCCCATACATTCACAGGCTTTTAATAACACACGTTAATTCTCCGATTTTAAGAATTACCACATGAAATATGAGTCTTCAATGGGCCTGCTCTCCAAATTATCTGGGGTGGTACACATTGAATTTCTAAGTCTAAATAAGTGGGAGAATGATCACTTCTTATAAGTCTATTATCCGTGTGTCTGAGGGTGCATGCACACACACACACACACACACACACACACACACACACACACACACACACACACACACACACACACACACACACACACACACACACACACACACTCATACAACAGGCCTGGAGGAGGAGACATTTGCATCACAAACATTAATCTGTGAGTCTTTAAATGAGACCCACTTTTCTGTGTTTAATCGGAAAGTATATTATAGTTAGTGGGGAAAAATAAGACAAAATCAAATATCCTAATCTCCTTACAGCACATTACGTTACTTCACAGGGGTTTATTTCATTTCATTAGCACTCCGAGCAAAGGGTATGAATACACATGCATTTTAATATTCTCTTTGTAGTTGCTCATGTACGTATGTGCAGGCGTACAGGGTCATTAAAGTGCATGTGTGCTTATGGTTGAGCAGTATGTGCTTTAGCATTAAAGCTGAATGTATTACAGATGAATTCATGAATAACAATTGCTCCAGTGTAGAGAAGGTTGGACCAGTTTGTTATTTAGAAAGGAAGCAACAAGATTCCTTTCCCGCTCAGGACTGAAGTGCCTTTTCAACCTGCCTACCTTTTAATCTGAAATCCAACATGAAAAACACTTATCAGCAATGGATCAGTCAAATCACGGACACACACAGACCAGTCAGTCAAACTAATAGCTTTCTGTTGCTTCCAAGCCAGACATTGCCGAAGGACAACTGTGGAATGAGTGCAAAATCCAGTAGCTATTTGGTACTGACCAGATGTCAAATGGAGTGAATACACTCTGAGTGATTGTCGTAAATGTATACGAGCAATCACATCAATTTGAATGGTGCCTCTCCAGTCCTCGCCACTCTGCCACAGAACCCAACTATCAGCTCTCATGCCAGTGAGACCGGCTCCTGCTGGTCCTGCAGTGTGAAGTCGCTGCCAGGCTGAGCCACCGATTGCCCATCTGCTCCATCGGGGAGAATTCTCACTCCATCTATTTGACTTGTTTTGAGCTTGGCTGTGGAAAAGCTCATTAGCTTTGCAAAGTGACATATAAAGACAGGGGAAAAATACTCTGTGTCCAAACAGAGATGTTAAAGAGGACACAGACAGATGTGAATTGAATTGTTTACATATTTTAAAGAAGAAAAACCAGACGGAGGGCAAAGTCTTTGTTGCTGGAGACAAGGGCGGACTGAATATGAAAACATAAGAGGCGACAACTTCCCACTTCCTTTTTATGGGGCGTCTAAAAGATTCACTACAATTACCAGCAGAGATTGATGTTGGGGTGACAACCCTACAACCAACGTATGACCCTTAAAATCCTGACACACCCATTTCCTGTGTGTCTGTGTATCTGAGTGAGTATGTGCGTGGGCATGCCAAAGGTGGCGTGCACAGGCATTTGTGCGTGTCTATATATGTGTGTGTGGGCTTATATTTATGAAACATGCCCTGCACAGTCACACCGTGGGAGTTAGCAGGTCATCTTCCCGTACCATTAATCACTGCCGACAGCTCATAAGGGCCCAATCTGCATGTGAAAGAACTGCATGTGTTTCCGCGTGTGAGCGCGAGCGTGCATGCATGTATTTGCATGTGTGCATTTGACTGTGGGCGGTGTGGTTGCAACAGTCCTCCAACATCGCCCTGTGGCTGCTTATTGAATTAGAAGTGGCCTCTGCTGATACTTATATGACATGCTGCATGAATGCTTCACCAGTGGCATTTATTCTGCAGCTTCTGTCAATGTCAGCTCATGATTGGATGAGCTGCATGCGGCAGATTGGTCGCTATCTAGTCCTAATGTGGAGAGCAAATCATTACAACTGATAAAGCGTGAAATGTGCCAATAAAATTAACATTTTTAAATTGAACTAAATTGGAAAAAAGGTTAAATGGCAAAATGAATGAGTGTTCTATCAATCACCCAATAACTGGCTTTGACACAAAGGCATCAAGTACTGTAATCAAAATAAAATAATTTGGGGATCAATAGTGAGAAAAGAGGGATGAGGAACGGACAAAACATTGACAGAACAAGAGAAAACAAGCACTTAAAACATAGATAAGTCCATTCACAACTTAGGTGTCAGATAAATTGATAAAAAACAACTCAAAGGTCAACTGAGTGAGGAATACATTTGAAAGCCGGTGTAACCCTATAAGGACACAGTGGTTGTTAAATATTTTCATTTCACATTGATGAAATAGTTTTGTATTTCCCTGCTCATCTCCCTGGACAGAGGCATGAATGTTAAAGCTCTCTCTTTTCTAACCAGGTTGACCACGGCTTGTTGCTTTACTGGAACATTTGGGATTCGGGTTTTGTGGAATAATAGTGTTTTTTCCCCCTCTCTCTCTCTACCCCCCGACATGAAAGGGACTAGTTTTGTTATTTGCATTTTTATGCCTGAGTGTATTTTTCAAGTGGGAATAGAAATCCTGTGAGCAGTGTCAAGTCCCAGTGCTGCTGTGTCCTGGAGTGCATCAGTCTGCTTTTCATCTTCGGCCTAGCCTAACTGCTCTCTGCTCCTCCTGAGCCATATCCTCACATTCTCCCTCTCCACCTCCCTCTGTCTGCTGCTTTTCATTATTTTCCTACGTTTTCTCACATGTTATGCTAATGATTTCCTTTTGAATATTGAATTCCATTTGTTTTCACTTCCTACAGTTTAAGTATATTTTTCCGTTTCAGTTGCAGTAGCTTGTGGTAAATTAATTATGGTTGTATTAAATGGGTTTTTTTCTATTTACAATTAAATCACTTTTCATGAAGGTGCTGTATTCCTTTAAATGAGTGATTCATTGTTTCTTTCCAAATGTCCACACCATCCACAGCTCGTTTACTTTCCCCTTTTTCTATCTCCCCTGCTTAGTCTGCTGCTCAACGCCATCAGCACACTTTCTTTCTGTTTGTCTTTGCAGCTTTCCAGATACTAGTGTTTCCATTGCCACGAGAGCTTGTATTATGCACATCTGCGGGGATTCTCAAATTGCAACCTGGCAATGTGGTGAGAAAGAACCGTAGCACGCTTTTCTTTCTCTTCTTCTGCCACAAGATTGGACATTTAGGGCCAAAAACTGTTTGTCTTGACGGCCTTGTTTGCAGCAGTAAATAGGGGGCACATCAGCAAGGAAATTGTTCTGGAAATGGCACTCTTTTGTGTCAGAGGGGGTTAAAAAGAGAGAAAGATGTATGGGTATGTCAAAGCATGCTTGCCTGAATGCCATGTTAGAGGAGCTCTGAAGCAATTTCTGCTTTTCTGTATGTCGGAGTTAAAGATAGGGTGCTGAGGAGATCTTGCCCAGGCAAACAACATTGCAATAACCCGAGACAGTTATGTGTGTTTCTGTGTGTGTGTGTTTGTGTTTGCGGAGAGTGAATCGCTGTCATTACACAGAGAGGTTGAGGCCGAGAGGTGATTGGAGAACAGCGGTACTATTGGTGGGTGATTACATCCAAGTATGTTATTACACACCAGCAGCTCCTTAGCAATGTAAAAGGCTGCGTTGCTTGACACCTCGTAAATCTGACACACTGGGCCACACGCTGCATGCACTCGCTCATAATGACACAATATGTTGTATTCATGTGAAACCTCTTAAATCACGTTGCTTTAATGATTATTCAGTTGAACTCTAAAGAGTTTGATGTTTCTGTACATAAAGAGAACATTAACAAGAAAACCTTTGCTAACCCCACAGGGTAAACAAATAAATACATGGTGCTCATTTCAGAAACAAAGGTTGTTTTTCTAAGTTTGATAACTAGGTTTGTTTGTGCCTAACACACATACGCACATCAACATATATTTGAATACAAACAAGCACACACACACAAATGCACACAAACAGCTGGTGAGTTAAACAGAAACATTTATGGCGCTGTCAACAATGTGGGTATTTATGGATGCAATCTGTGAGGTCAAATGTCTTACTGTCAGAAATGGGCGGAATTATTTCTCTTTGAGTAATTAGTTTTGAACCACACACACATGCACATAAAGTCTTTGCATATTGATTTGCACATTGATCCAGGAGATATTAAAGCTCCGATGTTATTAATCATTGCTGATTATAGTGAGCTGAGTTATGATTGAGGAGAGGAGAGGATTGTGTTTGCAGGTTAAAAAGAGGCCAGCCAATAAAGCACTGCTGCTCAGAGCACATCTTTATACACAGATGGGACATCAAATACATTTTGAAACTGGCTGAAAATGTTGTTTTGGTGAGCACTGGACCACAATGCGATGACTTAGACTTGCAGAAGCATGACAAGTACTCAGATTGTTCTGCATTATCTGTGAAAATCCATCCAGTTGAAGTCATTCTTAATAGTTTCCGCACAGTTTGTACCCCTCTCCGCCAACACTAAAAAGCCGCTTAGTTACAGTAAATAATTAAACTGTTCTGTACGTCTGAGCAGTGATTGATGAGCACGGCGGCGTCCTGGCCTTGCCCTCTGCGATATGAAGGAAAGATTATGTGACATGATGTCATTTCATCGGTGCAATCATAGCCGGACACAGACCCTCATTAATAAGAGCACCGTTATGTAGTGTCAGCTCACAGGGCAGGAGGAAAAGAAGAAGAGGGTTTAGAAAAAAGTAAATGATGAAAGGAGAAGAGAAGAGAGGAAAACAGAGCCGAAGAGAAACGGTAGATGAGAAGTGAGTGTGAGGCAGGAGGAAATAGGAAAGAGAAAAACTGAATGATGCCAGTGGATGGAAAGAATATCAGTAAAGTGGCATGCGTTCAGGTGAAAGAGCAAAGGAATGAAAAGCAAATGGAAGGATAGGATAGGGTGGAAATGCAATGTCTAAAACTTGAGACTTTAGGGCAACACTCTTTTATCACGCAGGTCTTTGTGCCTCTCTGGTTTCATTCATTGGTCAGTCACCTAATGCATTGGTTTCAGACTTCTCCAGATGTTTTTCTATAAGAATTGTTATTTTATGATGTTCATTTTGTACTGTCTTAGCAAATAATATTGCACTATTTTAATTGTATATGAACTGATAAGATTGACCTCGCTGCAAATTGTCTTGCGTAGAAACCATGTGTATTTGATTGTGACTTTCATTTCACTTTTGTATATCACATACCTGAACAGACGGAGCTACTGTTGGTAATCTATCACAGTGAACATCATCAGTATTCTCGCTTGTTTTGTTTTATAATGACAAACTGCTACTCTGAGTGTGCAGCAGGGTAGTGTGGATACATTTTTAAAGTCCGCCGTTAGGAAACTCAGGGATTTGGCATCCAAAAAGCAGTATTTTAAATTCAAGAGACCATAAATTAAACATTGACACCAGAGTCATGTTTTATTTATTGTTTGTCTTTGGGTGGGGTTTTCTGACAATGCATTTTATGAAGACAAATGACACCACTCACACACTATAAAAACACTATCCTATAAATGGGACTACCTCATAATGTTAATGTAACTTTGACTAAGATAAAAGCAGACATGACACAAACTGTACTTTGTATGAAAACATACCAATCTAACAGACTAAGATAGGAACATCTTTGGTATTAAATAAGTAGTTTGATGACAGCCACACTTTTCAATAAAGTCACGCCCCTAACTTTCTGTCTCTCCTTTTTGGTCGTATTCTCCTCTCCAGGTGTGATGCACGAGCGACAGTTTGGTGGAACTCAGTTTGTCTGCAGTGTTGTCGCGTCCCACGTCAGCCACCAGCCCTCCACCAGCTTCAGCTTCGTCTGGATCGCCCCCCCGCCTGGCACCGGCTGCGTCAACTTCCTGTAAGTCATGTGAGAGTGTGTGTGTGCAAAAAAGAATGGCCAAGAGAGAATAAGTTGGATCAGGATCTTGACAGCTGCCACGTGTCTGACCCAGACATGGAAGTCGTAAACTGTAACAATGATATCCGTTTCAAATGTTGTGGGGCTGCATATCGACCCAGTAAGCCAGAGTGAGGCTTATCAGCTGACATTATGTTGGGTGATTTCTCTGTTAGAGAGGATGTGGTAAGGCCATCCTCAGAAAAAAAGAAGCATGCATGACTGGAAAGAGGCTCAAATGGGGACAGAGATAATGTGTGCGTGAGCATGTGTGTGTTGTAATTTCCTCAATACCTTGCTTGACGTGGCCTTTGCAGGTGTGTGTGTGTGTGTGTGTGTGTGTGTGTGTGTGTGTGTGTGTGTGTGTGTGTGTGTGTGTGTGTGTGTGTGTGTGTGTGTTTTCAATGCTGAGAATTAACAGAAATATCCCCATCCTCTCATTTAATGGACTCGGTCCCTCTTCTCATTGGAACATTTTTGAGCGATTGAACAGATCCACCCTTCCCTGGAGGATGGGTGTGATACACACACACACACACACACACACACACACACACAAACACACACACACACACACACACACACACACACACACACACACGCACACACACACACACACACACACACACACAATTTATGGAGAAATTTGGTTCACATTATGCTCTGTGACATTACATATAGCCATCAGTAAGGCACAATGGCTTCTTTGAGGGTCTTAATCAGGATTTGTTTCCCATTGCAACAGACTCTGCAGGTGACTGAACCTGAAATCTGTTGGTGAACATGTTACTCGCTGTGATTCCTTGAAGCTCACATGTTATTTAAATGGCCCAAGTAGGACAATATATAGCTTAATTCATTTCAGAATAGCGCTGGAATTTCCCTTTTCTCAATTTCATTCGCCCTTTTTGCTCATCATCATTTTCTCCGCCTCTATTTGTTAGAAACATCCTTTAACTCTCTTCCCCTCTAATTCTCTAGGCTGTTGATTTACAGCCTCATCCTGATTATCACTCAAAATGCAATTAGCAGCTGTTGCTGTAAAAGCGTAGAGGAAAAGGGAGGACTCCACTAAGTCACAGCAGCATAACACAAACGTCTTTGAGAAACTCACCCACAGATAGTGTAATAAATATAAATGTGACTCGAGTTATTCTCACAAATAGCCAAGTATGGTTTTAAAATTAAACCTAAGAAGGAAAACACCTTTATCATCATGTATTGCTTGGATAACTAAAACAAACTGCAAACTAATCCCTTATTTTTTCATTTTTATTACATCGTCATCGTCTCACAAAACTTAAAAGACATTGCAAATTGCAAATCAATGCTCACAGAAACCACAACTAAATTAAACATCTTGGCAGAGCTCACTAAAATCCCTCAATGAATTCCTGGAGGGACACGATAGACTGAGACTTTTATGGACAGCCTGACAGAAAAGGATTCAGCTGGGGAATTTGCTGAAGTGGAGCTGCCATTTAGACAATATCCACGGAGCCAAACAGATTTACTGGCTTTTTTGTCTGCCAGCAAACACATTTACTGTTGAGCTTGTGTCAGCTTACGAGGATTGTGTGTTTCCTTCCTGTGTGTGTGTGTGTGTGTGTGTGTGTGTGTGTGTGTGTGTGTGTGTGTGTGTGTGTGTGTGTGTGTGTGTGTGTGTGTGTGTGTGTGTGTGTGTGTGTGTGTGTGTGTGTGTGTGTGTGTGTGTGTGTGTGTGTGTGTGTGTGTGTAAACCACGGAGCAGCAGTGTGCCAGTGCTGATGACAGTGGCGATGGCAGGGGGCCACGACTGTATGACAATAGGGGCCCCTGCGGCTGACCTTATCAAAGTCAGCCAGTCACACTCCAGCTGGCTCAAGACTGCTCCTTACACGCACACACACACACACACACACACACACACACACACACACACACGCACGCACACACGCACGCACGCACGCACGCACGCACGCACGCACGCACGCACGCACGCACGCACGCACGCACGCACGCACGCACGCACACACACACACACACACACACACACACACACACACACACACACAAACACACACGCTTCGACTGCACCCTGTTCCAGTTCACAGCTCCTATCTCCGCCGGTATATCCTCGTATCGAGAGCTGCCGTCTCTCGGTTCTGTGACGTGAAGCTAGGAGGAATTCAACAGGCGAGGCCCTTATGAGCGCGGCCTGTCAGTATTATTCTCTTGAGGTTGAGATGTCATCAGACGAGTGTCAAGTGTGTCACATTTCCTTCTTGTTTGGTTCAAGTGAAACTCTCCCAAGAAGTGCAGCTTTATGATTTCAATTACTGTAATAGTCCCAAAAGGTTATAATTACTGGTGCTACAGGGATGAGATTTATCTTACAAAATCTAAATGATGGAATGTCCTGCCCTTGCCCATAGTACTTTAACCCTGATTGATACACGGACCATTTTCCCAAGGCAGTGTCCATGAGTGTTAAATTAAAGCCACAGACATCTTATGTCCTTCGCAGGGCTGGAGCTGGTCCGCCACTGCATTAATATGAGGCCTGTGAGCAGTTTTATGGGCGATATTGTGGGAGTGTGCCTGGTAACAGATCACTAGCGGGAGTGTGATAGAGTGCAGTGACATGGACATCCAGAAGAACTCATTTTATGGGCGGCTGTAAATTTCCACCTAAAGAGAAGGGGAGGCCTTGGAGGAGAGGAAAGGAGAGAAGGAGAGGTGTGGGAACAGGGAGGATACACAAACAAATGCATCCTTAAGTGAAACTAATCACAGTCTTCCAACTAGATGTAGTCAATCAACAGAAAACAAAACGGAAAACCTTTTTACATGTATCATTTCAATCATTTAGCGAGCATAAAAGCCAGCATGAACAGAGTTTGTTCAAGCTTTCTCAATCAAATTAAATAATGTTTTTTTCTCTTTCTTATCACACACACAACTAATTATAGTATTACAATATAACACATTAGTTTGGTTTGGGGTTGCTGTGAACAAAACAATATGAATACATTTGCCTTTGGACAAGGGGCTATTTAAGTTATATTCCTTGACCTTATTTTGAGATGGATAATTAAATAATAAGCAACAAAAACAATCAATTAATCAGCTATTAAAGTGATCATTAGTTGCATCAGTAATATGATACGAGGGGCGGCTATCATAGTGAAGCTATACTGTTTGCCGGGAGCAAACCTTTTCTTCCACACAAAATGCAAACAAACCCAGTTGTGCCCCACTTTTGATGCTTCTCGCTCAGACATGACAGTCCACACCACTACATAATGCACTGAATGCTGCACTTAGCAGAGGTGAGAGTGGTTAATAGCTTCCTCTGGCAAATCCAAAGATGCACTGGGGTGTCTCGTCCTTTCTTTGCCTTTATTCTGCTTCACTTACAGCCTCGAGGCAGTGCGTGCTTGTGTGTGTGTGTGTGTGTGTGTGTGTGTGTGTGTGTGGGTGTGTGTGTGTGTGTGTGTGTGTGTGTGTGTGTGTGTGTGTGTGGTGTGTGTGGTGCTTGTGTGCTGTGTGTGTGTGTGTGTGTGTGTGTGTGTGTGTGTGTGTGTGTGTGCGTGCGTGCGTGCGTGCGTGCGTGCGTGCGTGTGTGTGTGTGTGTGTGTGTGTGTGTGTGTGTGTGTGTGTGTGTGTGTGTGATGTGTGTGTGATGTGTTTTTGAGCTGTAGCATTGTCTCCCTGTGGGACGCCAACTGTTTCCTGGTTGGATATTGCTTTAATTACTCCATGTGATCCCTGAGGAGTCAGATGTCTGCATATCTAATGGCACACTTTTCCTTTATGTCATAACATGCTGTGTTAGTGAGTGTGAACATGCATGTGTGTATATTTGCATTCACTTGTAAACACTAATATACTACTACAATGACTATTTGTTCCTCTTTCGAGACCAATAGGCTGATTGAAGCAACTTGTAGGAGCTATTACGAGGAGGAAAATAAATGAGGAAGCGCTCCAACACTCTCCTCTCTTGTTAGATGTCATTGAAAATAATTGTTATTCTTCTGTTATTATGCTTTGTGTAACATGCACTACGGTAATGTGGTCAGAGCTCTAAACCAACTCTTATCCATGCAATTTAACTATAAAACACAAAGATGCACGTCATCTGTATCAGAACATGAAGGCTTTTTAAGTGTTTGGAATTTTTTACATACATAAATAAATGTGGCATGTTTTTCCTATAACCAACATTTGTTCTGCTAAAAAGTCAGAACCCACCAACAACAGATCATTCAGGGCCCTGAAGTAAAGATGTATACTCGCAATATTCAGGTTCATGTGTCCTTTTTTGAAACATGACAATTCAATCATAAATAAAGTAATCAATTAAAATCTGTGGTGACCTTTGAATTATAGGAGAATAATGTGTTCTTAATCTCAGCAGTCTGGTGTTTCTGAAAGGCTGGATGATAGGCTGCTTATATTAATCAGAGATCAAAGGTCAGAGTTCAGACTGACAGATGACCTATCTCACCCAGCACCTTATCTCTCCCGTTATTAGTCTTCACTATTGATTTCCTTTTTTTCAAGTCAATCTTTTGGTCTGGTTTACCATAAAATCACTGGCTGAGCCCGGCTCATCATTAAATCTCAATAGTAGCCTGTGGCTGTGTGACAGATTCACTGGAGGGGTCGGGCCAGGGAACATGAATGATTGGTTCAAGGTATTCGCATTCTGGCATTGTAGATCAAAATATGGGGTAGAAATGTGAAGAATGACAGACCACATAAATCCCATCCACTTTTTTCTCCTCAAACCGACCAGAGCTGCAAATCTGGCAAAGTCTGCCCATATAATTCCAATTTTCATATATCAAACATTCACATATAAGACAGCAACTCTTATATCTCCCATTTTCGTGTTTTTAACCCGTCTTACAGTTTTAAAACGGGCGATCTTTTCAGATTTTAACAGTAAATCAAACTTTTAGAAGCAGGTCAATTCCTACACTCCTCAAGAGATAACAACCCGCTCTCCTGTTGCTTTTTACCCCAGAGTATTCTGCATCTATGATATTCTCTTATTTCCCAAGGGACGGTCTGTGACCCCTATAATTACAAACACACACCTGTGTACACAGAGGCCACACACATGTACACGCACAGATATACATGCTTATTACACTGCAGTGCTCTGATCGATACACACCAAATTGCCCATCTGTGCTGCACCAACATCACACACTCTCATCAGGAGGTCACCCTCTCACTGCTGGGACAGTGACCTTCTTATCAATTTTAGATGAAATAGGGAACAGATATTGAAAAAGAGAAAGTGATTGATTATAAATGCAGCAAAATGATCCATGCTCAGGGGAGGGAGGGTCTGGCCCAGATGTATCTTGTGAGAAATTATTGGTTGGTCTGTTTCTGAAAATGTGCTCCGTTGTAACTGACAAAATGAAATACAGACAGGCTTGTTGTGGGGATTCATCTCTCCAGTGTTGTCAATATGGCAGGTTCTTGTCTCCCCCCCTCTTGTCCTAATTTGACCCTCGCTGAGAAACTGAGGAAGGAAGACAAAGGATTTTAAAACACTGATTTGCTCATATATCTATTTTTTTAAGCTGGGTTTAATACTAAATCAAATGCTTTTTAAGAACCAGCTTTCTTTTTATTATTTACATATTATGCCTAACTGCCCTTGTGTTCCTAATCCCCCTAATTATTACCCACTGACTGTACTCAAGGTCAGTTGCTCTTCCTGGCTGTATGCTGAGCAGTTACTGCGCTTCTTCTGGCTGTATTTGGAGCCGTAGCTCTGTGACCCTGTGCTAACAAGCAGGTCATTTGCCAAACAACTCCCAAATCCCTCCTCTGTGGAGCTTCATTAAATGTGCATGTTCTCCAAGAGGCTTTTTTCAATTAATTAATTGAAAAAAGCAGAGGGAGGGGTGGTGCGGGGACGAGGTAATGTGATTCCACAAAGCCACTGACTCCTTCCCAGGCCCTGTTTGGCATGAAAATATCAAGAAATTCTACACATTTGATTAAAAGCTCTTAAATGATCAGTGGATTTCTGGAGATAAATACAAAATATAATTCTCCTGCCCGGCTAGACAATAAAGTATATTATATTCTATCACTGAAGCAGTGGGCTCTTGTTTTCTCTCTGAGTCTTTCCTCTCTCATTGTCCTTTCTTCACTTCTCCATCTCCTGCCTCTCCATTCTGGTTCTTGTTGTGTCTGATTGCTCTTCCACAGCTGGTCCTCAAAGCGGAAGATAAATCAACCAATTAGAGTGTATTATTTAAAGGGCTAGGTCCCAATGCAACAAATCAGTGCTGGCGACTGAAACTGCACCCCACATAAACTCCTCATGTTAATCATGATTACAAACAAGCCGAGTGAGCTGGGAGAGAAGATTTGCTTTTAATTGGGATTTAAAGATCGGGATGTGAGAGATGTCTAATGAGTGAATAAGAGTAAAGCAGCGTGTGTGTTCTCCTCCTTCAGATATAATTGTTTTTATGGATGGAGACTATTTTATTACCAGCATTGTGTACATTTATTTTATAAAAGTTGGTTTGTCTAGTCAAAATACAGTGTATATCTATATCTTTAAGATTGCATTCACTATATTTAACCGCATTCACTGTATATAGCTATAGGGTAAATTAGCCGTCAGTGTTCCCCGCGCTGTGTGTTTGTGAGTGTGTGTGTGGGGGGTGTGTGTGTGTGTGTGTGTGTGTGTGTGTGTGTGTGTGTGTGTGTGTGTGTGTGTGTGTGTGTGTGTGTGTGTGTGTGTGTGTGTGTGTGTGTGTGTGTGTGTGTGTGAGAGAGTGTGTGTGTGTGTGGTTAGCAGGGAGCTGTCAAACTGGCTCCTGAGGGATGCTTATGGCCGACAGCAACATGTAATCTAACATGGAAGACATGCTTGGTAATTACCCACTCCAGGCCCTTTTGGGAGCTCTTTGAGTGACAGCCTGTCCATCTGCATACATGTTAAAGTTCATATGTGGCTCAGTGTGTGTGTGTGTGTGTGTGTGTGTGTGTGTGTGTGTGTGTGTGTGTGTGTGTGTGTGTGGTGTGTGTGTGTGTGGGTCTGTGTGTGTGTGGAATCATACTCTGCCTTTCCTCGAATGCCTGGCTTTTTCTGTCAGCACATTGTGGACTTTGAAAGACAAGGCCATCTAACCCCCATCTCTATTTCCACTGACCAAATCCCCACCCCCGCCCTCTCCCTTCCCCCGCCATGTATCCATATTTCTCACTCAAATCCTCCCCTTTTTCCCTCATCTCCTTCAATCCCTCTCTCTCTTTCCCATCCCTCATATTTGCTCCTCTACACTAATGAGAGGGGAGCGGATGACACTTATTTTCACAAGATAAATGATCCCTCGTTTGAATCAAAGTAGGGAGAGAGGAAGAGAAAAAAAAACACGTTTAGGGCCTTAATTGCTTTTTTCCCCCCCAAAGAAAGTCAAATTAATATTTAGATGTTCAATAAATGTTTTGTGTATATCAGTGCTGTTCTGTGTGTGTGTGTGTGTGTGTGTGTGTGTGTGTGTGTGTGTGTGTGTGTGTGTGTGTGTGTGTGTGTGTGTGTGTGTGTGTGTGTGTGTGTGTGTGTGTGTGTGTGTGTGTGTGTGTGTGTGTGTGTGTGTGTGTGTGTGTGTGTGTGTGTGTGTGTGTGTGTGTGTGTGGCTCCCAGAGCAGAGATGGTAATGAGAGACACACGCTGAGGAGCCGCTGGAGTGTGACGGCAGGACAGATGCTGCGTCGCGCTGCGCTGATCACATACTCTGCGGCTCAGACTAAATGCCCTCTCCTGGCTACTGCTTTAAGTACATACACGTCATTAAGTCACACATAGTCGGACTACTCAAACATACGCACACTTCAAAGGAAAAGTACAATTTCCGACTGAATTTACTCTTCTGTCATTGTTTTGTAGATGCCTTTGTATTTATTAGAAGGAGGGACAACAAGATCATTAGAAAGAGAAAGTGCTTCTGGAGGACACTTCTGCATAAGTGTACTGTAATTAGTTTGTATGTAAAAATGTAGTTATTTTAATATTATGAGTTATGTTTTTACTCCACTACATGTACATGCTGTTTAGGATTCAGATGTTATAAACTGAAAATGTGATGCATTATAAAAGATTAAACAACCCAGCAGTCTGAAATACTTTAACCTGGCTCCACCTCAATTAACAACAGAATGTAAATGTTTGTTACGATTTTATGCATTATTAAATTGAATAAAAATACATTATAATTCTTCAATAACATAAATTCAACAGGGTGAATATGAAGTCCTATTATGCTAAAAAGTACATTTGTTTTTTAAACTGAAATGCACAACCTTTACTGTGGAGTATTTGCATCATTTAGTATGGTGGGTGTGTGTGTGTGTGTGTGTGTGTGTGTGTGTGTGTGTGTGTGTGTGTGTGTGTGTGTGTGTGTGTGTGTGGTGTGTGTGTGTGTGTGTGTGTGTGTGTGTGTGTGTGTGTGTGTGTGTGTGTGTGTGTGTGTGTGTGTGTGTGTGTGTGTGTGTGTGTGGAATAGCATTACTATACTTGTGGGGACCTAAATCTGTTTACACAGTCACGTGTTGGGACTCGCCTCCCTTATGGGGACAAATTGGAGGTCCCCATGAGGGGAATCATTCATTTTAGGGTGAAGACTTGGTTAGGGTTAGGGTAAGGTTAAGGGTAAGGGTTAGGGTTAGGCATGTGTCGGTTATGGTTAATGTTAGGATAAGTCTCCAGGAAATGCATGTAAGTCAATGTAAAGTCCCCTGAAGTGATGTATACATGGTATATGTGTGTGTGTGTGTGTGTGTGTGTGTGTGTGTGTGTGTGTGTGTGTGTGTGTGTGTGTGTGTGTGTGTGTGTGTGTGTGTGTGTGTGTGTGTGTGTGTGTGTGTGTGTGTGTGTGTGTGTGTGTGTATGTGTGTGCTCTTTGACAGAGCCACCTGTCCCCGGGCACTTAACATAATCTCTTTAGTGAACTTGAGCTAAGACTGTGTTTAGTAAATATTTAAGGACCTTGTTCCTACATCACCACCCGCTGTTCGTTGCGCACCATCTTTTATTCATAAATACCAAACTCAAATTAGTTTTCACCCAATTCTGAAATATGAGTGTAATTAAGTATGTTTTCTCCCCAGCTCTGCAGAGCCACAAGAGCTCTTTACTAATTGATGAGGGCCTGTTCATTATTCATGAGCTGAGATGAACGTGTAAATGCCTTGGCACCCATGAAAGGCCTGAGTCTGCATGGTAGGTGGGGTGGAGCTGGGAGGTGCAAGGCTAAATCCACATGGGACTGTAGGGAAAGAAACAGAAATGAAGCGGGAGACGAAGAAAGTCTGCAAAATGGGTGTGGGGCTCACTGACTCAGGCAGCCATTATATTGTGTACGCCCCATAAGCTTATTTATAATTCTCTCGTTCTCTTCTCAGTCTGTGTTGTAATGTTCAATATATTGACTGGGTGTGGCACCACACACAACTCGCTGAATCGCTCCCATTAAGTTTGACGTATAGAGAATTTGAAATCTCATTAAGGTTACTCAGAGCTCTACTTTATTGGTTTTGACTTTGATTGAAAGGAAATGTTGTGTAATGCTTCTGGATCCTGGGAATACCCTGAACACTGAGACAACACTGTGTCCTTACATGGCAGTGGCCGAGAAAAGAGGCCTTTTATTTCCATAAGTGCTCCTTGAAGGGACTTTCTCACTGTATGAGGGTGGCACGCATAGTGTGTGGATGTTAAAGCCAAATTACAACATGAGAATTTCTTCCGAGTGCCAGACAATACTTCAAGCGGTCAATGAGGAGACATGTCATAGCTCAGATATGTATCCTCTATATTGTATGTTTTAGACTTCACTCCCACTCCACTTGTTTCCCTCTGTGTATAATGGGGGGAAAATACAGGTTATACTGTGGGCGAGGTGTAATATAGCCTTTACTAGCCATCTAACAATGTGGTGTTGTCTCACCTCGTACAGAACTTTCCTTCATGAGGCCGCTACAAATCCAATTTTTGCTGCCGCCACTGACTATAGGGAGCTACAAAGGGCTTTGAGGCTGTAAAACTTTACAATTTTCCCTCAACAACCCATTTCAAGGACTTTCTGAAAATTGCTGCTGATTTCAAACTCACATCCACCCAATCTCCCCCTTGGTTAGAGTTATGGGATACTTTTTTTATGGCATTCACAGTTTATTATTTTACTGCTATTCACTAATACATACATAGACATTAACAACTGCGCTGTTATTGCTATTATGATTATACGTTTTAGTATTTTGGTTGTTGTTATTATTAACAGGTCTGAATGTTTTGCAGGTTTATTGGTGTGCATCTTTACCAATATAATTCTATTTTAAACAAGAATCTCTCCCTACATATGATATGATGATAGAGTACAGTAGAACACTATTTGCGTCTGTGTAAAAGATGCCACTGCACAACGAGCCATAATAGTCTCTATATACAGTATTTAAAGATCTCTCAAGTTTCAATGAATTATGCATTTCATAGCCATTGGGAGTAAATGTATATTACATGCTATACATTCATCACGCAACATACAGTTACATTTACACTGACATGCAAGAGAACAGCATGGCAGATAGATACTGTATGAGAAGAAAATATGTTGGTTTTGAGTAAACTCCCTGTCAACACATGGATATTAAAATGTCAAATAGTCAAATAAACAAGACCACTAACTTTGTTCACCAGTTAAATGCTCACTGTTGCTATTTTTTAAATGTCTGTCATTCACATCAAAATATGATCCTATCCTACATGTTCAAAGCCTTTAGAAGCTAGGTTGTTGTTGTTGTTTTTAAATCAAAGTCACCTCATGTTGAACTTCAAAAAATGTCCTTATTATGGAGATTGCTTTAACACATTTTGGTTTGGTTGAAAACGATGCCATCTGTGCCGATTGATCAGACAGACCATTACATTGTGTCCTTAGTGCTGTTAGTCTTAATGATCGTTTTCTCTTTCTCTTTCTTTCTCCCAGAGCCACAGCAACACATAGAGGACAGATCCTGTTTAAGGACGCTCTGGCCCAGCAGCTCTGTGAGCAGGGAGGTGAGTAGCATCAGCACAGACGACACACATGCACGCCTCTTCCCCCTTAATGACAGAGAAATGTGCATATTCTGCACCATCAGGCAGATATTCATACGAGGATAGACATATATGTTGAAGGACACATGTGCACCGACATATATACATACCATACCCCCTTCTCACGTCCCATTACTGTCCATCATAAGCACAGATGTCAGCATATGGATGACAGAAAATGGTTGATATGCTGCTTCTTAATGACAGTGGCATTGTAGCCCTTCCTGGCTCTCTTTCTGCCTAATGATGCAGCCACAGCCAGAGATATTTGGATGTCCTATATTGCCAGCTTAATTTCAGCTTATGCTAAACTCCGCTTTTTCCCCCTCACTCTCTCTGCCGGAGATTTACGCTTTATGGCCGACACTTCTTACATCCACTTTCAGTGACAGCCCTAAGTAGCTGTTGACAGACAGTGCAGCACCACTCTGCATGCTGAGTGTGTATAATTGCTTGTTTACAGAAAAGAAGCCTCCCCTTTACTCAAGAACTACTCCTTGTAGATCAAATGTGACTCAAAGGCTGAAAGTAGAGATGTACACTCACTGCTGTTGGGGTCTTTTCACTAACGGTTTCAGGGGAAACACAACAACATGTTTGCTTTTCGACATGGTCTTTATTTATACAAAAAAAAAAAAAAACTCTGTGGCAAGTCTCTAAAGACTCTTCATAACAAGTGTGTCCCTCAGCAGTTCATTTGAAACACTGTCGATTATCGTAGCACATGCCAGGAAGAGAGTGCACAACTTAATGGCTCAGTGCCACTTGGAGAAGATGGGGCAGAGAGCCCTCAGTCAGGCCTGGAAGAGAGAGAGAGAGAGAGAGAGA